>NC_092818.1:118101712-118459212 GCF_023375885.2 Dermacentor andersoni
GGCAGCTGCGAGGTTCGTTTCCTTTCCCAGATGGTTGCAACACATTTTCCTCTTGTGTTTGGAAGGACTCTGCTCTTTCAGTGAAGAAGCTTATGTGAAGAAAATAAAGAAACACATAGAACAAGGGTGCCAGGCACAATGTAAAAACAGTTCCTTGGCACGCTGCATCTTCGATCCCAATAAAAGGGAATCTTACGTTGGTGCAGTTATGCTGAGATGGACACGACGCACAAATTTTCGAACCTGTTCGTCCAACTGTTAGAGCACTGTTTAGCGTTTACCCCTTTGCGCCTTCCACTGCTTAACGACAGAAGGCGCTGGTTATGTTTGCGAAGAGGCACCGCGATGCACGTGTACCACGTACTTGCAGTTGCATTGACTGCAAACTAAACATAATTATTCAGCTTGCAGCCCCATAACCCAGCGCAACAAGACGGATACCTTCTATATTTATCACGAGAACCAGAAAATTCTGAACGGTCGTTTTCTTTTCTAGCATAAGTAGCTTGTGCCGGTGACCGTTTTCTTGGAACGGAAAACGAAATGAACTCATTATAATTTTTCGTCAACTGGTATGGATGTCAAGGAACAGCATAAAAGGTAAATGATCTTTCTTCTATATTTAGGGGCATGTTGGACAACGGTGAGCGGTGCTCAAATGCTGGAGTCCTCTCCTGCAGTGTCGACCAAGCCCATGGGCTGCTTTCGAATGTATTGCCTCACAAGATAGTCGTTCAGTTTGAAAGGAGAAAAAAAAAAAGCGCGAAATGTTTACAGGAAGAAGGTTGATTTTCGCAAGCACAGCTTAGTTTTGCTGTGATGTCACGTTAAAGTTAACTGAGAATTCCATGTCACTTCGACTAACTTTGCAAAACGCTTTTATAAAATGTATGCTTCGCTATAGCCAGTTGAAGGCAAACAGCCTTACTCTCTAAACGTTGCGCGTCATGGCTCATAGCCAATACGCACTTATCTTAGTTATCTCCAGTAGTGATATCATAAGAAGCTAACAAACACTGACACCAAGGACAACATAGGGGAAATTACTTGTGCTTAATAAATGGAATAATGAAATGATAAATTAATGGAAATTAAAGTGGATGAAAAAACAACTTGCCGCAGGTGGGAACCGAACCCACAACCTTGGAAGGTTGTGGTTTCGGTTCCCACCTGCGGCAAGTTTTTTCATCCACTTTAATTTACATTAATTTATCGTTTCATTATTCCATTTATTAAGCATAAGTAATTTCCCCTATGTTGTCCTTGGTGTCAGTGTTTGTTGGCTTCTTATGATATGACTAATAGAGATCGGGCCCCTCGGTTAACCCCCTTTGTTCTCGTTTATTTCCAGTAGTGTGTTATATACATTTAGAGAACGAAAATTAATACAAAAATATATTTCCTTCAGAAGTAAGCTGTTCAGTAGTTATATATTGTATCGTTTTCAGTGATGTGGACCGTGCGAAGTTGATATGGGTTTGAACGGAAGACAAGTAATAATGAGCGAACAGTAATAGAGGGGTGTGCTGGCTGATGGTGCTATTTCTGCGCATTCGTATTACGCGGTAACAGCAAAAGTAAGAAGCAATATCATAGATGTTCTCGTGAAAGAAACAACTAATAACCGTACAGAGTTTAAAACGTGAACACGATTGTGGAACGAATAAAAGCTCAGCTGGTAGTCTTGCAGTGAATATTTACAGATACAGTTTTTTCCCTCATTCAGGCACAAGAGCTGAAATCTAAGTTCATCGTTTTATGAGTTCAATGGCCATGGCATACACGACAAGTTACGCAAAAGCTGGCATGACACTCTTGTATTGGTGAGTTGTAGGTGCATGGAAAAAAGCACCCCTATCTTATATGATAATTGCAATGTCAGCTTTAGGTACTCGTCAGAAAGTGTGCATTCTTCTATGTGTTTTCTTCATAATTTTTGTTCAGATATGAGCCTGTAGTCACTTCTTGCCTTCGTTGTAACTTCAATTAGTGCTGCAAATATTTTCGTTTAGCTCATCTTCCTACACTGGCGCAAATAGGTGTATAATTGTCTGTAAGAGGTCAGTTATCGTCTGCTCGAAAAAGCACGCAAGAGTTTTACAGAATGCAAATGACCTAAACAACCGCATACGTAAGTGAGAACCCAAAGCAAGGAGAAAATTGACGGAAGAAGTTAAACTGTAAAATTTCTGAACTTATTGCACAAGATACTTCATATTTTTTGCAAGGTTTGGAGAACCATGCCAGGTTCTGAAACGGCATCAATTATCCAAGCAAGTGCTTTTATGCGCAGTGAATCAAAAAGCTTCTCAAGTTTGTCATACTACGCTTCATTGGTTTATCTCCCGATTCGGCGAAGCATGCTAAGACATAAACCTCACCCCAGATTCGTTGTATACTTCTGGCAACTTTGATGGTGAATCTGCCAGAGCGACCTTACTAATAACAGCACTCAAAGCCACCACATGATGCTTGATATCGTAGTTCAGACGTTACGCATGGCTCAACCTGTGAACTCGGGAACTTCGAGAGTGCAGTTGAAGTGCATGGTACACGTGCCAAATGCTTTATATTGCGTTGAAGAAAACGCCAAAAACTAAGAACTCATAAGAGTTCCTGGAAGTCAGGAATCGACGAAGCGCGAACAAGGCACGGGAAGCATTAGAGCCTCGTAGTTCGGGGATATTCTTGGCCCAGCGTTGAGGTCATTATCGTCGCCGATTTAGGAGGAGCGGGGCACCCAGCGATGCTGCGCCTTTGCAAGACAGACCACAAATGTGATGCCCCCCAGCTTCCCTTCGAGCAAGCGTCAGCCGGTTCTGGAGGATATGCATCGTCAGCAACACTCAACCCGTGGCTGTAATGGTTGTGTCCTCATCCATATTTTCTTGCGTAACATTCCTTCCCTTAATGCGCTATTGTGTGTTGTCTGTGTTTTCGTTATCTGAGTTTTAGGACGCGTACGCTCAGAAAAAACTTTCTGTGCTAAGAGGGACGCGAATAAGGAAGTTGTTAGTGACTACATGTTGTCTACATCACCCCCACGCGCCGCGGTTGCCTAGCGGCTACGGCGTTGCGCTCCTAAGCACGAGGTCATGGGTTCAATTCCCAGACGCAGAAGCCGCATTTAGATGGAGGCGAAATGCAAAACGCTTCTGTACTTTGATTTATGTGCGGGTTAAAGAAACCCATGTGCAAAAAAATAATCCAGTCTACCACTGTGGCTTGCCACATAATTAGATTTGGCTTTGTCACATACCACCGCAGAATTTAATTTAATTTCAGCACGTTGTCCAATACCTTTTTCAACTGTCCTCTTCCTAAAGTACAGTTCACTTCACCGTTGCCAGGACGAACGGGTTCAAGCTGTTGCCATTATTAAGCGACGTTCAGCAAATTCATCATCATCATCATCATCAGCCTGGTTATGCCCACTGCAGGGCGAAGACCTCACCCATATTTCTCCAACTACCCCGGTCATGTACTAATTGTGGCCAAGTTGTCCCTGCAAACTTCTTAATCTCATCCGCCCACATAACTTTCTGCCGCCCTCTACTACACTTTCCTTCCCTTGGAATCCATTCCGTAACTCTTAATGACCATCGGTTATCTTCCCTCCTCATTACGTGTCCTGCCCATGCGCATTTCTTTTTCTTGATTTCAACTAAGATATCATTAACTCGCGTTTGTTCCCTCACCCAATCTGCTTTTTTCTTATCCCTTAACGTTACACCTATCATTCTTCTATCCATAGCTCGTTGCGTCGTCCTTAATTTAAGTAGAACCCTTTTCGTAAGCCTCCAGGTTTCTGCCCCGTACGTGAGTACTGGTAAGACACAGCTGTTATAAACTTTTCTCTTGAGGGATAATGGCAACCTGCTGTTCATGATCTGAGAATGCCTGCCAAACGCACCCCAGCCCATTCTTATTCTTCTGATTATTTCAGTCTCATGATCCGGATCCGCAGTCACTACCTGTCCTAAGTAGATGTATTGCCTTACCACTTCCAGTGCCTCATTACCTATTGTAAACTGCTGTTCCCTTCCGAGACTGTTAAACATTACTTTAGTTTTCTGCAGATTAATTTTTAGACCCACCCTTCGGCTTTGCCTCTCCAGGTCAGTGAGCATGCATTGCAGTTGGTTCCCTGATTTACTAAGTAAGGCAATATCATCAGCGAATCGCAAGTTACTAAGGTATTCTCCATTAACTCTTATCCCCAATTCTTCCCAATCCAGGTCTCTGAATTATGCAGCAATCCAGCAATCCAGCAAATTATGCACCTAAAATTTTGTGTAATCTGACAGAAAAAGAACACAAGTGTCTACCCGAAATGCTTATAAGTTTTCTTTAACGAAACAATTGTGAAGTCCTTGTTAAGGTGAAGCCCCGTAGAGGACGAGGGCCTGTATTCACAGAAAATTATAAGGATAAAATAGTTCACAAGAGCAAATGCTATCCAATGCTGTTGCTTAGAACATTCTTAGCGCAAGCGACCAGCATAATGGCAACTAGCACTTTCGAGTGAAAAGCTTTATGAATTCAGCCACAGTTTTCCTGCCATCAGCTGACAGTTTGCTTTGTGTTTCATGCAGTGGCACACCAATTTTGGAGGAATCAAAGGTTGATTCCATCACTATCCTTTACGTGATGGTCTTTGATTTAGCTCTGATTTAGCGAGAGAAGAACTATCCTTCCCGAACTCTTTACCAACAACACCTAAGCACAGAGACACCCAAAAGACCTCGCGCTACAGTCCGTGCTTTCCAAAGAGCTATTCGCAGAGCCCGCAGACGGCAGCGCCATAAAGCTATACGATAACGAAACGCCATGACGAGGATCAGCAGACAACGCGGTATGGCCAGTAAAGCCACGTTCTCACGCAGCTAGTTCAAGCTGTGCTAACGCTTACCGCGCTGGCACAGGCTATTTTTTTATTTCTTTCGAGCATGCGATGGTCAATAAGTGCAACAGTAAGCGTGTACGCGGTGTTTCGCAGTGCCCAAACCGAGTAGCCGGCAATGACTTAAGTCTAGTTTATGATAGAATGAAAGGCGAAGCTATGGATCAGCGAGCCCATGACACCACTGATGAGGCGAAATTCTGTACCATTCTAGGAAGCAGTAGCAGGCATTTCCTTTAACAAGAATACATGAGAGCAAACTGGACACAGAAAGAAAGGCCCATATGCACTCACAGACACATACAGGTGTACACACGCTATGCCATCCACACCTCCTCTAGTGTTATTTTTTTCTTCTGGTCCCGGCGTTGGTTTCATGATTTGCCGCAGTCAGATTAAACGGATAATGCTCTTGTATTAGGTGTATTAAACTTATATATTTTGCCATATGGTGAAAGCTTTCTTTTATTTATGAAGCTAAAAAGCTGCCTAAGTTAGGCTATAAAGTGTTTCTCACAGCCATGCACGACCTTGTGGAAAAACATGTCCTGCATCAGATGGGAACTTTTTTTTATTCGCCACAACGCGATTGCACTGCAACGAGCTGCCCGCACGGGAAGTGTGCAATAACAAAGTATGTGAAATATTGATTGTTCATATTTGTAAATAACTACGAAGACCAGTGTATAATTTTCATCACCTGAGTAATATTCATGGTTCAACTTATAAATTCTAACCTATTCGAGTGTTGAAGGAGTGCTTCATGTTTAAAAACGACAAAAACAGCAAAGAGAAAAATTGGTTTTAATCTCGCGTATTACATCTTACAGCCTTTTCTCTCTCTCCTCTCTCTCTCTCTCTCTCTCTATTCTGAGTGACTAAACGTTGGGTAGAGCATGGTCGAAGGCGTTTATGCATTCGCCTCCTTCACCTAAAATCCACCAGTGGCCCCATCATGAAAGCCATTTAATGAACACCACAGCTTGGGATGTAGTGGGGGCTCAGTTTGTACGTATTCGCCTTTAATTAGGTTGTCATCGTAGTTTAGTTTCGATGTGGCTTATAATGTTTTGCATGTGACGTGCTATGCAAAACATTTGTAAGCCCCTGTGTCGCGTTATCCTCCTAGGGAAAGCTACCTTGGATAACCTCGAGTGCCACCTACAGGTCACGGATATTGCGAGTGTGAGCTTTTAGCGATTAACACGCCTCGCAGCTCGGTTGTGCGAGACCACGTGCATTTTGCATGGGTGCCTTTGTATCGACGGTTGAAATTCGACCACCAACCACTGCACACTGCTGCAACAACGGGGGAAACATCTATAGAAGGCTAGTCACATTTAAAGATTAGTAGACTTCAGCAATTTCTTCTACTCTGAAATCAATTATGTCACCACGGACATCATGTACCCACAAATTTTCACAACGGATACCGTGGCTTTCACAAGAGCTTTGCCTACGCTATGCACTCAAAGCCGTATTTCTCTTCAAAAATATTGCCTGCTGTGGCCTCCAAAATACATACACAGATTTCAGAACTCTTCGACTTCGTTCGACACATGACCCTCAAATATTGTCAAGTGGGGTGGCAGTACGATATATCAGTAGTTAGCGCAGTCCTTTGCAAATGCACATTGCCTAATAAGCGTGAGTTTTATGCCTGTAGGGGCGCCTGTGGTGAAACAAATGTAGTGTTATTTTTTTCCGCATGGTGAAGCTGACGATGGGAAGCTCTTGTGACGATTACAATTCAACCCCAAGTCGGGCACGTGGACAGACAGTAGAAACCAACTATCGAGTTTCTAGCTGCTTAAAAAGGATCCTTTACCATAAATGAAAGGGTACAACAGAAGCAGCGGCAGCAAATTATGTCCCATATTCAACATGATACGCTTCGTAGCTATTGCCACCGGAAAGGTTCATTGTGATTTTTAACATATCAAACACGAGTCCGCGATCACATATCTGCTCAAACGCTTCCACTGCCAAGAAGGTTTACCGTCTGTTCTTGTTCTCTACTTCACATGCGTCCACGAACCCTTTTTGAATGAATACGACATGACTCTGCACTTATGACGCCTTTTGTGTGTGTGCACTAAAGCTGGTTCAAGAACAGATTTCCTCACCTGCGAGAAACATCCACGGTGTATTTACTTTCATCATACATCTACTGTCTCATTTAATAACTTTTTTTGTTTTTCGTGTTTTTTTTAGAAGGGAGGGGGCTTAAATGCGAATTCATGATATGACTTACTCTGCTTGAGTGAACCTTTCGAAAAAGGTTTGACATTGCATCTCCGTCCTACAAAGAAGGTATCGAAGACGATCTCAAGTTACCTTGCAAAATGAATTCATTTCTGTAGCATTAGCTAACTACATCATAAGGGCCTAAGGCTTCCAGTTCTATATCTGTAAACAAATGAAACAATACCTTCTGAAAGAGTTCCAACATCGGTTGTCGTAATCTCGGTGCACAAGGTTGGTGCTGGGTCCACAAGTAGAACAAATATGGTGAAAGGCAATGCATATGCTAAGGCTTGAATGGCACTGCACAGCACTTTGTCTACTCAGTTTCTAATATTAACCCCGTGTAACCAAACTTATATTAGTCGTCATCGAGAGCAACGCCTTCCTATACGTCTTGAGGGAGCGAAAGCCGTTTTTCCGGCGTTACTTTTCTATAAAGATAACGGTTCATTATTTTCCACCTTCACAATAATGACTCCACACTGGTTGAAAAAGACGTGTTTAAGTAGCACACCTGCACTTTATTCTGTTTCATAAAAAAGCCTGAAATATTTCTTCTCGTCATATACGCTTACATATGGAAAGGGAACTCCACCATGCGTAGTTATGATGGGGACATATACACAAGTGAAAATTGCATCTGCAAGCTGTACAACAAAAGGAAATGTGCCATAACCACGCACTTTGGTTGTGGCGCGCAGTTCGTTGTCGAGTGTACAAACAGCACTGGCATAGGAATGTGGGACAGTTTTAACGAATGTTCCCTGACTTCACCAAGACTCTTCCCGTAGTACCTTGTTCAAATGTTACTTTCGTATCGTGCCCATGGCCTCGAGCTGCCTTTGTTATTTTTTCAACAGTGTATCAACAACACAGGCATCGAACCTCAAGCGAGAATAACCATAGCGAAAAAAATTCATGGATGATTACGATACTGCTTAGTGCGATGTTTGAGCACTGTTCAATCCGTGTTTCCGCTTCGCAATATTTTAGATGGCGCGGACAATCTTTCTCGTGTGGCACATTGCAAGCGGAGCGCAGTGTGGCGCGACTGCCTAGCTAACGTGGAGATCGCCAGAGCCAGCGCGTGAGTAACGCGTGGGCATGACTCACAGCATCTGCCGCCGACAGACTTCCCAAAGGACGCTCGCTACTCTGGCGCCATCTCCTAGCCATCGTCCCCTCGCTACGCTTCTCTTCTCAAGCTTTCGCCATACCTTCCGCCACTTTCCTCCTCGTTGTTGCACTTCACCCTCGTCACCGCTTTCCTCCTCGCGCCTTTCATCTCCCGTTGCTCTCCTCGTTCGCTTTCATCTTTAACTGTGCTCATTCGCTCGGTTACGCCGTCACGGACTCCGACGCCGACGCTTGCCGTAAGAACAGGTGCCTAAGAGCTGCGCTCTAAAGGGTTGGTGGTTTCTACTACTAGTACACTGCAGCCACGTTGGGACGTATCTGCTGTGGGTGATCTGTCAGTACGGAAAAGTCAACAACAGATTTTAGGGGAGAGTTTAAATACTAGGGAGTACACTGTTGACACCGTTGAACGGTATAGCCATGCGGATG
Organism: Dermacentor andersoni; assembly: GCF_023375885.2. Taxonomy (NCBI): domain Eukaryota; kingdom Metazoa; phylum Arthropoda; class Arachnida; order Ixodida; family Ixodidae; genus Dermacentor; species Dermacentor andersoni. Next base: position 118,110,429 of record NC_092818.1, read on the forward strand.
TCCTTGGATTATTTGGGCATTGCTGCATTAACTTGTGCTATTATTGGAAGTAGCTGTCACCAATGCTCTCATAACAATTATTCATGACGTTCAATCAACTGGCTTCTTTTCACCATTCTTATACGATTACGGCGTTATTCCATCGTCTTTATCGCATTGTGCAAACTATACCATTTGAATTTGCAACAATCTTTTGAGACCCCTTCCTCTGGCATTCCTCACGCACTCTAAGTCCTACAACTGCCGTGCCATTCTCTGCCATCACAAGAGTTCAAAAAGAAAAAAAAACACTTTAACTGTCAAAGTCGGTCGCCGATTCTTGCAGCTGGTAACGACAACGATTATTGTAGCCGTTGCAACTATTGTTTCCTATTTTGCAGTAAGGGCTAGACGGTGCGAATTTTAAACAATCTTGTCGCTTCTGATTTAGAAATTAGCGGCCAGCGCCGCATGACCACAATTGTGTTTGGTTGGAGAACAGTACACTTATGAAAAATATTCTGTTGTTACGACCCGGCGGTGCTAGGGCACGGCTAGGCACTTAAGCCTCGATATTCCTGATCCATTGGCTTCTGGATGCACAATGCAAGCAAATCAGTACAGTTTTCTTTCTTTTTTTTCTTCCGCGGACAGGCTTACACCTGTTTTTCCCCCAAGTTCATAGCCAGGACAGATGCAGTACTTCGCCGCACCAGGCTGCCTAAACCTGAATAACCAGGATGATTAGCTCCGATATACGACTTGTACAAAGCTGAGAGTGTTGAAAAAGCCGCAGGTGAGAACAGGTAAACTGATTCCATCATCAAGCGACATTTTTTTTGCAGGCGTCAGTGCTCTATATTGTCGTCAATCCTTAAAGAACGCATATTTACGCCCACTTAGAGATGCCATCTACGGCACCTGTGCGCTAGTTATTCCACGATGCTCGTTTTGTTACATACAAATGAAAAGCCGAGAGCGGAGGAGCAATTTACTTGCTGCGCAGGTGATTTGGCAATTTTTTTACTTTATGACCCATATAAAAGCTCACCCTTTGTAATAAAGCTTACCTCTAGAAGCCTACAAGCTGGCTTCCTGACCTTTATCTCACTTCTAAGCCTCTCATTCGCTGCTTGCGATTATTCGCAGTGTTTATTTTATTGCGATAGCAAATTATATGCGCTCTCCAGGCCAGTTTCCGACGTCACCATGACCGAAATGTTCTGTATGTCCAAGTGCGATATCAATGAGCGACTCGCGTGCGTGCGCTGCGGGTGCAGAGGAAAGCGCGTAATGGTGAGCCGAGAAAGATGCTGTCTTGATGCACGCGCCCCCTTCCCACGCGTCCATTGTGGCAGGTAACTTGCTCAAGTGTGCGCTATAGGGAGGAGAACGCGCTGGCTTTTGTAGCCAGGTCGTGGTCCACCATGACTGTCCGCGCGGGTGAGCACATACGCCGTCCTCGGGGCGTATCTTGCAGGCATACTGAGACGGGTGCAAATGTTAAGGGTGACTGACATAGCTGGCGGCTTCATAAGCGCCTATTGTTGGAGGTCATGCAATGTGTGTTTCGAAGAAGCGGGGAAGCGAGCGGCAGCAGGAAGAGTTTGCTTCCCTCTGTCTGGGTTCTTCATCACGCCAGCATGGTTACAGCGAGTGCTCGCAGTCATTGAATGCGATCCCTTCATATCTGTCTTTATGTGCATGATACCATGACTGCTTATTTAGTGAGGGAACGTTTGCACCATTTTATACGTCCAATAAAACTACGTAACCTAATTTCTAGTAATTGAGTTATACTTTGCAATGGCTATAAATGTTTTACCTCTCTTATGTGCAATGCCCAGCTTAGGTCAACTCGGCCTGTCACCAATGAACCTGTCGCTCCTTCCCTATACGCATAGCTCTTTCGGGTTTGACGCCGTAATTGGTTATAGCGCTGCCTTTGTGCATTTTACCATGCTTGGCGATAGCAGTCCCTTTGTGTATATTCAACTGTTCCTGCCTGTTCTTCTGCTTTGTACAATCAGTTCGTACGGAGAATCCTATTCAATTGTCATTAATCTAGTCAAGCACTGTTGTAGTATACCTCTTGTTTCCCTATCACTGAACAGGAGCCTTCCGTGATAACGCGCGTCGCGTTTACTGGCGCCCCTTGTCTCTTCACGGGTTCCGCGTCCATCTAAGTGTTTTACTCACGCTCGACTAACATTTATTATCCCGTGGTCTCCCGCCTACTTCTATTATTACTTTCTTTCCCGCATGCGTTTGCGCTATATTGGAGGAAATACATTGCAAGTAGTGCACTCCGGTCTTTAAATAACCTTTCTCGCTATGTCTTTCTAAAATTTACAGCATCTCATTGCTTAGGCAGTTTTTTTTTTTTTTGGCATTGTGGTTCATGATGTGTCTGACATTGTTTGGAGCTTATGACCATGCCCATATAATGTGATGGAGGTCAGCAGCGAATGGCCAGAAGACCAGCTTTGGGCTGTCTGGCTCGCGGAGGACGCCGCGACGGTTCAAGGCTTGGCCTGCGCCTGACGGCACAGAGAGCTTTAAGCGGCTAGCCTCCTAGCCTCTCCATTAACCTTTCAAACCCAGCAGGGTCTTTTCAAAAAAGATGTTTTATCTCTCTTTCTCTCTCTCTCTCTCTCTCTCTCTATGAAAGGTTCCCGCGCTGTATATCACGCTCTTGGATTTGACTAACGTTAGTTAAAGGTTCCACAACATTGCGGGAGAGAGTATTTCATAACGGGAAGAATATGGCTGACTTGCAGATCAGCTTACTATCTGGACACCGTAGACCCCATCATTGCATCTTTAAATACTTTGTGCTCTGCTATTTCACTCGCCAGCGTACTCCTCTTCCACTCAACAAATAAAAATCTATAAATAAATACACTTTCCTACACTTACCATAGCAGCGTCGACGTTATCAAGCAACGAATGGTATAGGTATAAGATACTACGGCCCTGTATACAATGACCCAACTAGCGCTGTATCGAGTACCGTTTGACGCATTTATTTTCGTGCCTTCATACCATTCTCTTTACTTCTGCATGCTTCTGTCAATTCGCACCATCGGGCTCACTTTTCAAATACACACTTTTTAATGACTATGAAAATTAAGGACACATCTCAACGGCTCTTGAGTGTTTCTTATGCAGGGCACGAGGCAGTTAGACTTGCAAACACGAGTGTAGGTGAGTAATGTATTCGGATTACATTGGAAATCTTGCCATCGATTGTGTCGCCGGCTTCTCCACGACCAATAAGCTGTTCATCGATCAACGAATAATAGCGTGAGGGTATAGGAAAAGCACTCCGGCTATAAAGCACATTTTACAGACATGCCTAATTATTCAATATTAAAAACAGCAACACACCGGCAAATTCTGCACTTCCTACAAAATTAACACAAATCAATCAATAGATTCACATAATATAAAATACGTAAACACACATTGACATACTAAATTTGTTTACAGAAGTTCAATATTACTTTCAGTAAAGGCCACAACATCTTTCAGCGAGGATTGTTGTAGTAATGCTTTATCGTACGAACCAATACAAAGGCAGAGTTGTTTTTTTCTATCTGAAACCATGCGCTCAGGCACAGAGGACGTCCCCTATATACATAAAAAATGTTTGTTTCTTGCACAAAGGTCAGCAGTAACCAGTAAAAATGCCCATGCATCCAGGGTGGCAAGTTACAAGGTTCGATGGGGTGCATTAAGAACGGTTCTTCAGAAGGACCTCAGAGGTACTTCCTGCGCTGCCTGGCGGGAACTATGAAGTGTATATGTTCACTGAATTAATGAAAACGTTGCGGAATGGGCATGCAATATCGTACGCGTCCCGGTATTGCTATAACGCCGGCGTAAACACAGCCCCGATGCGAAGGATCAGCTCCTGGCTTCCGAGTGAGGCTGCCGGGGAGACCGGCACCACGCTAACGTGTATAAGTATACACGTGTAGTGGGTCTCAGCCTTTACGTTTTATTTAGTTGCGTTGAATTTCTAGGGAAGCATGCTCTCAAAATTGCGGTGCTTTGTGAGAATCTGCCTAAGTTGATCCACAAGTGGGACCCACTACACACGCGCGGTAGTAAGGGCATTTCTATTCAGGTGGTGGGTGGCATCTCATAGTGACGCATAGAGCGAGCCACGTGATGGATGTCGTAAATTACTAGCATACACATACTATAGCTACGGATGACAAGCTTCGAATACTGCTTCACGTCGGGTAAACACATCAATGAGTTTTACTTAGACGAGGCGCGGCATCAAGTTTTACAGTTATGGTTGCCTCGTACGCGGCGAATTCCACGTAGTACGGAGGCGCTTATTCAATAGCAGAAATTAATTAACTATTTAGATACGTGATGCTCTAGGGAATAAAATAAAAATGAAACAGAAGCGCGATGCAATATAACGGGACAGAATTAAAAGCTTATCAAGTTGACAACTAACACATCACGTAATGACAGCAAAACTTATGTCATAAGTCGTGGAAACGAGTTCCTATTAAAATTTAAACAATGAAAAATGCGTGAGTTGTATTGAAAAAAAACAATAAAGATTGGTTTGAAACACATAAAGGGGTATATAGTTGGCAAGTTGGCAGGCTCCCGTGAGAGCTACCGAAGTGATATAAATGTTCGGCAAAATCGCAAACTGCAGTGCAATACTGCGGAACAATAAAAACATCACTTCTAGAACTACATTAGCGTCACTTCTGAACTGATTTACTCGTATACTGAAACAACTAGCCCATTCGTCGTTCTTGCATCGGTAAATGTTTATTGATGTTTCTTGCCCGCCATGAAGAAAGTGGGCTGCGCCACGGTCATGTTGACGGAAACATATATTGTCGGCGTATCTGGCAAACAGAAATCGAAGCCTTCATACCATTCGACGAAGGAGCGCATCAGATCCAGATTTCCAGCCATTATCCAGTTTTTCTGCGTTGCTTAATTGATTTTTTTATTTACAAATAAGAACATTTCATGCCGCACAAATGTGGTGTGTCCTTCCGCTGTCCCCGAAACGGCTGACTTTGCCACGTAATCGTAAGCTTAGCTTTTCGTTTTATCTGCATCGTTTTTCTCTTCTTCGAGGGGGGGGTGGGCGGGCGGGCATTCCCTTCAACCGCATAAAATATAATATGTCTGAAAAAGGAAACCAAAGAAGAAAACTGCGATTGTAATCACAGGATAGTTTTTGTGTCCTTTTCACAGTCAGCTTTCGTATCGATTCTTCCTTGGCATGATTAATTTCACCGCATAAGTGAGCAGTCTTAATAACGCTGAGAGTATGTGTGTAATAAATGAATAATTGAATACTCATAATTGAACTGAGCACCGAGGGGCAACGGCGATGAAGTCGTCTGTCTTTTATTCTTGTGGCAATAATTGACGCTGCTACAACGTGGCGAAACCAGAAATCTTCTGTTCAGGAAAGCGTAGAGGACTTCAACCCGCGGCACGTATTCCCATTTGAATGTTCCTTATTGATTCATTCAAACCAAAGAGTCTCATAAATATTGTGCTTGTATGTTCAGTTAGTTGCAGTGAACTACCTATATACACGAAAACAAAAGGCTGCTTCATGTAGATAAGGCCACTGGCGCCAGTGATGTTTTTCGTACTATAGCGGAGAGCTCACATGCAGTAATAACTGGATGCAGTCTAACGTACCGTACGTGTTTTGTTGTCGTGCGAGTCCCTGTTTGCACGATGTAAGCTGTCTTTTCTGTTAATAACAACAATAGCCAAACTGGTTTGATTTTAAACAATGCGACACGAATCCTTCCTTCCAGTTCATTTACAGTGTCAGCCTAAAGTGCATGCATTATCCTGATGAGTGTTCAGAAAAAACTAAGTTGACAAAATAGTTGAAAGCCACCAAAAGTTATGTTTTCTAAATAGTACGTTGACCTCTCCTTTACTCCCAAAACCATCGTCAATATCTGTGCTAATAATGTTCCAGTCGTCACTACATCATGTTACAATCAGTAATATCTGGATAAAAATAATAAACGTTACAAAAGCCTGCTTAAGCAGTGCGTACAGTTCCGATGCGGGCATGGTGCACCAAAGCACAATGTTGCGAGGCTGTCTCCCCTGATTATCTGTACTACTTCTTCTTTCCACAACCGCAGCGGTAGCCCAATGTGTAGGGCGTTCGGTTGCCGAGCTCGAGGTCACAGGTTTGATCCCGGCCACGTCGGCCGCGTATCGGTATTATAATCTAAATAACGCCCATGTACTTAGATTTAGCTGCGCGTTCAAGAACACCAGCTGGTCAAAATTATTTCCCAGTCGTCCACTATGGCGTGACTCTTAAGCAGACCATACTTTCCGCACGTGAAACAACAGAATTTAATTAAATATGTTCCCATTTTGCAATCGCCGCTGTGTCTTCTCTATTTTTACTGTTTCGTTACCTTGGTTCTTGCCGCTGTGTTTTTACGCCGGTATTTCTTTGTTTTCGCCCTTATTTGTTTTACCATTGTGTGTGGTAGAGAACCGTACTTTCTCCTGGTTGACCACCCTATCTCGTTGGATATTTGTTTCTCTGAAGTATTCGTGGCAGTTCCTTCTGGAGTGCAAAGAAGCTGTTGTACAGCGTTAGTTAACTAAAATCTTACTACCCAATAATATCGCGTCTATTGTTTTAGGCCTACGTCCTCGCGCTTTGTTTATTTAACTGTCACATTCCCCGCCTTAAGGTATAAAAGAGAAGAAAAAAAAAAGGTACTTATAAGAAGTGATTGCTTCCTACCGTGCAGTCTAACACAGTCGACTGATTACGGTTTTCTTTATGACATGCGGCCACCCTCTCCTCACATCTTTCCCCTGCCCCTCCCCTCTGCACACACAGATAGCTCCTGTATCCACAAACAATCAAGTTCGGGGATAGCCATAAAAGCTACAGCAATTAGGCTGATGGATGGTAACGGCGCCTACGGGGATTCGGCTGTAATCTCGGGGAACGTGCTTCCGCAGAGAGAACGCAAGGACGGCGTCGCCTGTTCACGCCGCTTGATGTCCGTAACCACGTCGACATAGATATCTACAGCTAGCTGGAAGGCTGTGCACCGATGGGTCTTGCCGATAGCGGACGCCCTGCTAGTCGTGTTTGACCAGTGACTCGACACCCGGCAGCTTCCATAAACAGTGGCCTGGCTTCCCCTATACGGACTATGTGAACGAAGTACTAACGATGCCCAAGAGCTTGCTGACAGAGCCAACTGTCGCGTACTGGTGGGCGTCCACGACGCCTTTTGTCTATCTTAGACGTTAGCTGGGAAGATTTCTCCTGTCGCGAAAGGCAATAATGTCATGCGCACGTTGAACAATCTATATCAATGAGCCCTCTTCTTGCGGAGAGTCAAATGACTGCTGCGGGAATACGTAAGTTATGTTAATGCGATTTCAAAATGCGTTTTATATTGGTAGCGATAGCACGAGGGCCAACGTAAATATAACACGCCAGGCGCGCATAAAAAAACACAGCAAAGCTTTGTTTGCTCGTAAAAGAGGACGTACTTCTGCTACATGCACACCAGTGGAATTGCTGGAGGGAAAGATGCTCATGAAATTAATCGTCAGTTTGAGGAAATCTCATGTATTACTAATTGAAGTTCCAGAACCTAGGCGAAGTATGCAGAGTGATTGTCTTGACTGACGTGGTGCATTAAAGCATCAGTTACCATCTTTGCCGGCCATTTCTTCTGTTGAGGCACCTACTATGTACAGGAGATATGATGTCACTCGACAATATTTTGAGGCATTATTTTAGACGGCGCGGTAGCGTATCCAGAAAGAAGCCTTGTGAGGACGCATCCAAATGGTGTTACTGAGTTATTGCTGCCACTTGCTCCTTACAGAATGCGCTTTTGTACACTGATAGACCCTTTGTGATGGTAAAAGTACTTAAGAGCTAAGTAGACGACAAAAAATTGCTCGGCTAGTTCTTGGGATGAATAACCTACGTGAGATGTAATATGTTTCACTGGTCTTTGAATATTTGAAAGCATTTTTTGTGTTCCATACAGCAATGTGGCACGTTGTAGTACCGCGATAAAATGTATGAAACCGATAACCTTTCAAAGCAAAGCGGCAAAATAGCAAAATAATGGCTTAAACGCGTTGGCGGGCTACGCGTTTGGGATTCCTGATAACGCTATGCAGCGCGACTGGACGAGGACAGTGAATAAATTGACACTCAAACAAATGCACTGCAGGGCGTTTGTTTCATTTTCTTCTCTGGTTAATTCATAATATTTGGTACATAAACAATGAAGTCCGGTTAGCTTACCAACAGAGGGGCAGCATTGATGCTCCTTACAAAAACAAACCAAGAAAAATAAAAGAAGAAATGTGGCGATGGGGGGACAAAGAATCAAGCATTGTGTTCTGGCGCATATCCCTGGCCGGCTTTAACGTGGCACAGCATAGAGGTTGAGGACGGAAGGTGCCCTATTTTCCTTGAGCCCGGCAGGTGTGTAAGCACTCTTGGTGTTCAACCGAAATAATGTGGCATTCTCCATGTCCCGACCCGTTGCACAGTGTTATCCGCTAAATAACGAAATCAAATTTAGGTGTCAGATATCGAAATGTTGTCAGAGCACCGAAGTTTGATCTTTGTTTCTGGAAAACGGGCACTGCATTAAAACTAACTGATCCAAAACAAATAGACTTTCCCGGGCCTTAGTTTTCAATGCTGTAACTGTCGCAGGTAAAGTGAATCGTTTTTTGGCGATAGTAAATTTGCGGAAGCTCCATAGGCTCATGCACGCCGACAGCGCCACTGTCTCCGCCGCCGCTGTCATGTTTTCCCGCTTACGGCACATGCGCCTCGCATGCGCAGTGGTTAGAGGGTCTACAGAGACGTGGAGTGCGTTTTGCGCTGGGGTAAAAGGAAAATGAAGCGAAGTGGATGCACCGTCAACCTCAACCAGTGGAGCAAGGACAACTTTCTTGCTTCGGCTGTGGACATGAGTATCGCGCGTACACTTACTGTAAGCACACAAGCGTTCCAGTTCAGCTGCTAAGTATCAGCTCCAGACTTAGCAGTAAACATCAGGATAGCGCTATCTAACATTCCAATGGGCTCTGGCTAATGCCGGCGGTTTCCCGTCAGTCTCATTTCGCGCAAGAGCGACGTGGGGTGGGTATCTGCAACGGCACTGGTGTCGCCAACCATGCAAGCACTGTGAGGCGCTGTTTTTTTCTGCTCAGCAGGAGTAGACTTGTGTGCTGAGTCGCACCTGCAGGTCGCTCCCACGTTTAGTTTGAACACCGTCCGAGGAGTTAAGCCCAACTCGCTATTGAGGGCAATGCATTGTCCTTCGGGTGGAACTGCTAAACGTTTTTTTTTTCTCTTTTTCTTTGCGCATGGACGCATGCACATAGTGAGTCAATGTTCGGCTTGTCAGAATAAAAGTTGTAGCCTCAAGCCTAACCAGCGACTGGAACCGACCCCTAACACGGCTATGAAACTGAGCTTGTGAGGTTCACACTATAATAGTCGCTGGGACACCGGGGTACAACTCTGCAGAAAGCAGGAACGTAATGTAAGCAGGACGCTCATCGCTGTCCGCTTGGCAAATACGCGGCAAGTATGGTGGCGGGTTGCCTGTATTCATGCTGCTTTCGTGCGGCGTGCGTCGAACGCTGCCACTTAAGAACTTGCCTGCGAAACAAAAATTAAAGCAATATCACTCTCGTCGAACCAAGTCAGGTGTGGTTGCACCGAGTTGGAAGTGACTGGGCCGCTTCCTCTTTGAAAGTTTCACTACAGACGTTCGGGAATTCCTTCGGGGCTGTCACATTTCAGCCTTCAGACCACGTAGGACCATGTTTTTCTATCCGAGCTCCTCCAGCAAACTGAACTAGTAGTTATGAGGAAGCCTTCGCCTGCGTTCTACCCGCATTAGAGCCACCCTTTCCTTTAGAAACAGCGGCATGGTTCAAACAAAATATTTTACGGTGAGAAGAAAATGAGGTGCGTGCGGGGAATTATCGAGCAGGAATTCTCGTTTGCTGCTTTCTGCCCCCCTTCTTTAAAGTTCTTTTTGTGTGCTCAGTAGGGGAAGAGCAAGAAGAAGAGCATACCGCCTTTCTTCCTTTCATTACGTGTACACATTAGACGGAACATCAATTTCCGGCACGCCGGCGAGGGTTTCGCATTGTGATAACGTCAGCTGCGTGGTGCACAAAACATATTGCTTCCAATTCAATTAGTCCATCAGGTCAAAGCATTGTCGTGATTCGTAAATCGAAAGCCAATGCCGGAGGAATGAAGGCTTTCCCGTGAGCTCTAAATACGTTCTCAAGTTCCAAATAAGGCACGTACTTCAGAAACAAGCTCACGAGGTGGAATCGAGTGCAACACGTATGGGCGTATTTGTACTGCCTCAGAACAGGTTAATTTGCGTTGAGGGCATCAGAGGAGCCGCCGAGGTGGAGCTCAGGTTCAGTTTGGAATTGAGTTTCGGCCCCGCGGAAATGAACTTTAGCCATCTGAACCGGAGGAGGGGGGGGGGGGGGGTGCAGCTCACCGCCAGAGTGCACATGAGCTTTCTGCTTTTATTTTACAACACTGAACAGACTATGAGATAGTCATCGTTGTTATATTTGTTTGAAGTCTCATCGCATTCGGTTCATGCTTTGGCACGAAACAGATACGTCGTGAAAATACTTTTGATTATATTTACCATACGGCCCTCAATGTTTTTTTTTTTTTTTTTTCAGGTAGGGAGGGGGGTGCGCTTTAGTATTCCAGCTACTATATTTGGTTGCGAGAGCTGTTCTAGGGATAATTTAGACGGGATCAAGCTCAGGGTGATTTAATTCAGAAGTCAAAAACACTTATCAAAATTCATAACGAGCAATTGGATGCACGATCTTGCGTTTTCAAGCCTATGCGTAAGACCCGGTTTACGCAAGTAAGTAGATAATAGCTGTAATGGCCGCTCACCAATGCGCATAGCCTTCTGTCGGGCTAATATTGAGTGTTATGCTGCGTCCATCCGCCATGCTGATAAATTGGCCAGCGATCCGCACAGTTTTCTGGCCCCAACAGTTTCCGATATTCGGCTGCTTCCGAACTCCAGTGCATCCGCATTGTAAGCCATGCAGACAAACGGGAAATCATCAGCTATATTGGGCCAAGCAGAAAAGCAACATGGTCACGAGCTTTCAAAATTTTGTTTGCCTTCAACACAGCGCCTTCTTGACGTTTTACAAACAACTGGTGACTAAGCTTTGCCTTGTTCCTTTGGCGAGACGACATCCTGTGGAGGCTAGGCATCGATTGGGCCATTGACTACCTATCTCAGGTTACTGCGTTTTGTTATACTTGAAGTACACAAGCTCGACATTCAATATGTGTGTGAGATTCCGGTTTCTACACTCTGTCATACTTTCACGCCCAACGAAAAAGGGAAACAGAGTTAGAAGAGTCCTCGAGAGCAACCCGAGGGACTGATAGCATTTTTAGCCGCTTTTATTCGCGTGGGACGCTGGGAAAGTCGATATCATGACGCGCAAAGATACGCCAGGAGTGGTCATTTCGCTATATATACACATGTGTTCCTTCTTAATGGATACAGTCATTTGAGATAAATGGATAAAGTGGCATGCACGGGCTCCATGAATGTGACGTGGTTACACTCTTCTGAGTTCTTCAACTGGGAAACACCGGCAAACACAAAATATCAATGCCGTTGAACTCAGAGAGCCAAAATAGTGCGCCAGGCTCAAAGAGGGTAGAGATGGCCAGTAGCAAGATTTTACAGCGCCGTTATTTTGGTTCTTTACGCTTATGTTGCATATTTAGCTATTATATGCCTGTAAGCTCCGTTTAGGGAGACTCGAAGTTTTCCTCAGTACGTTGTTAACCGACTGATCCAGGAACATAGACTCGTGCGCAACCGTTGTCGATATCGCCACTAAATTTTGCTTCATAATGCGCAAATGTAAGCTTCGAATAAAATCTCAACACGAAATGACATTTGACGAATGGAGGGATAACACTATGGGAGAATACAGCACTTTGAGTTATAAACACTCGGAGTTGCATTAGGTGGCCGCTCAAACCCGCACTTCAAAGCCGCAGCACAGCTAGAAAACTCGCAGAGTGGTACCTTCTTTATTTGCTTGTTTGCTGACGCCAGTATACCTTGAGGCCGAGATAATGGTTTCGTGAAAGCCTCGAGTAAATGCATTGTCTTGAGTGCCCCACGGCCACCGTTGGGGCTAGTCTTTGCTTCGTTCTGCCTCTTCTCGCTGCCTTTGTGTCTATTTTCTCGAGTACACTGAGCGACGTGGTTTTACCATTAGGCGCAGCACATTGCGACTTGAAAGCCGCTGCGGACATCTTGAGTTGTCAGGTTGAAATGAAGTGTGGCAAAAGCTTCGGTATCCTTTTTTTTTTCATCGTGTGTGCGTGTGCCTACGTGTGCGTGCGTGTGTGTGTGTGTGTGTGTGTGTGTGTGTGTGTGTGTGTGTGTGTGTGTGTGTGTGTGTGTGTGTGTGTGTGTGTGTGTGTGTGTGTGTGTGTGTGTGTGTGTGTGTGTGTGTGTGTGTGTGTGTGTGTGTGTGTGTGTGTGTGTGTGTGTGTGTGTGTGTGTGTTGCGATACCTCCGATCTGGCGCATCCCTTCATGGCTTCATGGTACCATGATGCGGTGATGTATACGTTGTGGTTTTCCCTGATAAGACAGGGAAAACCCTGTTGGGGCCATATAACGTAAAATAATCTTATTCTGCTTGTGTGTCAATCACATGACGTCAAATCTACGTAACCACCAACCATCGGGCAGTGACCCACAGTATTTTCGAATGCCCCAATCAAGCGCTGGCCTCCTTTATAGGCATTCACTTTCATTTGCTTTCCTACCAAATAAAAACGCCTGCGTTATATGTTTTTATATATATAAAGAATTGCCCAACCGGGCCCAGCGAAAGTGGATGACCAGCGAAGCTCTTGAAAACCACCACTACAACTGCGGAATGTGGTATAGAATGCTTTGTCGATTTCGAGTAATGCTAGTAGTGCTTTGTTTTTTTAGAGTAATTGCAGAAATGGGAGGAATCGTAATTTTGACAGCACGCCGCCTCCTATAGCGGTGTTGCAACAACATCGAAATCGTTGCCAGGCTGGGTATATTATAAATTAATGGCTAGGGACGGAACGCCCCACGTTGCGAGCTGGTGTCACCACGGCAGGTTGAGCAACAATAATCTTTACCGGGAAACATATGTGGGGAGCGCTACGTGCTTCGCATTGCTATCACGAGTCCCTTATAATCAATTATGCGGTTAGGTTGGTTGTTCTAGATTGTTCCTTATTTTTAAATTGTGCAGTTCAGTTTCTTGTATGCGTGATTCCAAAGAATGTATGCACTGTTCGCTGCACTTTGCTGAGTACTTGTAGGCTCTGCCTTACGGGGGTTCGAGCCATTCCATTTTTACAGCGAAGCCGTTTACATATAGGGTTCCATGAAATTGTCATGTGCGCGAGGAAAACTGTCATGATGAGCAATGGCTCGTCCCAGTGCTCGTGCGTTTGTCGTCGTCTTCTTCCACGGATGGCTCGCTGCCTGCTCTCGGCGTAATCGCGCGAACGCGCTCATTCCACTGCTCACGCGTTTGTCGTCTGTCTTCTTCCACAGGTGGTTCCGTTGCAGATCATCATGCCAGCGTTGCTAAACGGCCCTTCGCGCTCGTGCTATTGCTCGCGCCTTCGTCGTCGTCTTCTTCCACAGCTGTCTCCAATGGCGCTCAACATGCCAACGTTCCCATAATGCCCCTCCCTCTGCTATGGCGCTGATGGCACTGCGCCCCGGCCAGTCGGTGGGTTGATTTCGGCCTCAATTTCTTTGCTTCAATATATCGCGAAATGAAAACACGAATGTATATAACGAATGTGTATAACGAATGTATGGCACGAATCTATAAAAGAGTGTGTGCGTACATTTCGTCACAATGGCCACCGAGGAAGAGCAATAAATGTGTTCGTACCTTTGTTCAAAATTCTGTGTCACCTCTTTGTCCAGTGCTATACAGCTTAGGTGGTCATCCACCTTCACAGAGTGCAAAATTTTTTTCGCTTGCTTACGGGGGTATAGGTACTTACAGAGGTATGAGCCGTTGATGATGATGATAGTTTTCTGTCGACGGGCGCTAAAGAGTCCCGGGATCCTAGTCATATACAGCTGCTCTGTAGTAATTTGCATAGACTTAATTGACGTAAAATGGGAGAGTGTTTAGGTAGAACTTAGCAATTCCCCTGTCACGTTACAGACAGGGGAAGTGGGCACAGCTCATGAAATATTGAGCGATAGCGGAGGACTAATGGTGAAGAAGGTGTAGGACTGAAAAAAATCTTTTTTTCCCACCTTATCATGCATAATCAGTGTGTACCCTCCAAGTCAGATGAGGAGCTTTCCTGGTTTTTGTGAGGTCGCGTGGTCGACAGGTGAAGTGGCGGTGGCCTGAGAGCGTGGACAATCATGCAGCGCTAATTACAGAAAAGAAATAGATCTGAATAGCTTCGAGTTATAAAGCGTGTGGTAAGGCAAATATCACGCTCCAAGCAATGTCACGAAACATCAGCAAGGGTAAAGCTGCAAGAAAGTAACAGTAGAAGCAAATATAAAGTGCAACTTATCTGTCAAATATAAGAGCCACTTACGCTGCTGCAACAATTAGATATTCCGTCAATTTTCCCGCGTGCGGCATTAACGTGGAGGGGACGATGCCCTTCGAAACTCGTCTTATTTATGTTTGCAACATTTTTCCCTATTATGCCCAAACACAGTTTCAGCTTAACGGTGATTAAAACCAACTGTTGACGTTTATTTCTGGCCATGAAGAGTTCCCTCGCGGTAAAAAAAGAAAGAAATGTTTTAGTTACAGTAATTATTGTAACAATAAATAATCTGTACTTGATTTGTTTAATTATTCACCGCTGTAACTTTGCTCCAGCTTATCAGCAACATAACTATAGACTTTGCTTTAAGTTTACCTTGCTTCAGTCAACATTTTAAGGGATCATGTATGATACATGGGGCATTACAAGGCTAAGCTGGTTTTAGAAGGACTTGTCGGTAAATTTAGACGTTTGGTGTTGATCAAGCACATGTTCAATAATTAGTAGAGTGGCTTGTTTAGTATCATTTCAGTCTGTTACGTGCGACAGCACAGTTACATTATTTCTGAGTGTTGTGCTTGCTTCAGCACGCTTGTTTATATCTTCAGCAATTTTGATTTTTGAAACACTGGTAGTTGCTGTTGTGCCATTAGTTAGTGGAAGTGACCTACGAGACACCTTCCAGTAAATCTTCCTGAGGAACACAAACGAAAGACAAAGATCCATAAAAGCTAATTGTCAAAAACACACAACAAACCGTTTGCTGGTGACGGGCGACATCCCTAAAAGCTCATACGCACGCAATATCATTATTGCATGATTTCATCACCTCGCAGGTCCCCTAAGCGAGGTGGCGAGGTCCCTGAATAATAAAATGACGTCATCCTAAAAAAAAACAGTCACTGTTCTATGGAGTTAGTTTTCAAGAGAACGAAAACAACAAAAAAAAAATACACCGAAGAACTTTAAAACAGCCGCATGCAGTCCCTGCTAAGGCCATTAAGAACGGACGCAGAAGTTGGTCCCGGCCTTGCGAAGACCCTGGACTCAGCTTTTCCACTCGCTCATCCTCGGAAAATTTTTGGTTGCCACTTCAGAAGAATTGTACATCAGGAGAAGAGAGAAAGAAAATTGTGATTGTCGCAAACTGCGATCTAACACCACGTTGCTTTGTTATACCCCTGCCTCTAAACAAAAATATGTAAGCTGCAAGACCGGGCTTTAAAGGGTAGCGTTTCCATAGATGTGCAGGACAACGTTTTTCAGTGTTTGTACAGTCGTATCCTTAGAAACCTATAATATTGGCGTGCAATATAACATGTGTCCATGTCTATCGGTATATGAATTTCACAATCATTTAAGGAGCAGACGTGGTTTTCCTGGCCTTATTTACTGCTACTTTCTCAAGTTGTAATTAAATATCTATCATCTCTATATGCCTGTTTCTTTGGCTTCGCGACACGTGGGTTTGGAAATACTGCCACGGAAGTAATATATGGGGTGATCACTTCACGTTTTACGGATTTTTTAAAAATCGGCTGTAGCAGATAGCATAATTCTTATCCTTGAGTTGTACTAGTTGAAGAGGCAGGCTTCACTAGCCCGAGAAATGAAAACACATATTCATCTAGTTAACGAAAATTTACTGATTTGGTTTTCAAGTAATTATTTTATGGCATCTATTGCAATTTACGAAATGTAGCCGGCAAGTTTGCAAGACGGATCAAATACCCATTACATTGACCTTCATTTCTTTAAATATTGAGAATTTGGATTGTATAGTTCATCAACGACACTGAAATTACGGAGGACATTCGTCGTTATCACGCATAAAACAAAAAGAAGTGGCGTTCAATAATTGCTCTTAATGTTTTCATTGAATACCGAAACACAAAACTTTCAATATAGAGTACAGTTCAAATTCATCTTTTTTTTTTTTTTCCTGAGTTTCAAGTTAATGTCTTTTCTTATTTTTTATGACCCTGAGTGACATCGTGAATAATGACAGCGTGACATTCTGGAATGTTTGGCTAAGGAAATTTCTGTAAAGGCTGTATATAACCAAGACCGATAAAAAATGTATCGTTCCTGAGTCGCAACATGCTTCCTGCTTTAACAGCATATAAAATTCACCGACGATTACGATACTCCCTAACGCGAGATTTGAGCACAGCTGTGTACGTGTTTTCATTTGGCGATATATTGCGTGGCGCGTACAATATGTCTCGTGCGGCACGTTGCAAACGGAGTGAAGCATTACAAAAGCAGTCACACTCAAGCAGAATGATAGCGGCGAGCAGAATCGGTGATCATCGACAATGTCATCTACGGGTCAAGCACGTCGGCATTTATACATGACTCATCGAAGTTTTCTGTGTAATCACGGATGCCCGCGTCGCTTCCAGAAAGAACAACACAATTCGTGTCGCGCATGCAATCAGATTACAAATACCATAGCGCCATCTCGTAGGCTCGTGCGGCACTCTGCTTTCCTCCTCACCCTTTCACCATATTCTCCTCCTCCGCTTTTTTCCTCATGCTTTCAGTGTGGCTACCTCCTCCTCCATGCTCCCCTCGCGCTCTCTTCTTTCATGTCCCGCTGCGCTCCGAGATCACTTTCACCTTTCGTTCTGCTCGTTCGCTCGGTTACGCCGAGGAACGACTCCGAGGCACGCTGACGCTCAGCGGAGGAACCGGCTCCTAAGAGCTGCGCTCTAAAACAGCTTGCCTCGCATAGTTACCCGCAGAGACCCGACAAATACAATGCACGCCTTTCTGAACACCGAAAATTTGGTAGAAGACGCGTATTCAGCAATTCTTACCAAAGCATATAAATAACCTACACACATAATCTTTACGGTTACTGTCACCTCTAGAGTGGCCACCATTTCTGAAAAAGACTAAATCTCTGCTTTTTTTTTTTAATGTCCTGTTAGGCAACTTTCATTTAAGGCCTAACTTGGGAACGAACTTTAGAAATATTAAACATTTTCCCCTTCTTCTCTGCCACATTTTCTCACTAATCACATTGTGAGTCAAGTATCTTTTTCATAAAAACACGAAAACTGGCTTATAAAGTTTTCGATCGTGTCTGTTGTCTAAATAACAGCTTCGCTCTAACAGACACGTCCAACTCAAAGCTGCCGGCTCTCGAAATCCTTGCGCGTGGGATCCGGCGGATTGGTGACCTGGACGTGATCCCAAAGTGCAATGCTATAGGGAACCCTCCTTTGTGCTTGAACGTGCAGTGAAGACGTTCGTATTAGACGTCAACGGACGACGAAATCAAGACGGAGCCAGAGCCTTCGTATATCACTTCTGTACAGGTTGCTGTTTAAATAGAAACTGCAAGCACGTTACCTTGTCTTGCACAACGGCACATATTGCACAGGGGGACGGAGCAGCGCCGGATATCAGGATATAATAAAAAAAGCTCCGTCAAATCATCATAATATTTACGAGAAATTGCACCAATAAAGCCCTAAGGTAAGCGCGAAGGGTACAGCGTTATCAAAGAAAAAAGTAATAGCTCTTTCTTCTTATATGATAACAGCGATGGATGCATTTGAAAACATTGCATAGTACATAATTGTCCACATGACACTTACTGATGAAGTAAAAGTGCAAGGAGGAAGCCTAATGTAGACAATAAAAAAGAAGTTAAGTGAAACACTAGCTCTACTTTGATATGTAAGTAAGGAAGCAACAGTGCTAGTTTTTTGCAACCTCCACATCTCTCAACATAGCTTTAGGAAGCCAGATAATCTTTGTAAACGGTTGTCTTGGGAAAAGTACTCATTCTTCATGAATGCTACATTCTCTTTAGGTTGAACATTAACCAACCACTTTTAGACAAAGCAAAACAATAGGAAGAAATTTACCAACGAAATTTTGACGCGATGATACACGAAAAGTGGAAGTCGCCGAACAACGAGAATCTCATCGTGCTTCTTTCAAACCGTTAGTGACCATGGGCGAAACCTTGAGGCATTGCCACATGTTAGCCTTTAGACCCTCCTCCGTCATGTTCTCTCATCGCAACAATATAGCAGGGCTGTGAAATATGAACCAGGAAACCACTGCAGTGTACAGAGCATACACTTGAGCCACGCACATCAATCTTTGTTTCGCTCTACTAGAGGCTTGAAAAGAAAACCAGATCATAACAGATGCCCGAGGAAAGCACAGAGGCTTCAGTGCCGAGAAAATGAAACATTGACCTGGAATCAGCTTACAGCCGTGTTCTCGAGCACAATTTATCACAATTGCAAGCGCGGCTTTGTAATGTGTTTATACCTGACAGCAGCCATATTAAGATTAGGTCTTTTGCTTCTGTCTTTGCAAATGTAAGGAGGCAAGCACTCATTTTTCCTTCACTTATTTCTGTCTGTGAAGTATGGCGGGGGCATTTCATGAATAATTCTTTTTTGTTCTTTTTCTTTGGGTGGAGGGGGGGGGGGGGCGGACGCAAGGGAGTTTACGTGGACTGTTCGTGCTTATCACCTTTCATTACCGTTCCGTAGCGTCGTGACCCAGGCTGAACCAGGAGACATGGTAGCGTTGCTGGTAATTTTGACAATCGCAATGCTCGACACAGCCATTTGGGTCTCATGTTATGAAGGTTCTTGTTCTAAGCTGTAAGCTCGAATTTCCTCGTTACACATAAAGATTACGGTGCACAATAAAATGTCATATAAAATGGGGAGAGAATAAAAATGAACACAGTTGCGCGCTACGCAGCAAATCAAACTGTTCATGAAAAATGCACATGCTTCTTCAGTCATAAAGAAATGTCTTTAGAGAAGCTTCAGGAAAAATATACGATTGTTTTCGCTAATAAGCTTTGAGCAGTGTGATGCGTGTATATTTTGTTATAATGATTATAGCAGGCTGAGAGCTAAGGGAACTAATAAAGTATCTTATATATTTTCTTGAATTCTAACTTGATGGAACAGATGTCAAAATCATTAACTCAACTGAACAATTTTCCTCATGTAATTAGGTCACCACTATAACTATAAAACTGTTTAAACAACTAAAAACTGTCGTGAAAAGATTTAGCGTGTTTAATAACTTTCAGTAAAACAAAAATCTTACATAGAACATAGAAGAAACAAACCTAATGAGTCCACCTAACACTAATATGAGTATGCCAAACAAAGCTATTGCAGTGAAATGACCCTAAATTTTGCGCCCCTAAATTTGCTTATTTTTATCTCAAAACCAATATGCAAGAGTTCCCGAATAAAATAAATGGGTTATTGCCATCGTTGTAATCACAGTGCAAGCATCATGATTTAGCGGCTATGGTTTCGATCAGTTGTAATCTCTACACGTCTGCTGGGCATCTTGATAGACATTTCATCCTTCGTGCTCTCACCTCTTCCCATTACTCGCCCGACAAGCGCATAATCTTTATTTTCAGTCGACTGAGTTTACCGTCCATGCTAGCTTTATTTCCTTCAACGTACCCGTCACTGGGCTTCTTTATATGTTAAAGTGTTTCTGACTACTATGAGAATTTGCATTACAAGGGGCATGAAGTTTGTTGCTGGTGGTAAGGAGACAAATGGTAGTTGGTAATTGCATCGTAAATGTAATTTTTGTTGGACGCATGTTAGGAGAAGGCGAGGAATTAACAAAAAAAAGATACCACTGAACCACTGAGATTAAACAAGCCATTATGGGTATTTGTAATAATGACTGTTAATGATGAGTGTTAAGGCACTGCTTCAGGGCCACCAGCAGGATAACAAAAATAGATGGTGTTACCGTGTAACTAAAGACTGGTTTAATGGCAGAGCATCGAATACGTTCCAAACAAAATCAAACTAATCGTTTTTCCTTTAATGAAGAAAACAGGAGGAACACAAGAACATCTGGACATACAAGATTTATCGTTCCAGTTGCGTCATACAAAAATAATGATGGCATGTCAGGCTGCTGCTGAAAAGGGTCAGCTGAGGCTAAAATTTTTTTTACGAAAATAATGGCACGCCTTCCCGAAAAGCTGGCGACTCTTACGAAACTAGCAAGCCTTAAACAAATAATGGTGAATGGGGAGCCGATAACGTACGTGGAGCGTAAATAATGTGGGCCACTTCGTAAGATTATGCTCGTGAAAGAAGCAACAATCTTTTGGAACGCTGCGCGTATTAAGATTATTTCGACTGCTCTCCTCCCTTCAAACTACAGTTGCACTAAAATTATCTCGAGAACTTCTAGCGTTATAGAGAATAATTTTTCATTGAATGGGACTTTCAGGGGAAAGTAATCACATTCGGGTCCCTTTTCAACTTCTGCAATGATCGGAAGTTTATGACATAGTTAATCGCATTGAAGGATTCAGTGCTAAATTAAGAAGCGACAGACCACCCCGTTTATGTCTTGGACAGAACGCTAGAACAGGTATGGTATTCTGTCCCTAGCGGCACACTCGGGTCGAAACTATAAGCTGTCGTCGCATTGTATTCCGACGCATCACGAAAAGGGCGATAGCTGACCAGGACCATAATGATCTGGCGTGGATGGCCCCAGCCGAACGGCGACAAACATACCGGGAGCGGCAGCTGCAGCATTTCGCGGCTATCCTCCAATCATTCGAGCTGGCCGCCAAGTAATTACGAACACCCGCATTGACGCTTCAGGAATGCAGTATAGTCAGGTTCGACCAAATACCGGCGCACTCTCGGCAAGCCGGTGTTTGCCCCTATGTTGTCTTTTCACGAAGCATGAGTGACAAACAGATAAACAGGACACGATATTTAACCGCGCGAGATTCACTCTACCCCTAGCTCCTCTATGTAGTTAATTTGTCACGGCCTTCTCATGCACAACGCGTCTTCTGACTCGGATTGTAGAGGTGGGCATGAAAGGATGTTCTGATTTGTTCCTTATGCCGCGTAAAACGACTTTAAACACTTTCAATCGTGTGCGAGTTTCTCGGTCAATACTTCTCTGATATTATGATATTATGATAATATGAATTATGGATTATTATGATATTATATTCTTATTATTATTTTCAGTGTTTTCTTGCTTTTTATCGATGGGATTCGGTTGAAAGAAGTATCGAGATGTAGCGTTGCTGTAGAACTATAGCGCTTTAAGATGATGACGATGTGTTTGTCACTTCCCACAGCAAGAATCTTCTGATCGCATGCGCTGTTGAAACCGACATTGGGAGCAGCATTTTGTGGGTATCGAGCTATCCAGCATCATTTGAGGTTCTCCAATGCATTATCTGATTGATGAACGTTTACTATGCATGCTGTTAGCGGTGAAAAGGGTGGATCATGAAGAGAGGGAATGCGAAAAGCACAGAAAAACAATAACTACAAACAATTTATAGCGTGGACCCATATACGAAACAAAGAAACTTCCATGCACGAGAGGTACAGTGAATTCATAACGTAGAAACATAGCCTCACGAAAGCTGCCTTTCGAAAAAAGTACATCTAACAAGAAAACAACGTCATTGCTGTGTCACTTACGCACACAGACCCCTTCTTTCTTATGTAAAATGTTTTCAACTTTTTCCCGAGGTCCGGCGGCAAGAACAGAGATCAAACGGCAAGGGAATTATTGGAAGCTTTTTCTACAACAAGATGAACGTCCGCTAGCGTTAGCGACACATCTGTTCCGCTGGTTCTTTCTGGAAGGTGCTTTTACCAAGGCAGCTTTCGTGACGCTCTATTTTTACGCCACACATTCCCTGTAATGCGCGTGCATAGAAGTATTCTTCGTCTGATATTGAACAGTTGATAGCTGGCACTTCTTCGTGTCTTTCCTGTTCCCTTGCTTCATGCATGGTATTTTGCGCCAAGAACAACATGTACAGACTAGGCAATCTCAACCTCGGCAAAAGCGCCGTTTGGCATCATTGCGGGCAGATTCGTGTTGGAACTTGTGACCTCGTAAACGCGCAAGCCGCGTACGCAGCATTGCTGTGTCTTCCATCGCCAGATCAGGCTGAAGAAGAATGCGTTAACCTTCCTTCTGATGCTGTATCTGTCAGTGATAACCAACCCTTCCGAAATTTTCTAGCTAACAATGTATAAACAGGGTCCTTGTAATCATGGTTTTTCATGTTATTGTGCTAATGTTTTATGTATCTTTTTTCCAATGATATAGCTATCATTGTGTTATGAGTGAATATTGTATTTTCTTTACGTTTTGCTTGTATATTATCGCCACTCCTCTGTGTAATGGATTTCGCCCTGAGGGTATCATAAATAAATAAATGAATTATATGTTACGGCGAATTCCCAATTGGGAATTATGAATTCCCTTGGGAATTCCCTTAGGGATAGAATTTCCTTGGGAATCTGTTCCCTTGGGAATAGAATCCCAAGCACTTAGCGTAGGATAAACAAGCGCAAGGCTATCAGCGGAGTCGAATCGCGTCTTTTCGCAAATCCTCTTTTTGAACGTGTCGCGTGGGTGATGGTGTGACCCGTACGTAGCGCACCGAGAAAGCGTTTTAAATTTCATATTTATGCTACTTGTGCGCCGTTAGGTCTACACATTATCCCGTTTCAAGAATAATTGTGCTGCCGGAAGAGCTGATGAATAAACATTCAGTCATGGCTACGCGCACAATTGGGTCCTTACGTAATGCGGTAAGCAGGCACGTATGCGGGATTTTTTGTTTTCGAGGGGGGGGGGGGGCAACCCAAGGTAACTTTTCTATGCAAATGACGGGGGGGGGGTACTTCTACTAGTACAAACTTGCATAGCGCCTACCATTTGCCATAAAGCCGCGTAAACCCACACAAGAGAATCGAAATAACGTGTATCTCACGTTGACACCTGTAAGGTGCACCTCTCCTTTACTTGGAAAAGAAAGAGGCACATCAAATGGACTTGCTTATGAAAGATGCGCAGGATGAACCTTGCGAAGAACAACTTAACAAGCGAAAGTGCACAATAAAGATTTCTAGCAACGTTTTTTTTGAGTTAGCTCTGGAATAATTATAGAGAAATATATATTTGCGGAACAATCACAGTTCTTTTGGATCCCTCGTTTACTGCTCTACCAAGTGCCAAAGCCAACTCGTCTTGTTATTTGGGATGTTGCGTAACCATGTGTTGTCACCAGCCCCATATAATCACGTATAGAGCGCAGGACGCTGCGGTTCTAGACGTACTGCGGCCACCGCGGAAGGTTAGAAAAACACCTACATTAGCACAGCAGAGAAGTGGCTACGACAGGCGGCTCCATTGATAACTGTAGAAGCGTCAATCAAAACACACGGAATTATTCTCCACTTCCAGCAGCATTTTCTCTACTTCTTCTTTAAATAAAAAGATGCTGATCCATAAATATTTTCACAAACAATTTTCGCTTTTCCTCCCTGTTTGGCTGTTACCTTTGTTCTCTCCCTTAGTAGATCGCTTAATTTCTGAACTCCTTCCGACTCCAGTTGCCAATTTTGCATGAAAAGTGGTTTACAATTGGAGAAAAGCCAGACGAGGTAACGGGTGACAGTCATATTGCTTATAGGTTTAACGGTTGTTGCAGGGTCTGGTGATGGACGCCGTTTCGCATGATTTTATTTTCCACGTTATCTAACCCATATCGCAGGTATATGCTTCCGAGCATCTACCAGTGTCGCGGCAAACTGCCAGTCGAGAAAATAATGAAGCAAAATGAAATTTTAAACGCAACTGGCGCTTTCTCCAGCCACAACTTGTTCGACGAGCATATCGACCAGCTGACTATGAACCGAATCCCTTTCCTGGCCCCTGGATAAGTATAAACAAAGAAGGTTGAACTAACGAAGCAACAGCGATGCGCGTGATCGTTGAATAGATAGTTACATAACAATTGTGTTCGGCATTATCAATAAAATAAAATATCAGAATTAAAACAATAAACTATGCCATGCCTGCTCTAATAAATGGTGACAGAAAATGGTGGTGGGCAAATAAAATTCCATAAAAGCGCAGGCTACCGAATTAAAAAGAAATGAATAGGACATGAAGTGTATGTCAAATGGTAATTTGGACGAAAAGAAAAACAAATGGGGAAAAAAGGGGTGGGGGGAGAGTTCTACCACCATAGGACCACATCCAAGGGAACGGGACATCAATGCGGGATTTATTCATCAAAGAAATAAATAGATATGAAATGAACATACCATGTCTTCGTCTTGAATAACAGTATAATGGTGTCAAGTGAACTCATCTTGAGTTAATCGCACGAGGATCGAATTGATGAGAAAATTGGCCTCCGCACCCCAGGAAATGCTGATAACGACCGCCATCCAAAAGGAGTGAAAAAATTGACAACCATTCCACTCTGTGAAGATGGAATGGCAGCGAAAGCTGACGACAGTCAAAGCTCTCAAACAAAAAGCAAAGTGTTTCCCCTCCACCACGGGTCGGCCTGAAGATAGTGCAATATCGGGCCGACCCGCGGCGGAGGTGAAGCAGCCGTTAAGCACCCCCTATACGTGGGCCGATCCCGTAGATGGTGCAACGCCGGGCCGACCCGCGGCAAATGTGAAGCAGGCGTTGAGCACTCCCCATATGTTGGCTGCTCCCGAAGGTAGTGCAATACCGGGTCCACCCGCGGCGGAGGTAAAGCAGGCGTTAAGGCTAAACCCCATGAGCGCGATTTTGTGTGTGACAGCGACGAGTGACGGCTTCGAGCGACGGATCAGACCGTCGCTTGAACAGATCGCTCGGTCTTGTCGCGCAATCGCTCGGTTCTGCAAATCTAGAATTCGTCGCTCGTCGCCCGGAAGTGCTATGAACGACTAGCCAATAGCACTTCCCCTGAACTGGATGTATATAATTCAAGTACTTCCGATTGTCGCACGGAACGAGCAAACGATTGATTTCTTATACGTGCAAAGATAAGAATCTATTGGAAGACCTTCCGAAATGTTTTATGTTGCTTTATACAGTAAAGCAAATCAACTTAAGTTAATAAAGTAGGCGTCACGCTAGTTTCTTCACCCATATTGCTGCCCTCATACCGGCAACACTGGGGAGACGTCGCTCGAAGTCATCGCTCGCATTGGGTACGACTTGTAGGCGACGAGCGAACTGGACAGCCATCTCCATCACGTCGCTTGTTGCTGTCGCGCGCAAGATCGTTTACATGGGGTTTATACTTTAAGTACTCCCTATACGTGGGTCCACTCCGAAGGTTGTGCACTGCCGGACCTACTCGCGGTGGATGTGAAGAAGGCGTTAAGCACACCCCATACGTGGGCCCATCCCGAAGATCGCGAAGGGCGCTTTATAGATTCCAGAGTCCACAGAGGTATGTGCCAGGGATCTTCGACCCGCTTTCCGCTACCAGGATCGGCCCACATGATAATTTTTTCTGTTGAAGGACGCCGAAAGGAACTACGGAAGTTAGTCATATACTGCTTTCGCTGTAAAAGGCAGCGGAACGTTGACCGCCGAGTAGATTCATTTGTCGGGCCTTTAGGAATGCGTGTGAGGAGTGGTGGCGTGGGCGGATATTGCGGGGGGGGGGGGGGGGGGTATGCCACTTAATTTCGGGGGGGGGGGTGTCCCCCGGTCCCCCGTCCCCCCCTCCCCCCTGGGTACGTGCCTGGCGGTAAGTGTTATAGTATGGAAAGGGCAAAGTCATGGGCTGTTCCATGATTTGTAATTGACCGTCTAAAAATATTTGGTGCAGCAATGTCTCATAAGCGCGCACGAGCAGTAGTAATACGTAAAATTTGTAATGTGAACAGTTCGGGAGCACTTTGTAATTAAACCCACACTTCTGCGTTTTGTCATACGCCTTTGTTAGTCTCTGCACTTATTGCTCGTAACAGACGCCGAAGCAATCCTCATGTATCATTCAGATAGATATGATGTTCCCCATACTAAGTGCCACTGAGCGCGTTTAACCTACGCATATAATTAATGTCGGGATTGTGAGTCACTTTATGATTCATTTTTTGACACGTGCAACGACGTCAAAAAAGGCACAGCAAATCTGCCGCGGAGGGAGGAGTGCTCGGGCGCCAAGATTATTTGAACTGCCCGCTAGTCACGAACTAAAGAGGATCCGTGGTGCTTCCGGCAAGATGCGCCCCCGCACGAAGTTGCCGACTGCGGCTTTGGAGTAGCTGATTACATATTTGACTTGTGTGGAACCTATTGCTAATGCGATAAACGATTTCTCGGCTATTTCGACGTTGTCGGTTCGAGTCGAGCCGCTTGCTTTGCAGTTATCATCCGCGTATGCTACCACTATTTAAATGTTGCGGTTCGCTATGTACTCTGCCGCGTCGGCATAGGCCACATCCTGAGAGTCTTGGAATGTTTTCTCTATATCTTTAGCACGTTTTTCTTGTCTTTCCTCGTGGCGTTCGGAATGCACGTTTCTAGACAGAGGGGGTATCTTAAGCTTCCGCAAAAAAAGGAAAGAAAATCAATTACGTGGATTTCCGCGCCAAAACCATGATCTCATTATAAGGCACGCCATAATGGGGGACTCTGGAATAATTTGGACAACTTGGGGACGTTTAACGTTCACCTACATCTAAGTACAGAGGTGTCTTCCCATTTAGCCCCTATCGAAGTGGGGCAGCCGTGGCGGGGATTCGATCCCGTGACCTCGGGCTTAGCAGCCCAAGGTCATAGCCACTAAACAACTACGGCGGGTATGCTTCGGTATGTCGTGGGGAATGTTTGCATTTGTGCAGTACTGCGACGCGCGCTTTTTGTCGAGCTTGATGAGTATGTATCTGCCTGTAGGGCTCCGTCCGAGTCTTTCGTGTTCTGCTATCGTTTGGGCTACTATGGGTTCCTTGAGAGCGTTGTGTATATACAGAGCTAGGAGTTTGTCGTTCGCCGTGCGTGTGCAAAGTCCTATAGCTTGTTTGTATGCCCGTCTAATAATGCCTTGGATTTTGATTTTCTCCGACATTTGGAGCTTTATGTAGGGAGTTACATAGCTGGAGCATCTTTTCACGCATCTGACAGCTTTTGCGAAGAGCAGTTAAGTCGGCAACACCTCGGCTTTCCGAAAACTGTTTATGCGCTCCCGGTCAATACACAGGGTCAACACCACGAGCTACAAGGTAAAGAGCACATAACCGTAGTGTAAACTCCGTGCAAACTGCAAACGTGACAGGCTTGTTTTTACGAGGGCGGTGCTCTTAGCTTAGTGCAGTAGCGTCACCTGCCCGAGGTTGTCTAGTCTGTAGTAAACCCAAACGCAAGCCTGCCCAAGAGTAATTTACTTTGGTACGGACGAACGCATTTTATTATAGCGAGCACTAACGTGTGTTACGCGAGTCTGTGTGTAACGACAAGGGCTATTCACGACGATGACAGTGATCGCTTGACGCCTAAGCATGATGCTTACACATCTAACACTATCAGCTTCTTCTTAGCATGTAATGTGCAGAAACGTCCGTCTAGGGCTGCACAGTCAAGAACTACTATATGAGTTCTCTTTAATCACACCGGACATCCGACTCAGATTTATTATCTTCTAAATGCACGTGCGCTACCTGCAGTTCTGTGCCATAAACACTTTTCACAAGAAAACGCAATAATCTGATATTTTTATATTATTTTACTTTTTCAATCTTTCTAGGGTCTCATA
Source organism: Dermacentor andersoni (assembly GCF_023375885.2). Lineage (NCBI taxonomy): Eukaryota > Metazoa > Arthropoda > Arachnida > Ixodida > Ixodidae > Dermacentor > Dermacentor andersoni. The sequence continues at coordinate 118,138,663 of NC_092818.1, forward strand.
TTGTTATTCCGCAAAATAAAACTGAAATTTTTATAACCTCAAGTTCAAGTGAAATCATGGTTGGAAGGTGCCATTTAGTATTTCAAATGCCACCTCAAGCCCTGCTTTCCGTATAAAAGAATGCGATACGAATGGAGCTTTCAGCTCTCAAAGGTCAGCGAGATTTGTGAAGTCTCCAGGAACAACAACGACGATGACGAAAAGAACAGCAAAAAAAAAAAAAACGACAGAAACACCATGACCGCGGGTTACTCGGGCCATAAAGACATGACTTTATCTCCCAGACACAATAGGTCTTGGCTGCTTCATCTCGCATTGGTTTCGTTTCCTGGCAAAGCACAGAACTCGGCCAAAAAGGATAAGAGCTTTGATGGCGGTCTGTGGTTCCTAAACGTTTCTTATTGTTTGTTGCTTCCTTCGCTCAGCATAGGTTCGATAAAGCCGGCGTATTTATGTTCAGATTAAGTACCTTGGACAAAGTAAATATCTCCCACACACACACACACACAAACACAAGAAATACGGAACACCTCAACGTACCCATCTCAGAATTTGAAGAACGGAAAGATAAGCACCACTACCACTATTTCTCGGCGTCTTCATTTTTGTATTTATGGACTTATTTTATGAAATAAAGGGCAGGTGAATTCTTGAATGCATATCACGTTGCGCATTAGGTTTTGCTGACTCATTTCATGAAGTACAATATAGTACAGCTTACCGTTGATTCGAGTATATTGTAATGGATTCATGAAGAATACATTGCGCAGATCATGGATAAGAATTTTTTTTTTTTTGTGCTCATACTCTTTCTTGATTTCAGGAAGGCATTTCAATGTCCCAATCTTATTACATTACTGTATAAATTGGAGTCCTATGGAATACGCGCCAGTTGTTTCCAGCAATGCCAAGCGCCACACCAACAAGCTCAAGTTCATACGTCGTTAAAGTTGTTTGTATATTCAAATCTGCTCCTTACGACAGATTGCAGTGTATGCATCTAACTTATCGCATGTCATCCTTCCTAATGAATAAACTTGTCATGCCACAAGTTGTGTGCAATAGGGTCACTTCTATTTCATGTGATATGTAACAAATATATAAGTAATATTTATAGCAAAGCACAATTAATCATGTATAATGAGGACACCACTGCCCTGATTTTCGGCGATGATGTAAACCCCTATTATTGTAATGAATGCCTTCCCAAACTACATGGTCTAAGACAATTAAATTAAAGTTAAAACACTGAAGAAAAATGTCACATTTTTTTCCGAGAAAAAGAATTGTCAGATTGATCATCACAATTACCTTCGAAGGTCAAAAATAGAGGTAGTTGATAGTCACGAAATCCTTGGCCTGTATTTCTCTTCCACCTTGACTTGGGACACTCATGCCAGTTATCCCTGCAAGACACTCCATTTTGAGTGGGGTAGAGGGCACACTACAAATTCGCTGGCGGCAAAGGTGCACATTTATGAGGCTGCATTTAGCCTCATACTCTGCTGCTGTGCCTTATATTGCGTGCTTTTACCAAAACTAGCATACACAAATTTTGTCTTTTATAGAAGGAAATATTTCCCTATACAGGAAGTATGAACTTGGATTCAAGTTCAAGAGAAGCGTTTACAAAATACGTGTTCCGAAATAAAATTTACGTACGCTTCGTTTATTAATACTAAGAAACTTTTCTCTGCATCTGTTGCAAATCTTGTAATAAATAACATCTCTCTGTAACTGCGCCAACTAAACGCAAGTACTAGAAACTCTGCGCTAATGATGATTCCACAATTCCGGGCATGTTATAAGTACTAGTCGCTAAGACAAAACCTCCCTTTTGTTCTCTATAAACACAGAAATCTTGACGAATGCAATGGCACGCAGTTAAGGTCATACCTGGTTAAATTGTGATGCGTGGCAGTCTTGCTGTATGACTATCGTATAAAACTGTATACGTATGTTCACTAGCTATTTTCACGTTACTTATCACTGTTGTTCCTTACCTGCGACCAAGCCAGCGTTTTCTCCGTGGTGTTTGAGCCGTCCACAAGTACATATAATGATTCCAGGACTACAGAAGAAGACAGCTCTACTGGCCCCTGTTCTGAAACAGCTGAGCGTACTTCTTGTCGTTACCAAAAAGCATGACGTCAGAACATAACAGCTTCACTGTAGCAAATATAAATTATTACTTAATAATGCAGGTAATTAATTACTTAAGAAATAATTAACTTGTGCCACCCTCAAAGCGTAAGGGGATTACGGTCGGGAGCGGGGAAACAGAAATCGTAACGACAAATTGCAATTCATGTTCCAATTTACTTTTACGCTTTAAAGAAAAAAATCTATCTGAATATTGATTTCAAATTATATAATGTTATTGCAATGTCGCACGTACCCTTCTGATTGCGATGGAGGCTAAACCGGATCACGTTTCATGATCGCGATCAACAATGGTCGCTGCTAGATGGTGCAACAATCGGAATTCAGTTATTATCGCGTGCTGATCGTCTGCAATTCTCATAACTCATAATGCCTTCACTACAAATGCAGGATTAGAAATTGTTGTTAATGGAGACAATATTTCACTTTACGGCCTATTATTGCTGATAAGGAGTTCTTAAACGTTTTTCATTGAGCTGGTTTATTTTCTTGTTTTTAACGTTTTCAGAATGCTGCGCTAGAGGACGCAGACGTCAGCCTGCAATCGCGATCTGGAAACATCATCGCAAACCACAGATCGTCGGATCGTGGTCACGATTCGACAGTGACCGTTTAGCAGCACATTGATCCGGATCGAGCTTAATCCGGAACGGCCCGGATCACAATCAGAAGTGTATGTGTTTCACCGGTATTAGCTAATGCTTTGCCGAACAGTTTGCTATCGACACTGTCGGCAATGTATCCGGCAAATTTGTTTCATTCCTGCAATGTCCTGGAAAAAATAAAAACTCATTGCTGCATTTGCTGAAAGGAGTGAAAGTTAAAACATATGCGCTTTTCACATTCGAGTTTCTTTATCCCAACTATTCGACCTGATAAACAAGTTATTGGGTCTGGAAATGAAGAAGTAAAAGTATAATCTAAATTTTCTGCGGAGGTCTGCGTTATATTTCTAGTTTTTTCGTGTGACAACAAGAAACCGCCAACACCGCCTGGGACAGATATCTCATTCTATAATGTTGTCAGCAAGCAGCACTATTGTAGGCCCCCGCTGAGATCTACAATGGTTGAGGACAGTATCGTATTTAATTGTGTTAGTTTTCCCTGCATAAGTTTGTGCGCTGTGTAACATTTTTCCATATTATTGGCAATACTGCGTACATGTTAAAACATTCGTTGCTTCCTTCAGCGACGTCGACCGATAAGTGCGCTTACATTTTCTTAGCGGGGTGATGCTTGAGAAGTTAAACTTCTTTGTTCCTATACATTCTTTTCTATCTACTTATTCTACTTTTCTATCTACTTATTTTAAAATACCGCCATCATAAGCCTTCGCAGCAGAGGGCGACGAGTGCACTGTTGCGGTTTTTGAGGGCGACAGAATTGGACAGGCGGCTGTAGCCTGAACAGATGTTGACAGTGCTTCAGGTGTCACTGTGCTGTGCGATGACAGTATTCGGTGACAGTGACCGATTGTGATTGTGTGTCTATGCTCCTTCCTTTCCTTATCTCTACTTTGTTACCACTTTACCTCCCCCTCCCCTCTCTCCCCAGCGTAGGGTAGCCAACCGGATCTTTTTCTCTGGTTAACCTCCCTGCCTTTCCCCTTTCCTCTCTCTCTCTCTACTCAAGACATGAAATATATTTTGAATTAATAATGTCACGAAAGCAGGACTTGCCCTGGGAAAGAAATAAAAAAAATGCTTTTGTATATATGCAATGTCAGTCAACTAAGCAATGTTCCCCGACACCCATTATTTTCTACGAGAAGCATCCGCAATAGCTCGAACAAGCTGATTTTCATGCGAAAATGTAAATTAAGCACAGTAGAAACAAAATACAACCAGTACACACCTAAGAAGAAGCAGAGACCAACAAGACATCTTCGATATAAGGGCGCTAATTTCCGACACTGCGCGTAGAATTGCAATGCTCGCTATTTCGTTGAATTGTTTTGCGGGCTTTATTAACCTAACCACTTCTGACATCATCGTGCCTGTCGCGCTCCTTTCCGTTCACTTTCATCAGGCCAAAGCACTTTCTTGCGGGGTCGACTTCGACCCATGGCAGCATCACAAGACAGAGGTTTCATTGTGTGGACACGAATAGGCAATAAGCGTAGCGCTCATGAAAGCCCACAGGCTTGCACACAGTCGTTCAGTAAACACTCTGGCCAAATTGCGACCTCACTGCCTCACCGGCCATTCTCTTTATTTTCTTGCCTAAAGCTGACTAGTACTGCCAAGAAGCAACATCAGCCGCGGGGTCACGCCTCTGGCATTGCACGCTATGACGGACCCTCCCCATTTCTGTGATCGTATTACGGCCCGCAGTCAGGTACGCCAGCCAAACGTGACCCCCGAAGCAGAACGCAAGTGGCACGCAAGATCGCTTCGAGGGCCTCGCAATCTTCAGGAGTGCGTTCATCAATCAAACTTGTGCTTCATCATGGAAACGTGTTACCCTCGCCCACGCCTTGTCGTGCTCACTGTATTTTGCCTTTTTCGTGTGCCCTTCCCTCCTGTGCTATTCCGTCATGCTCAGAGAGCATCGTGTTTGTGCGCGGTGTACGTGGGTCGGAGGGAAAAGAGTGCGAATGCAACTCGAATGCCGCGGAGGGTCCCGAAATGCGTGCGTGAATAGTAAACATGGTAGAGCGTGTTGTCGCTGCCACTTATGTATCACAACTGCTTTTTTGCTCTCTACATCTGCACCGTTTCTCGCCAGTAATGTCGGAGAAGCAGTCCCTTAACTCTGTATTCCTAGTGATTCCAAACGAGCTATACAATCAAACAGGCTGCAGAGAGAGAAAGAAAGAGAGAGACGAAATAAACGAGAAAGGCAGGGAGGGGAGGTAACCAGAGATGAAAATTTGGTATTTTACTGTATTCTAGGGGATAGGAGAAGGAGCACCTCGCAAGTAAGAGAGAAAGTAGAGGCTCAGAAACACAGGGTACAGCTACATGACCGCACAAGATCATAAAAGCCACTTGTGCAGGGTTGTTTCCCTTACTAAATGTAGCGCTGGTTTCATCACCATCGGCTTGGATGTCCTATGAGGTCAGCATTTAAACATTTGTTCGAACAACGGTCTGGTATAAAGGCTAGTCAGCACAGTCGGGAGCAATTGTCGGTGTACGGTGTATTGAGAATAGTCACAGAAAACATGTTTAAGGGTCTCCTCGTGACTACATTAAGCAACATTGCGTAGAGGCGTATTTTCATGCGGGAAAGGATAAGTAGGCTGTCCAAGTTACAGAATGAAACATTGTCATACACCGGCGACACTAACTTGCTGTGCAGCCAGGATACCTTAATTATTATAGGGATTCCTACTTTGATTGAGACATCCAAAAGGTTACCGTGTGCTAAATTGAACTTGTAGAGCGAGATATTCTATATTACTCTGAAAGCGCTGAATAGGGCGGCATTGCAGGTCCAGTTATGCACGCTCAAATGAGCCCAGAAACCACTTCTACACTTTTGAACAGACACAAATGGCGCATCATGCATATAATTATGCCGATTATCCTTCCATAAATACGGCAGCGCTATAGCCGCCACGAGAGCACCACACACTAAAACAAATTCAGTGCTCTTCCTCGGCCTTTCCCGGTTTTTTGTTCACATGCCATGGCGCTATCAGAATTGTTTACGTTACGGCACCGGGACAAAAGCTTTCATTTGATTCATCGAAGAGGGACGACAGCGCCAAAATGTCGTGAACCGGCGGCCTGTTCAGAACAAAAAGGGGGGAACTCGCCCATTGAGTGCCGCTGATCCTTTTGCAAAACTTCTATTTAGTCGGGGTCGCGCGGAGAACGCTCAGAGGCGTACAATGGTGGTGCCGTTCTTCGCGTTGGCTGGCGCGACCCGTGAATGACGCTTCGCTGCACAGAGTTGTTGAAAGTGTGCGGCGTCAAAGAGGGTAGTGAAGACCAGCGAAAACCACGGCGGCTGCATAGTCTTTCACCAAACGCCTGTAACTCTGCTACTACGGGATCACTTCAGAAGAAAAAAATTGCAATTTTGCCCGAAGGGGCGAAGTATTCACAGTGATAGAAAGGCATAATGTTGCGCTTTGACTCTTCTGACGAGGTTATGACTATTAGCAGATGCTACACGTTGGCGTGTTGCCGCATGCAAGGCTACTCTTGATGGCCACAAAGGACATGATGGCGCCCTGGCAGCTATCAGCCGTGTCACAACACAACCTTACCCACCGTGGTTGCTCAGTGGCTATGGTGTTAGGCTGCTGAGCACAGAAGTCGCGGGATCGAATCTCGGCCATGGCGGCCGCATTTCGATGGGGGCGAAATGCGAAAACACCCGTGTACTTAGATTTAGGTGCACGTTAAAGAATACCAGGTGGTCAAAATTTCCGGAGTCCTCCACTACGGCGTGCCTCATAATCAGAAAGTGGTTTTGGCACGTAAAATCCCATAATTTTTTAACAACACAACCTTGATGAGAAGCGTCACCAGTGTGGTTGTAGCCATTGAACCTCGACGGTGCGTGAGAGGAGACTGTTGGGAAATCTGTTGGCTGTTGGCTGGTGGCTTGAGCAGCAGTTGTTTTGCTTGTCAAATTCGTCTACCACACATCAAAAGGTGGTGCGGAAAAAGGGGTGGTGGACACAGGGTGGACCGAAAGAAAAAACTGCGATCGCTTTAAGATCCCGACTAGCGATTAAAGCTTGACATGACTCACGTTACAGCAAGGAAGACGGAGAAATTGGATAAGGCGCTTTGAGAGGACCATGGAAGCGCTGATGAACACGTATATATAAGACGCTCAATGGCTACAGACAACGTGGTTCATTATACAATGCAATTTTATGCGTTCGGATACGTACACCCGCGAGAAAAAGTATACGGACCACAGCGTCGCCGAAAAAACTGTTTCTTTGTAATTACCTGGCATAAACGGAAACTGAGGACTGCACTAGGAAAATCGCAATTCCAAGTTTGGACCGCAATGTTTAATTTCAAGTTGTATTCACAATCATTGGTCCGTTTACTATTGCTGAGTGGTGTACGTACATATAACACACTGGTTCACCACCACTCTTTGGCCGACCAGGTAGTTCGGGAAGTTACCACAAACACTTAACACTTACCTATACAGAGAAAAATAAATATTTTGGCTGTGCTATACGTATCCCGAGCCATCAGAAAAATTTTATTAGAACGAAATAAATGAACGACTTCCACTACCTATGGAACACCTGGAACAACGTATACAAATGCTACGGATGACGCAAACCAGTGAATAATATTTTGGTAACTTTCACTTGTTTCTTATTAGATCGGGCATTATCATCAAGTTGGTTGAACATAAATGTTACCTAATACCTTCACGCATACTTACAATATTGCGCAATCGCTCGCTCTGACGTAGCGCATCCCCGCATCCCTCCCCCACCCTTCGTGGCTTAGCGGCTATGGAATTGCGCTGCTAAGCACGTGGTCGCGGTATCAAATCCCGGCCGCGGCGGCCGCAATTCGATGCGGGCGAAATGCAAAATCGCACGCGTCCCATGCATTGAGGGTGCGTTAAAGATCCCCTGGTTGTCAAAATTGATCCAGAGTCCCCCACTACGGCGTGTGTCATAATGAAATTGTGGCATCGGCACGTAACATCCCTGAATTTAGTTCAATTCTGACGTAGCACTGTTTTCTCTACTCTAACGTCATTCTTTTTCAGGGAGCTTTTAGTTAGCATTGTAAATATGCCATGTACACACAATGAATTGAGAAAGCTCGCGGACAGGTGACAGCCCCAGGAAAATGAACCCATTTTTCTGATGGGCGGTTGTAAATCGTTTAGGTTTGATCATAGGTTGCAGTACTACGTCCTCAGCGTCTGCGAGCGGCTTCGTCGTTACTTTCCGCACCTCATAGACAAATATGTCGAACGTTATTAGGAGCCCATATTCAATTGCCGAAGTGCGTTGAGTATAGGAAGTGCCACGACTCGTGTCCTGCTCAATTTCGAAGCCACGCAGAGATATGCCATTAGTGCTCTTTGGGACACGCTAGCATCAGGCATGTACAGGTTGCCGTTAAAGGTCCTTCGAGATCCCTAAGTTCATGAATCCAACTGGACAATTCTAATTATAACATACAGCGCAAGTCAAGCAGACACTTTGATTTGGTTAGTTGTGTGCACAAATAATGAATAATAGAGAATTGATATTTGGGCTGGCTGGTAAACATTTATCGCGGTTTTTAAAGCGCCATACAAGAACGCAAGAAAAGAGGATGAGCAATGGCGATGGCTTTTGTAGCGTGCTTGTTATCCGTGTCCATTTGTAACAGATTTTGCTTAGTGATACTCAAAAGTTATGCGATGCTGCTGCCGGCGTGTGGAAGCATCCCTATATTGAACAGTTGTCTTCGCTTCTTTCTGCAAATGTATACATGTGTGCACATACACGCAGGCGTGACTACGGCAGTGTGTATCTGCATGTGCTGGCAGACACCTAAGCGCGCGCCCGCACCAACCCACCCACGCGCATGCGCGAAGCATATCCACACAAAACGCGTGCCTATATAGGTGGTGGCCACCTTCGCGCTTCAAGATAGATAAAGAAACGCTCCTTCATGTTCAGCCAAGATAAGGCTCCCATCGCCGGCTTACTTTTTTAGTATCCGTGTGCGTCCCTAATTAAGTCTTCTTGATGATGGGCTGGCAAACAAGAGCCCTAGATCACAGGAAGGTGCTTCAAGCGATGGGCTTTGAAGATTTCTTTCAACACTATGAAGAACAATAGGACCTGAACAAGAGCCGCGCGATAAAGCGTCGTGGCCATTTTGGCTTGCTGTTTCTGCGATGGGCTAGGAGGCGAAGAAGACAATACTCCGAGGTCCGGTTCAGTGGTGGCACTGAACACAGCGACTGGCACAAGCTTTTGCCAGTCGCTCGCTGCAAAGTGAAACATCGCTGGCGCCGCCATTTCGTACAAGATGAAAGCTTCTCGTTGCGCACACATGGGTAGTGTCGTTTCTTTGTATTTCTTTTCTTCTGAGCTAGGCCCTACAACTTGCGTTAGCTAGCACTTTTATCTCTAAAATGTAGGCTTATTAACCCGACCCCTCATTGTTCTCACAATCGATCACGTCACGCGCCGTGCATGTTGGTGTAGTGGCTTTGTTCTTGAGCTGCTAAGCCCAAGTCGCGGCATCAAATCTCGGCCTCGGCGGACGCATTTCGATGGAGGCGAAATGAATAATCAGCTGTGTACGGTGCAGTGGGTACACCTGAAAAAATCTTAGCTGGTCAGTAATAACAGGGGGTCTCTCACTACGGCGTGCCTCATAATAAAATCGTGGTTTCGCCGCGTGAAACCCGACAATTGTTTTTAATTCATCTTCGTCGTTCAAATATTGCTCGTTCTTAAAGGAGGAGGATCAAAGGGAAGGAAGGATAGGGAGGGAGGTCAACCAGACCCATCCACGCCCAGTTTGCTATCCTACACAGGGGAAGGGGTTTTAAGGGAAGAAAAGACGTTCTTAAAGGGGTTTTTGAAAAGATGAATAGCCATTAAATCGAGCAATTGATATATGGTGCGTATGTCTTCGTTACTGGCACTTATTGTATTACATCTATTTTCTTTATCTTTTCTTGCGCTGACATGGTATGGTGTCGCTGGTGATTACGCCGCTAAGTAATTTCTCCAGTTTCTTCTTTTCTAGGATACAGACCTCTGGTGAGAAAAGGGCGGATGTAGATTTACGTATGCCCGCCAGAATGATGTGAATATGCAGGCTCTCACAGATTGCCACACTTGCTTACTTAGCGCATGCGTGTTGCATGAACTGATTTACGTACGCAAAACTGAGAGTAAATCGTTTTCTTCCTCAATATCCCCATCCTGTCCCTTTCTCCGTAAAGTGTAATTTGCTTAAATTGAAATGCAATTGAAATCAGAATAAGGCAGCCACAAAGAGAAGACTGATAACATAAAGGAGGAGGAAAGAGAAAAGTAGAAGGCAGGGAGGTTAACCAGAATAATGTCCGGTTGGCTACCCTACACCGGGGGAATGGGAAAGGGGAAGCAAGGATCACAGGGAGAGAGAGGAGGGAAAGAAAGAAGGAAATTGCGGCAAGTTCGCTGACGCGTGTGGTCTTACAGAAGTTGCATTAATAGTCACAGGTGGTTGCACAAACCCCTCGTCCTTAAGAAACACAAAAGCGTCTTCACCGCTTTATGGGCCGACCGGCGATGGGGGCGGTGTTCCAGCAGCACTTGCACAGAAAGCGGCCGATTGTCCAGTTTTTGAAAAGCTTTGGCAAGTTCTTGTCTCTCAGGGGTGTAGAAACTTGATAGTTCTGAATATGGACAACGTAAAAGGAAGTACACTGCACAATGTCAGCAAGATAGCACGTGTGCATGAAGATTTCCCAAACTGCTAGATTGAACGATTATGAGAACCTATCTCAGCAACAGTGCATTGGAACAGTATAAACAATATGAGCAGACGAAGGGTTGCGTACATATGCCAACGTGTACCATCGAGACCAATTGTGCGCTCTTTTGCTGACCTTTCTCTCTCTTTTATTATCTTATTATCGTTGTAGGCCACCCAAGGCGAGATAGTTGTGGGGAGAGGTGTTTGTATTGTTTTGTAAAATTCAGGAAGACGTTTAATTTCGCCTGATCAGGGAATTCTGCGATCCCTTCTGGTAATCGACTCTACCTGTGGAAAGCTTTTGTTAAGGGTGTAATTTTCTGCATTAACCTTTCGCGCTTGTGAAGTCATTTTGTTAAGCCACAGGAAGCCGAATTTTCTTTCTTATGTATTTTACGTCATTGGCAAACCGCCCCTACTAACGATACGTTGGACAGAAGCGCACGTATTTGGCCTAATTGGTCCGTGACTTGAGGAAGAAAAGCAGCGCTGTGTACAATATGTCCGGAAGGTGCGATGTCTGCCCGTCGTCCATTGACAGCTCTATTATTTGTCCCGTTCACGTTCTCCCCACTGCACTCTTTTTTTTCTGCTCAGGATATCTCCAAAATCGCTACCCGCGGGCAAATGCTACCGCTCAGTTTTCTAGCAGGAAAGGTTTTTTTTTTCTTGTGAAATTTACCGAATAGCTTTAAGTTCCACGAACCAAGTGAACAAATGCACTGTATTTGCGCGATACTGTCTACTACTTCATCTCTTTCAAGATTTTATTGCTCACAAAAAGTATCAGCGAAAGCACTATAAGAGTAGAGTCAGTTGCAAGAGGTAGCCTGTTTTATCTGTGTACTTGTTATTTTCCATAGGAGAGTAGTATAAAACACTGTAATTTAATATAGGCTCCCTTGTCCGCATGGCTTCTTTGCATTTACAGAACACATCCGCAATGCTAAAGTTTCTCATTTCAATTATATATAACCTCAAACAACAAACATCGTGAAATCCTGCGATGTTTTTTTAATTTTATACCTTCCCTCTCTTCAGCTTTCGATCACCGAGTCCTGCGACGTAGCTACTAAACACAGTTTGCCGAAGTAGGACAGCAGACACGGGATTCTCATCTGTTGAGCTAAACCATGATAAATGAGATTTCTACAGTGCAAACGAAGGAAGTGCTTTTGAAAGAGGCTCTCCAAAGGTGGTCCGGCCTATGCAATATTGAGTCGGTAACTAGCATCATCCACAAAAGAATGAAGTTACAATGGAATGAATGAGTAAGCTTAAAATAGGAAATCAAATATAGAATTATTCGTGGAATGACGCCACCCTTCAAGATATGCAGCGGTGCCACAGCTTCAGAAACAATCGCCTTGAAAAATAATAAAGATAATTTTTGTTATTAAACATTATTCTTCCGGATTAAGGTTCATTTATTAATTTTATAGTAAAACGAGATGGTTTGCGTAGATTGTTGCCATGATTACTCCAGCAGCTTCTAAAGCGTAACGTGCTATGTTTCACCCCTTTGCCAGGTTTCGAGCAGATCAAAATGTTTGCTGACGTGTGTGAAGTATCTATGGAAGCCTAATGCCACTCAGTTTCTATTTGTTGACCTTATTAACTTCTTTTTTTTTTTTTTACTGGCGGCTTCTTTTCTATTCTAATAAAATTTCGCGTCATCTTTTTAAAGTAGTACGTTACGAACAGCACCATTACAAACTGCCATGGAGAATTAGGTCGGTGTTCACTGCGCTGCCTAAATGAGAAGCATCTGCATCGTGCAACGTCTGGAACTGGTCATAAACGCCTCGAATATATCTGTCTCAAGTTTTCCTATTTATTTGTCTAATTAGTACTTTGGATAAATTAGAAATATACGTGCATACGTGGTAAAACAATCACGAGAAAAGCGTCTAATGTTCGCACTTTTGTTATTATAAAGCAGTTAGCAATCCATTGTGAGAAACGTCTATAGCAGCTTCATCATCGGAGCTCACCTGGATTGTTACCATGGAAACCTTCGGTTGTATCCTCTGTGCTTGTCAGTAACAAACCATGAAATGAAACAATAAATATATACACAAAGCTGCGGATAGTGAATTGCGACGCTACGCAACAACGCATGGTTTCACACGGCCCACCAAGATGCAAAAACACTCATGTTGTCAACGAAAATGATTATGAAATAGACGCTCATCGACACGCCCTTGTAGCGTGATAAGCAAGCGGATCCTTGCAGCAGCTGAAAGAGCTATGACCGCGAGAAAAACACCGAGGGGACTGAGGGGGATAAGAAAGCAAGGGCCACGAAAAAAAGTGACAGTTTAGCCTGAAGTTTAGCATCGACAGCGATAGCAAAGTTTAGCGTTGCGCTTAGATTCATTTGTTAGGGGCATCTACTCTGGGATTCAGCCAAAGGGCTGTTTGCTCCGCAGTCCGGGAATTTCTTATAGAGTCCAACCGAATGCCCTGTTAATTTCGAACTTTTTTTGTCTTAGGTCTCTTCAGTTATTGTATATTATCTTCTACTATTATTTATTTACTTGTAAGTTGACCTTTCATCCCTGCTTACTCTAGAACAACTCTCAAGGAGTATTTGTATATACAACTTGCCCATTACAATTTACCCATTTCTTGGCCAATCCCCCATGGTACGCATGAACCCAAAGTTGGATGGGCAACAACGACAACGACCCCTCGAACGGTGTTTAAGCTAAACGCAGTTGTGACATATTTGCATGATGTGGCACGTAGAGCAATAACTGCTGGGCAGAAGGAACTGCGATCTAGCAGCTACAAATTGTGTCTTTCATCTTGCACGGGGGAAATTCTTAGGAATGTTCTATTCCACCTGCTGTGACAAGCGTCCATGACCTAATGCTTAGAATATCGGGCAATGTTATTACAGTTAACCTATTTTATTAAATAAATGTATACGTTATTTTTTCGGCAACTTTCATTTCCATTTTCTTTATGATTGTCTATATCTCAACTTCAACTTAATTAATTTAAGCTAATTTCCACGATGATTTCTTTGGCTTCATTGTCTGTTAGATTTATATTGTTATGATTAAAAAAGATATTACAAATTCACTGACGATTACGATATTCTGTAATGTGAGATTTGGGTGCAGCTGTATACGTGGTTTCTTTTCGTGATATCTTGGCTTGCGCGGACAATCTGTCTCGTGTGGCACGTTGCAAACGTAGCGAAGTGTGGCGCGACTGCCTCGCAAATTGTAACACGTGGGTGCGATTCGCAGCAGCCGCCGCAGACAGACCTCCGCTCTTGCAGCGCTTTGTTTCCATGCAAGTGACGCGCGCTACTCTAGCGCCATCTCGTAGCCATTGTCGCCGCAAAGCATGCCGTGTGCGGCACTATGCGTTTCTTCTCACGCTTTCGCCATACCTTCCTTCTTCGCTTTCAGCCTCATTGCTTTGTGGTACTCTTCTCCTCCGCTTTCCTCCTCGCGCTCTCTTCGCCTTCGTCGTCTTTCGACCGCCGATACGCTCCGCTTTCGCTTAGTTACGCCGGCATACGACGCCTAGGAACGCCGATGCTCAACTCAGGAACGGACGCCTAAGGCCTTCGCTCTAAAATTGAGCCCCTCAGTTTCCCTTCTTCCCTCGTTCATTCATAGCGAGGTCCTCGAACCTGTATCATACAAGAGAATTTCGCTAGGTGACTTCTCTCCTAAGTTCACGTGGTACTTGACGCCATCGGGTAAAAACAAATGTTCTGTTTACGCCCACAGGGACTGAGTGGCGCTGGCTAACGCTCCCGGTCCTAGATCTTGTAAACATAAATACCCAAGTTAATGGGCGGATGCACAGAGGTCGCCGCTGCAAAATTGCTTGTACAACGCACGCATAATGCGTAGGTTGTGGATTTGGTTCCCACCGGCGATGCGCTATGTTTTTTGTGTGTATATTGAAGTTGATTGAATACTTAGTGCCGATACAAAAGTATAGATATTTAGTACAGAAAAAGGTCCCATAGTGTAAAAACTGTAGGGGGACCTTTTGTAATGTTAAAAAACCATAAATACTACTTAAGAGAAAAAAAAAGGCAGCGGAATATAAAAAACAGAAATACAAAAAAAACAAGTACATATTGAGACAAAACAATAATACAATGGAGAGTGGAGAATATAAAACGATAGGGTTAAGGCATAAGCTGAAGTAGGAAACGACGTAAACAGTATTCAAAACAGCAGAGTTGAAGGGTGCTATAGATTAACCATGAAATTGCGAAGCTGATGTTTGAATGATGATATAGAAAAGGCACACTTAATGTTATAAGGCAAGGAATTCCAAAGTTTGATTAAAACAACCAACTATGGTTCTTTGAGAACCATATTGGTTAGTACTTTGGGGAGCATAAAATTGCAATTGGAGGAAAACTGCGTTATATTTAAATTAGTAATGTGCTGGATAAGAATAAATTTTAGAAGGCTTCGGCCTTCTAAAATTGTGCAGACAAAAATTGATTGCAGACATTAAATTTGATTAGATTACCAATATTCAGTATGTGCAGTTCCTGATACGTATCAGAAACATATGTACGCCGGTTGCTCCAGGTGAGAATGTGAATGGCCTGATTCTGTACAAGTTAGAGTGAAGAGAGGTGACAATGATATTTTTGATCCCAGGAAGCAATACAACAATTTAGTTGACTGTAAATGAATGAATAATATAAGGTGATCAAAGTAGTTAAGTCAAAGTAGCATCTAGCTTTGAGTAATACCCTAATACTATAAGAAGTGTCCGCTGCAGTTCATTAATGGGCAAATTAAATTTTAAGCGGGAATCAAGCTTCAGTTAAAGGAAGGAACAATGATCTGATAGGTGATTGAATTGTTAGTTTATGAAGAGGGGCCTAACTTGCGCATTGTTTATTGGCCTGGAGTTGAAAACTAAGAACTTGCTTTTGGAGTGATTTATCAAAAGCTCATTTTTAGCACACCATGCACTAACGTTAATACACCCGCCGTGGTTGCTCAGTGGCTATGGTGTTAGGCTGCTGAGCACGAGGTCGCGGGATCGAATCCCGGCCACGGCGGCCGCATTTCGATGGGGGCGAAATGCGAAAACACCCGTGTACTTAGATTTAGGTGCACGTTAAAGAACCCCAGGTGGTCGAAATTTCCGGAGTCCTCCACTATGGCGTGCCTCATAATCAGAAAGTGGTTTTGGCACGTAAAACCCCATAATCTAATCTAACGTTAATAAGTTCTGCATTAAAGGTTATTGTTAGGTTGCTTATATATTTACTCGAACGTGAGAGAGTCCTGTCGTTGGCCTATAAGATGCGTCCTAATAATGTGGTTAGACCCTGTGGAATGTCATTTATGTATAGTAGAAATAAGAACGGGCTTACAGTTGAGCCATGCGCAACGCCGACTTAACTTTTTTTATTTTTTTGTGGCATAGATGCCGGAGATGAATATTAATTGCTCACGATCAGAAAAGTAACTACGGAAAAGATTGAGAGAATTCCCACAAATGTCTTAAGATGCAAGTTTAGAAAAAAAGAATGCCATGATTAAGTGTACAAAAGCTTCAGTAAAATCTAAGAAAACCGATCCAACGAAGTTACCCTTGTCAATTTCTAGTTTATATATTTCTGTAAAGTAAATGAGGGCTAGGTGAGTCGAATGTCCTTGTCTAAATCCAAATTGGTTCGGATGAAATAGGTTAAATTTCGTTAGGTAGTTAGACAGGCGAACATGCATTAGGTTTTCAATTACTTAGCTAAAAAATGGGAGAATGGATATGGGCCTATAATTAGAAATTAAGCACTTGTCACCTTTTTTGAATACCGGAATGACCTTACTCATCTTACACCTTCGGAGAAATACATCAGTTTCAAAAATTAGATTGATTATGTAACTGAGCACATCCGCAATTTTATGAGCAATCATTTTCGCATGGTTAGCAGAAATATTATCGATACCTGCCCTAGAGTACTTTATACTAGTAATTGTTTTTATTTCCTCTGGAGTAGCAGGGAAAAAAATGAGTGACCACAATGATCAAGTTGGTCATGCGTACTGGTTGGAACAGGTATGGGGGAGAAGTAGTCGCTAAATGCGTTAGCGATATCTAATGAGTTAGATATTACTGATCCTTCATGATGAATGTAGGCTATAGGTGGATTAAGGATTTTATTGAGAAATGAATTGATCAAGCGGTATTGTTTTTTTATGTCTGAGCCAGTACAATTAATTTTGTTTTGATAGTAGCGCTTTTTGGGCATCCTTCATTAGAGCATTCAGTGTGTTAGAATACTGCTTGTAACGATCAAGCAGATGTACTGTACATTAAACGGTTGTTCTTTTGATTTTTATATAATTTATCTTTCCTACGCAGGCTCTTAACTAATCCCCCTGTCAACCATGCATTTCTAGGGGAAGCATAACATTCATGGCACTGTACACATGTTGCCGATCAATATACGCAATTGAATATTATAGAGATGAAAGCGGTGTATGCTAATTCAACATTATTCATTAAAGTGACACAAGACCAATAAGAATTAGATACCATTTCTTTAAATTTGTCGCGATCAAACTTATTCTTAACAAAGTTCACGTTATTAATGCGAGGACTGTTCTGAAAACAAAGGGCAACTGGAAAATTATCTGTAATATTGCTTTGAAGAATGAATGCGGAGGAAGTATGAAGAAGGTTCGAAAGCGCATGGTCAATAAGTGTCCCCAAACCATTATTAGCGCAGCGGGTGAGAAGGGAGAGTAGAGATTCAAGACCATAACCTTGGAAACAGCTGACATACTGAGTTGGATACAATGAGGAAGCATCAAGGGAATATAATGTTAATGTCACCCAAAATGACAACAGATTTTTTTCGTTTGAAAGAATGTCAAGAGTAATGTCAAGTACTTCACAAATTGCAGGAATTGGTGAATGTGGTTATCCATGAATGGTACGAAAAATAATATCATTATTAATGCCTATTACAGAGCGGTAAACTTCAATCCACACCGACTCGCAATAACAGATATTTAAGAGGAAGCTTTAGCTCGGGTGCTCCTATCTAAATACATGTAAAAGGAGAATTCGTTTTTCTCGGCAACCACAGCACCAAATTTGACGGAGTTTGTTGCATTTAAAAGAAAAGCTTAAAATCTAGTGACTGTTGGTTTCGAATTTTCGATTTAGGTCGTCAATTTTTTATTAAAAATTGGCAAAAATCGCAAATTTTCAGAGAACGAAACTATCAAGTTTACAACTCTGTAACTCAGCAAGAATAGGTGATATTGCAATTCTATGAATTGTACCTAATAGCACATCCAAAGCGGACAAATTTGACATCTTATACATGAATCTCAAAAAATTTATTCATATGTAATTAGAACTTTTGCAGAACCCTCGTAAACAACGTAACAAACTCACGTAAAATGTAAAATGACATATGAAATTTGTCCGCTTTCAACGATCTAATGGATGCCGTTTACAGAACCGCGATATCTGTTCTTGATGCAGAGCTATTCGTTTGTAAACTTTGTGCTTCTATTTTTTTCAAACTTCTGAAATTTTGTAAATCTCTTTAACAAAATTCAAGCCCTAAATCAAAATTCCGCTTCCAACAGTCACTAGAATTTAACTTTCTCTCTCAAAAGCAACAAGTTTCATTAAAATCGGTCCAGGGGTTATCTCAGGGAAACGTTTTTGCGTTTTTACATGTATTTGAATAGGCCGCGTCGGAGTTGGGCCCGAGCTAAAGCTTCCTCTTAAGTGAAGATCAACTATTCTAACTATTGTCGGACCGGATAAACATGGCTGAGCCACCATGTTGTGATGAAATGTGATTGCAATATTCTGAATGGTATTATGGAAAACCATGAAGATTTTTTTATTGTAATCACTTAGCCATGTCACAGAAACACATAATTGAGAAGGAATGAAGTCAAGAAGACAGTAGTATCTGATAATCGTAGAAATGCTTTCGAAGACTGTGCGAATTGAAATGAATCGCTGAATGATAGTTACGCTAAAAGTCTACATTCGTTTCCATTTTCTTTATTATTTCCTACATTTCAATTTTAACCCCAATTATTATCCCCGATGCTTTCCTTGGCTTCATTGTCTGTTGGTTTTATGCGGTCATGATTAACAAAAGATCGAGTGCCTCGGTTTCCTTTCTTCTCTCATTCATATACTGGGTGTCCCAACTATCATACCCCACGATTTAGAAATATGCCAATGCCACGTAGCTGGACAAAACCAAGGCAATGTTTGCCGTCGCTTAGAGATGCAGTTTTTTTTTGCGTTCCGCCTAATTATATAATTATTTTTAACAATAATTTCTTATACAATTAGATGAAAAGTGTCAATAAGAATATTGCAGACCAACATGAAAAACGACACAGCTTTCTGTGGGTCAATACGTCCTACATAAGTGTTTTTCCGAGCGTGAAAGAAGCCCGCGAGTATGCGCAAGGTGCCTCGAGCAGCCAGTAGTGCGCAATTTAGTTCCTCCTGCATTTAGTTCCTCCACAGTCGACGGTGGCTGCATAAGATTTAGCAGCTTACAAAGCTATTACTACACATCCCCTATTCACATCACTGCATTCCCACCGAACGTAGTTTGCGTTATTGCCTAAATATTTCAAAATAAGCACTTACCTTCGTTTATAGAAATATATCTCAGAATCTCGCTTTTACAATTGTGAACTTTAAGCTGTTGCGATTAGTCTATGGTTTACGACCCTTATCATGTTTTTTAAGCTTCGTTATTTGAATGAAATACTCACGGTAGTTTAAAAATAGCAATACATGGCTCGTGATCTCCATACGCAGATTTGCCACCTCTAACTTCTTCCCAGTTTGCTGTCTTGATCCTTAAAAGGAAGGCATGCCAGGTTGGAGTTGTGATTTCCTGTGGTATTGTTAACACCGTTTCCTGGGCATTAGGTTTGACTTTAGCTTTTTCGAGGAAATAAATAGGAAAGAAGTAACTGATACTGGAGCGCGAAGTTCCTGATATTATGCTGTCTGTGTTCACGTTTGTGATAAACACATCAATCACTGATAATCTGAATGCTGTTTCACGTGTCAGTGTGTTCCCTAAAAGCGTATACCATTGGAATCTACCGTAAATAAGTGCCGGTTCATTTGAAGAATGTTTAAAAAATGTATGTCAATATCCCCTCAAGATAATAATTTATATCCACTGTCATTTACGGAACTCATAAGCTTTTCTGATGGATCAATGAAAGAAACCAAGTTAACGTCAAGTGATCTGTATGCAACACATTAAAAATATTGGAGGACAATGCTCACAAGCATTTAATGTCGCTCATCGTAAAATAAAGGTTTGGAAGAATTTCGGAGTTTCGTTTGTTTTTTATTAAGATATCTCCGCTACCACCTTGTCGTTTAGCTAGATTAATTAAAAAACCTGTAATATTCATTGCGTTCACATGTGACTGTGTGTATCATACTAAGTGTCGATTACCATTCTTATATGAAACTGCAAAGGGAAATCATCCAGAAATACCGGTAATTCGTCCTATTCTGGCTGAGCGATTGTTTAAATGAAAGCATGTGAGCGTGCTATTTGTATGAAATTTTAATAACTGATTGCCCTCACATGATTACTGAGCTATTTTCAAGCTGCGATAACCACCGCAAGGAAGGTGTTGCAAATTATGCTATTTTTTCGACACCTTTCGAGCTAGGGTCTTTCCGTTACTCGTCCAAGCAATTCACCAGTTCTGAACTTTCTTATTTCGCGACCACCATGCCAAGCAGCGGATTTATGACTGGTTTTAGGCGCTCATTTAAGAATATTGGCATTCCCGGCGAGTTACCCAAAATCTTGCGCTGATATGCGCATTTTCTTGACTTTATTGCACTACCATATATCTCTGGCAGAAAAGTTTACGCCTTCCAAAAGCGGCGCTGGTGCCTTCTACGCGTGGTGCTTACGCCAAGAAGCGAAGTCATAAGTAACGTAGACTTGTGCTCCATACAAATGAAAAAAAAAAAAACATGATCAAGCATATTTCCTTGTCATGAAGTCGATCTGAGAGGGCTCACCAAAACCCAGGTCATCGAAATAATCCGCGGGCAACGATAAGCGCTGCTAGAAAACAAAGCAGCTAGAATAAGCTCAGGCAGGCAAAGTCACAATGGAACAAGAGAGCCAGAGAAGCTATGATTAATAAATAAAAATTGGTGACGAGGGCGCCAGCTGCAAATGAACGAAATAGCAGAAAGTAGATCTCTTGTATGCTAAGGGTGTCCATCGGTAAGAAAGAGGGTAGAAGAGAGCGCCCGTTCCAAAGCAGGTGGTAATGGAGGGAGCCAGCGTCCATAGGAAGTCTTGTTCCTGTCAACTTGTCAAGAAGTTCGATCTTTACCGTTCGGAAAAAAAGGCCTCGAGAGACCTCTTGCTCTTGTGATGGATGACCGACAAATGTTATCACACAGACAATAAATGTCACTCCAGACAGACCTCTTGGGGCCACTTTTTCCTCATCTGCCTTTCTCTGCAGCTGTCCATTGACTCCAGCAGAACAAGCTGGCGCCGGAGGGAAGCGGCGGAACTCCGTGCATCGGTTGGTTCCTTATGTGGCAAGACTTTAGATGCCTGCGGCACAGGCTAATGTAGCTGAGCGCCGGTTTGTAACAAGGAAGTGGACATATTTATAGAAATCGGCTGGTAACACTTCCAGAGGGACATGTTGTTCGCATGCAAACTCACACACGACATGTTTACACGAAGGGCTCAGCCGGGCAGCATTTCATTTCAACATACTTTTAAACTATTTTATTATTCGTTTACTCTTTTTCCTTTGTGAAAGGCTTTTATGATGATGTGTTTTGTTGTCATCAAAGTTTAGTGATCTTTAGTCACGGCCTATTCCCTATAATCTCCCAAATTTGAGTTAAACCGAAACATACGTTCGAAACAGAAAAGCTGGCATTTATATTTGCTGAAATAAACTAAGAGTTTGTACCGCTCCATGGCTACGTTAGCCACTGTGGACAAATAGCCTTTAAAAGTGCGAGCAGTTGTGTTATGAAATTGAAGTTGCGATGTTATTAGGATAATCAAGAGCGTGAATTTTGTCTAGTGTTCCCAGAAGCTTTATTGCAAATCCGTCTTCCACGAGCGAAAGTGTCGTCCATCATTGAGTCAGCTGCTGACCCGGGAACTATGCCCACGGAGGCATCGGTCAATAAGCTAACCCATGGCAAGGGTGCGGTAGCGAAAACTGCTGCCCAACTTATCAGCAGCACTATGTATGCCCCGTCAGTAGTACGTTGTCAAGAAAGTGGCGCAGACACTGAGCAGGTTCGTGCAAAAATTGCATTTTTTGGTGCTAAACAAGTGCATTTGTATGAGTGTACGTTGAGTCACAAGCCGCAACATGACACTTCCTAAAAAAATATTCAGAAGCAAGCGAAGTGTGAGCACATCATGTTAGAAGAAAGAACAATGAGTAGCCATATGCGAGAGAGCCAAGCGGAGGCTGGCAGCCATTTATTTATTTATTTATTTATTTATTTATTTATTTATTTATTTATTTATTTACTTATTTATTTATTTATTTATTTATTTATTTATTTATTTATTTGTTTATTTATTTAATAATTACAAAGAGGTAGAGATAACTGCGGAACAGCCATTTGGTCATATATGAAGAGCAAAAGAAGGCGATTATGTGGATAGGAGAGTCACTTGGCGGGAAGCGCTGACAGCGTTCGTGGCCCCTAACTTGTTTCTTCACTATAGACCCACGCTATAGGCATGCGAGAAACAAAGGCGCGCAAGGAGATTTGACTTAATGAGAGCTGTTACGTCCGATTTAGAGGAAGGAAGGGGAGGAATGTGTAAGGAATAAAGCTATCGCACCGAGGCTTATCTCGCACGCGCTATTAAGAGAAATTATGCAAACTCGGCATGTGTCTTGATGGCGGCGTGGCTCAGCGAAACCTCGCTAAGCTGCGAAAATTTATCTCCAGATTCAAAATTTTCTTTGCGAAT
Organism: Dermacentor andersoni; assembly: GCF_023375885.2. NCBI lineage: Eukaryota > Metazoa > Arthropoda > Arachnida > Ixodida > Ixodidae > Dermacentor > Dermacentor andersoni. The sequence continues at coordinate 118,161,256 of NC_092818.1, forward strand.
AACGGAAAGCTTTTAGGTTCATTACATGTCAGAGAAGACCACGTGACGTCCCCTTCTCGGTTTCGCCCCTCCTTGTGCACATGCACTGAAATGGCTTGCCAATATCTCCAGAATTTTGCTTTTGACCGACTTATGAGAGTAGCATAGCGCGGGAATCGAAGTCGTTGATATTTGTCTTGTCATAGTTGAAGGTGTTTGTCATAAGTTTAGATACACATTCAGCTGCGTTAGTGATCTGTGTAGTTGTTTAGCATTGCATGCCCTTTTCAGAGAGTACGTCCCACAATGAAAGAGAAAAGTTGTCTCACGGAAATTTGTTGCATAAACTTGGGGATAGTAATCTGCCATCGCATATCATTAAGTTGATTGGCGCTTATCTATGGAAGAGGCGGACGTTTGTAAGAATAAAGAATTGTGGTTTAGCTGAGCTGCCGGTAACTTCTGGCGTTCTCAAAGGAAGTGTGCTGAGACCGCTACTGCTTTTAATTTATGTGAACTATTTCCCCGATGTCATTCATCATGGTTTACACGTCCAGCTTTTCAGGAATGATTGCGTCGTTTTTTTTAAAGAAATTATTCCTCAATATGATCACTATGTATTGCTAGATAAGCTGCAGTGTATTGATAAGGGGTGCACAAGCTAGTGCAAGGAACTGAACGCCGAAAAACTGTTCTGTTGAGCCTGTGAAAAAAGAAACAGCCAAATACGTACACTTATTCACTCACTAAATAACCGTAATAATCTATAGGTAGACAGTAACTGGTACCTTGGCGTCAAGTCAGACAGCACACCTTCCTGGTCTACACCAATATATGCATTAAGCTCATCAAGTAAAAAAAAAATGATACGGTTCCTCGCAGAAAACTTAACAATGCGTCATCTAATGTTGAGCTTCTCGCATATAACGCTAGCCTTAGAGCGAAACCTGAATATGCCGCAATTATATGGGACCGGCACAATAAAGGCGACAAATCAGAACTTGAGTGTGCTGAGAGAAAGGCATTGTAATATATTTTCAATATGTACAGGAGGCACGACTCACCCAGTTCGTTAATGCATGAGCACTGTATTCCTGCTCTGGAGTCTCGCAGAAAAATTAGCCGCCTTGCATTTTTACATAACTGTCTGTCCTGAACTATTAAACTTACCATATCAGTAGAGTGTCACTCTACAGGGAAAGCTCTACATACTTGTGATAGAGCACTGGTACCAATTTTCGCCAGGACTAACGCATTTACGAACAGCTTTTTTAATAAAACTGCCTTAGAGTGGAACAAATTACTTGCAAGTGTCTTTGATTCTAGTGATTTTGCGCGTGGACGGCAATATCATTTTTCCGGTGGTTAATTATACCATATGCTGTGCGTATTTGTTATTTACGTTCTATATTTCTTATGGTTATCTTGGTGGTGGTTTGCTTCTATCTTTACGATTGACGGCAGCCCCTCCATCTTGGACCACAGTAGTGGTTCGCAGTATAAATAAATAAATAAATAAATAAATTAATAAATAAATAAATCGCAAGAATATTGATGACGTCTTCGGGTAGGAAATTGGCCGCAATAGCAATAGCCGCAATTCTGCAGGAAATTAGCCGCAATAGCAGTCACCCAGACAGCTTTCAGCTTTCTTAAGGCGCATTGACCACCAAGACTGGAACAGGTCGCCTGCTTGCCCCGTTGCACACATTGGAGGTGTGTTACCACCTTGGTCGAAGTTTGTACCGATAGCAGTCCTTTTAATGCTAGACCGGAGTGTGTAATCTATCGTTTAATGAGATTATGAACCAGCCCTCACACCTGGCGAAAAAACACAGTCCTCGGATAGCCCACGCTGCTGTGAACATATCAGCCAAATGTTTGCGTAATGTGCGCCGCGTACCGTTCGCAAGGGGAGCGTGAAGTCACCCTTTTCTCAGACACCCTCATTTCTACAGAACCCTTGTCCTCACCCTATTGCGCTTGCGATATTTCGTCCTAAAGTAGATTCCCATGCGAGGTGGCTATAGGCGAATAGCCGACGGCAATCAAGAAGGGTGCTTGGATCAGTGCGCTTCTTCCTGCGGTAACTGTGTATATTTATTGACGCAGTGTAGGACACAGGCTTAAATAACCGAAAATCTCCTTTTCAATTTCAATAAGAATTACGTAGTTCCGGAGGAAGCACGCGAACACTCACTCCTGCTGACTCCTTGCCAGACGCCTTGGCAAATGTTGCATCGTAATGAGCTATGGACAGCGTTTCAAAATGAAGAAGTTGAATGTCGCTACTACCCGTCGGTCAAACTGGTGCAGGACGTCAACGCACAAAATCAAATATGAACTGGGTGCCGAGGGGACGTTCAGTCGGCGGAGTGTATGTGGGCACGCCCCGCTCACACCTCAGTGCAAGGCATTGAAGGAGCGGGAGCACCGCGAAAGGAATCAAAGACGATATTTTATTGCCAATTACTCCGTCTCTGCTAATCACATTTAAGCACTTTTTTGCTATAAATTGTTTCTGAACTAGTCTATTTTAACTTAAATTGTATTTCTTAACTTCGATGAAGAATTATTTCTGGGCTTCCTTAAAGGACCCGTCACCAAGTGTGGCCACATTGAGCTGCGAAGCGCAGTGTATACAATGCGCGTTAACGGTCCTGTCTGCAAAGTATCACATCACTACGCGCCGCGGAAAGAACTGAAATTTCAAATAGAACGCCGTTTTCCCTTCTCCTCGCCGCCGCTGCGCTCCAAGCCGGAAGATGACGTGCACGTGTTAGTGCGCTTACGTACACTCGTTCGCGATGTGACGTCGCTCAGGGTGACAAGTAACTTCGAGGATTATTCATGCCAACATCTGTTATTCGTATAATATGTCGCTAGAATAGACGAATTAAAGCTCACAGAAATAATCAAACACCCAAACCGAACGTCTACACGTTTTGTTTTACTTCGCATCGAAACAAGAGAGATGTACCACCGCTTCGTCTGCTTCTTCCCATGTCGTGCAGTCGCGCGTGGAGACACCGAAACTATCGTTTTGTCTACCGTGTTCCAGCGCAGGATCATGCTGCGCTTGTGTCTGCCTCAGTATTCATGTAGCACAGACTTATGCCGCTAGTCAAGTGTCCTGGTGCATAGCGCGCAAAATAGTGTACTGCGCGAAACGAGCGAAACGCAAAAACTCGCACGTGATGCCGTCAGTGGAAGTGCGCCGCGCCGCAATATAGTGGGGAGAGAAAACACAACTGAAGGCGAGGCCGGTGACGTATGCGTCACGCGATCCTTGAGGCCCGGTTTGGGAGAACGCGCGTAATGAATTTCTCTTGCGGAGGCTAGACGGGGCAAGTGGAGAGAGCGTCTGTCTTTGCGGTGAAGCTCGCCTCCTGAAATCATGGGTTTGCGACACTGAAATATTCCTATCCCCGCTAATAATGAGCCGATTCGAAAAAAAGTTTTGCGGCAAAACGCTCCCTAAAGGACACATAACAACTTCCAGCGTATAATCAAAATTTGATATTGGGCTTTGGTGAGGGGCATTTAAACCCAAGATGTCACAGAAAGTTGATGCTATGATTTGAATATTGTGCCACGATTCGTATTTTGTTTTCACAACTTTTCCAGCCCAGTAAGTTATATTTCCCTATTGCATTGACAAAAGGACCGTCTCCCCGTCTAGCCTAACGCTGTTCTAATGAGTTCTCCCCATGCCATTGTTGACACTGCTATGCTTGCAGTGTAGTAAATGAGGGGCAATGACCACGAATAACACAGCTGATAACGGTGCCAGAGTCGCCAAATGTCTCAACGCAAACACGCACACAGAAGAAACGAAGGCAATTTACTATCTTTGTTTCCACTCGAGTAAGAAAGGCCTGAGCAGCGTGACTGACTTCCGCAACAGTTTCCCGGGCGTTTGATTAAAGTGCACCCGTAGTCCTCGGAGCGGTGACGTGGCCCTTCTTCGGGAGTTTCAAGGCGCATGCGCGCTTGGTGCCCTCGTAGGTGCAAAGCTGCCGGCGTCAGTGTGGGCCTGCGGACGTGTTTGCCAGCAAGCGTGGCGCCCTTGTTTGCGCTGGCCAAACATGCATGAATTGTCCGCCTCCTTTGGCACTCACTGGGTGCGGCAGCCGGACATAGCTATGATGTTTGCCCAGTCAAAATAGAGGCTAGCGTAATCCCTGGGCTCTACCAGTTCCACGGTGCCTCCGGTTCCTCGGTAATCCAATGCTCGAGATTGGTGCCATCGTCAAATAGCCTGCGTTGTTCCTACTAGGCACTGCTAATTATTAAGCTGGTCGCCTTGCGCTAAGTCATCCGAAACCTGTGGGGGCAGCAGTGGGCACTCAACCCATTATGTGCACTGGACTGGCTGCAATGTTGACTTAAATACTTTCAATGGCTACCTTAATTTGCCGGTGCAGGATATTAAGGCCTCTTCTAATTTGTTCACCTCTATTCTTAAGCATGTTTGCACAATTATTCTATATTGTACGACAAATTCTGCTCGAAGAAGTATAACAGAGAAAATAAACCCTATGGAGTTCGCTTTACTTGCATTTCGTTCGCCAATGAAATTTTGCAACGGAATGGTCAAACACGAATTGCGACAAACATGTGGTAATACTTCAAAATTTGAAGCCTTCCTTGAAAAAATGTCGTCACTATAGTCATGACAAACACCCCGAGCAGAATTTCTATCAAAACTTCTGGCCATGCTATACTCACTTGGCTGTATTAAAGTGAATACACACACTTAGGCAGGTTGTGCCTAGTAATTGACTTCTGAACAGGGGAAGAGCCTTCAATCATTGCACGGTCTGCAATCCCTTTCTGAGAGCTCCAACGCTTATTTTCTCGAATAACATTTTCTACTGTGGCAATATAGCACAAATTCATTTTCCTATTGTGTTCCCTCCCTTGAACATGTTCATAATGGCACCAATTTTCCGCCTCTAACTACTCCAGTCTACGGAATTTCGAGGACACTTAGGTATTATTCGAGAAAGCACGCCTCTATTAGCCTTTCTTCTCGAAGTTGTATTAGGCATACACCACACGTTTCCTATCAATAGACAGAATGAACAGCTGCCAGCTACTATGGTCACATTCACTGTGCATATATATATATATATATATATATATATATATATATATATATATATATATGAAATAAAGGGCAAATCAGACATCCACCCGTTCGTAGCAATAGCTACAAAGGAAACCCATACGGGTTCCTCGAAAGAAAAGCCTCATAGTTGAAGAAAAATTCGTCCTGGTCCGGGACTCGAACCCGGGACCACCGCCTTTTCGGGGCAGCCGCTCTACCATCTGAGCTAACCAGGCGGCTAGCAGATGGTAGGGCGAAGTCAAGAGTTTGACGTAGTAGTTCTGCGGAAACCCGCAAGGTGGAGAGAAGTAATGAAATAAAGGGAAAATCAGACATCCACCCGTTCGTAGCAATTGCTACAAAGGAGCAATTGGGCGGAGCAAAGGGCGTCTTCCTGTCTCTGCATAACACCGATGTACGATGCCCTCAGGGTGTAAGTTTGCTTTAGCGCACAAGCGATTCTTCAGATGTCTTAAAAACCTAATGGTAACACAATGTTTGGGAGAAAATCGCAGCAAGAAAAGAACCGCTAAATAAATCGCTATACTCCGAGACGAACCATCTGAGAGTGTCTGTCGACGCTAATGCGATATGCATTGAAGCAAGGTAGCCACACACCTCATTGCCATCGCTGAAATGTGTCATTTAGGAGACGTGCATATCAGCCGGGCTCCTTTCTGGCGCTTATTCCTGCACACGTGGTGGCATCTAGCGCCGCCACCCCAAAGTCAGCGCGTGGCGGGTGTCTTAACATATTGTGACACTCTTACGTGCGTGCTAGGTTTACGCCTCCTCAGGATATGGGCACCCAGGAAGGGTTATGGGGAGGAAGACGACGTGTGGCTGGCTAGCTGAATCTCGACAGGCATTCAGAGAGGCGAGCTTGCTTTCGCCTGGAACAGGAGATATTTTTAATATGTTTATTGTCTTTGATTAGTGCCACGTACCTAGTGGTACCCAACCATGGACCCAAGTTGGCATGAAATAGGTTCATTCAGGAATGGCACATACATAGTGTCAGATTCCCAGTCAGTCAAGTTGGTCGCACACTTGGTGTTGAAACCGGCGGTTCCCTCAGCATAGCAGCCCGAAGCTCCTCCTGCTCGCGGGGCTGTACCCTGTGTCTCAATTGGGTGGGAAAGATATTAGTTACGGTCAAACAAACACGCTGACAAACATACCGCAAAAGGCATGAAGTTTCCAAAGGATGATAATCGCATTATTACAGTAAGGCGAATTCGAGTGGCTCGATAAAGTGCTGTAGTCGTGCCTGACTATATAATTGTTGGTATGAATTAGGCCGGGCAGCTGTGTGTACATCTAGCCTATGCTGCGGCGCTCTCTAGCTCGATAATAGTAACAACCTTAACACAAAATTTCCCATTGTGCAATAAAAAGGGCTGAAAATATTTCAGTAATGAACGTCGCATGCACTCTTTTTTAAATAGATGGTTATAGTTTCAAGGGAAGCAGCACAAACTACTTGCCGATTTTACTGCTTTGTCATAAAACCACAGTGATGGATGCACAAGAAATGGTCACACAATTGGCACGATGACAGGCAAACGGTGCTAGAGATGACTATGGCGTCTACCAGTCGCCACTCAAGCCATAATGCCTATGCGTGATGCAATAACGATTATGAAACACTGGTCTGAATTGCGTGCGCTAGGCGTAGCATTTTCTCACAATCCCCCACATACGCATGCCAACAATTTAAACCAATTATTTGAAGTACAATTTACTTCAGAAGGTTGCATGTATTACTTTTTACAAGCTTCTAATTTGAAAGGAAACACAAGCGCATTATTTATTGCAGATGACTCTGAAAGCTGTAGCTATCGCTATTGTAATCAATGTGTGGATTTCCACTAGCGGTACACTTCCAGGTGCGGCTTCATAGGGCCACTTGCTGTAGAAATGAGTTTCTTAACTTCGCGACGTAAGTTCCTTATCACTAAAGAATATAGTTCATTTCCATCATGAAAGCTCTAGTGACAGTTCAAGAGCAAAAGCATGAGTATGATACCTGAAATTTCGTTGCTAAACGGCTCTTTTGCGATGCCGTCACCGAAGGTGGATCACCACTTCACGCAGCATTGTTTCCTTAATCGGATAAATAAAGAAAACCTCCTTCGATAAAATTAGCAGTGTGCCATTGAGCTAGACATTTCTTCAAGGGTAGAGGTTCCAGGCAGTTTTCGCATTGACGTAACGAAAGTTTTTCATCGGTGCTTATTGCAAGGAGAAGTGTTATTACTTATGAACTGAGAGCGCGTCGCTCGCTTCGCGTTTTCTTCCGTTCGAGGAGGCAGTATTCGACCAGCTGATTCTAAACATACAGGATTGATTAGAAAACTATCTATGCTTCTACATATCTCTAGTTAAGCAGCCATTAAAAATTACAAATTTTGTTGCTAAGAATGAAGTTGTCATATTATCAGCTGTAGAAATTGACATTTCTAATACTCCCGGCCATTATCAAAGACATGCCGTAAGGACGTGCCATAATGAGCCATCGCTATAACTTAGATGTGATTTGCTTTTTCGGTATGTCGTCATTATCGAAGAGTAAGATATCAATATCATGGTCTCGCAAGCGTACATAAAAAAATCTGCGGGAAAGTTGGAGTGGATGCAAAGCAGTAGCCCTGATTTTCAGCCTTGCCCTCATTGTAATACTTCCGAATAAAATGTGTCGATATATGTGCCGGGTTGCCTAGCTAAGCAGTTTTTTACCCGGAAGTGCCTGAAAACAACGCGTGCAATCAATCACGAACAGTTTTCTTACCGATTAGTTATTGCACTTGTTTGAAGCTCCTACGTTCGAAATAATATCTGAAGATGTGGCACACGTGTAATAAATTCAGGGTAGCCAATTAAGAGGGCTAAAAACTCAACAAAGCACCTGACAGAATTCCGCAATGCAACACCTTCAAGAACGTAGCTAACATCGGTTACTGTATAAAATGATCCCTATGTAGCTGACCAGAGCCGCTAATCAGCTGTCTTTACTCCCTTGCCACTCGAGTAGCCGGATCCACGAGGGCACCTCGTCACCACCGCAATCTGAACAACGAACGCACGAGATGCGGTTAAAAAAGGAGCGAGCTTTAAACCCGCTTTTCTTTCTCTTTCAAAGCGCAGTGACGCCAGGGTTCTCAACGGAAATGTTCCTTCCAAAAGTCTCCTTGCTATTGGTGGCTAGCCTTTTCTTCATCAGGGGAAATAATGGTCTCTGACAGAGCTCCAGAGAAGTTTCCAAGGGTTAGGAGCAGTCAATTTTCGAGAAGTCGAAGTAAGCGTGGAGCCAGGGTTATGTAACGCCAAACAGGCAATTCCCTCGAAAGGGGCAATGGTGCTCGGTTCTCGGGGGGCATAGGTGACGCTGTCTGTCTTATTGAAGGCATCAGAGAAGCCATCCGTGGTTCTTAATGCGTGCTCGTAACTGTCCCAATGGGAGAGTCACTCTCTACTGTATCCACCGAGGCGAGTAGGGAATCCAGCCTTTTTGCTTTGGGCTGCCACTTCACCATGGCGCTCTTAGTCACAATTACCCTCGTGCGATAAAATCATCGGTGCCTTGTTTCGCCGTCACGTTTGCGAGGGCACGCTGAAATCTGAAGCTGGGATCCCTGCTTCGCGGTGCCGAAAAGTCAGGCTAAGGTAAAAGTGTACCTTACCCAATTTATAGAGATAGAAAGGCACAAGTAGTGTGAAGGCTGTCCACATATTTAGGCCGACCATCGCCTCGCACATTAGACACACCGGCGCCACCGGTCTGCTTACGGAACTAAAAAGGGTTCCATGGGAGAACATTCGCAAGTTTAACTAGCGCCCAACTTAGGCGGGGCCAAAGAAGCATGACACATAGGAATCGCTTTTACGTTTTGTATTATTGTGTGTCGTACTGTATTAGCGTTTGTGTTGGGTCTAGCATCTCTCTTGCTACGCTTAACGTAGTTTAAGCCTGCAATATGAACCTACTAGCCCAGCAGCACGTTCTACTAAGGATGACCTTAGAAGAAGGAGAGGGAGAAGAGGCAGTTCCAATATAAGAGAGGGGGGGAGGTGGCGTGAGAAGGCGAGGAAAACCCACTCCTGTACGACAGCGGTTGCGGGGAAACAGGATAAGCTTAAGTTCAAGAGACGGCACAGTACGTTGCCGCTATTTCTGAAATAAACGCCATGCAAATATGTCAAACGGGCAACTTACGAAGGGCGCGCAGAAGCAGAGCGCATTAATTAAAGTGCACCGCAGGGTCCAGGAGACGCTACGGAAGCGGTCGACCGTCAAAGCAACACTTCTGTGGCCGCCGCGTTAGCTTTGCGGGAATGGCATTTCTAGAGCTCGCGGATTTGGTCCCAATCGCGGCAGCCGCAATTCGACGGGGGCGAAATAGAAAACGCACGTGCACTTACATTTTGGGACACGTTAAAGAACATTGTGGTATCAAAATCAATCCGGAGTCAGCCACTACGGCTTGCCTCATAATCCGAGTGTGGTTTTGCAACGCAGAGCCCCATAATGCAATTCAAGTGTAATATTTCTGCCACAATGCGATGGGCCATGTTGGGAAATAACAACGCTCAGCCCTCTCGGAAGCTATAAAATATGGCTCACAACTACGCCTCAAGCAAACACCTCTCCCTGTGTGTTCTGTGTACTACGCATACAAACAGCAGCGGTGCACGCAAGGTAACGTTTAACATCAACTCACCACTCTCGTGTTAGCCCAAAAGTTGAAGAAATTAAGCTTTAGCCCTCAACATTACCGCTAATTATCGTCAATCAAGCATCCAGCATGGAAAGCTTCGCTTACATCAATTACACCGGCAGAACACCGAACCACAGTGCGTGGGATATGCATACTTTTTTCCGTCCACAGAATATATGGCAAACAGTAGCAAAAGATGCTAATCACATATTTTAATAAATGCCGCCTTACGGTATGTTGTTGCTCTCAACCCTTCTTCATTGGTTGCGGGAGGTCCTCTTGTAAGCATATAACATGACTGCGTCATAAAAGAGGGGCACACATATACTAGAACGTACCCAGTGATCCAAGCTGGTGCCATAGAGGTTCATTAGGCTCAACTCCTTCATTACTGTAACTTAAAATAGGCACTATAATAACACACTTTAGGTTATTTGTGTGCGCAAACGGCTATAACGTCTCTTTAGTCGGTCATTTACTTGAAGGTCGGGATTACGCGTCCCCCTTACGTTGTGGCGGCGTCGTCTAATTACGTCGGTTATTCAAGCAGACGCTTAGGAGAAGATATATTTTGTTTCTAGCCCCAAAGTTCCGTGATTGTTTACATGGTATTAAGCGTTTGCACGCCGCAGGGTAATCGACTGCTTACTATGGACATCTTGTCGAAGTGTTTTTCTAGTATGTTGGCCCTGGTAGATCCTGCGCAGCCGCCGTAGCCGAAACAGGGACTTCGCCAATAAATTCAGTGAGGTTGGTGCTTACTGTGCCCAGCTGCCTGCTTGTTCTTAAAGCGAAGCTTTCTTTGCCACTTGTCCCACTTTGTGGGTGCTACAGCAGGCTGCTCTTTGTTGTCTTGACGAGGGACAACTTGTGCGATTTGCCATGTGCAACCGAATATACAACGGCAGCCACTGCCTATGTGCAAATGCGCATGTGCCACTTGACATGTCGACATTCTTGGGCAGTCTTCCAGAATAATTATGTTCCTCTGGATAGGTGCCTGAGGAGTCAGACAGATCAAGATGGAAGAAGTGAAGAAGTTGGCAACAAAAATTGAAGAAGTTGGCGAAGCAGAAGAGAAAAAGTAGACTGCAGAAGCAGCTGAGAGTGGCAAACTAGTTAACTGAACAAAACGAAACTTGCATTGAGCCTGGAGCATCGAGAAGTTAAATAGGGAAGACATTCGAGAAAGCGTGAAAGAAAGTTTTGCATATTACTTATTTTGGGAAATCAGTGGAAATCACTGTTGAGCTTAATTTTTATTTGCAGCCTTTGTCCACTGTACTGGAAATTTCTGAAACGTTGAAACACAGCGTTATGAAGCCTATATATATATATATATATATATATATATATATATATATATATATATATATATATATATATATTAGGAGAGGAAAGCTAAATGCTCGGTCTGATTCAATGTTACGACCGAGTACTGGGCGTTGGGGGAAGGGGAATGGGTGTAGAGAGAGAGACAACGCCTCACAATACTCAAGGGAAGTATTATGAAGTTTATGCGAAAATATTGTCCTATATTAACTCAAAATAAGATGTTAGTTTAATGATATGCCATTTAAGTTCAAAAGCAATAATGCAGTAAAATAATGCAGCCTGTGCTGCTTGATATGCTTTTTTCTGTTTGTTAAGCTAAACAAAAAGGAACACAGTAAATATGGGCAATTTCTCACTGCTTCAACACGTTGGCTCGCTGAATCATTTTCCGGCATAAGTTAAGTATGAAAGCATTGTCGAACGATTATTTAATTCTCAGCTTATATTCAAAGATTTTCATGGTTCTATACTTATGCGCCGAAATTGCACAATATTGTCAATATTGAAGGACTGAGGATATCGACAGGAAAAAATAATGTGCAAGTTGCAAGAACTTGGGCCTTCCAACCGGCAAGAGTAAAACTAAATTACGATTGCAAAAAAAGGACATTCGCGTGATCAGGCTTCTACGTACGTAACTAACACTAAAACTAGAAAAAGCTGGGATGTTACTGTAAGCAAATTTTCTCGCATTTTCTGCTGGTTCCGTCTTTTTATAACTACCCCGAGGAGGTCAGTGACCATACTGGACTCGAAAGCAAAATACTTTGGCTATTCTGTGTGACATCGATCGCAGTGTCATCTAGACGAACTCGGCAGCAGTTCCGTTGTAAAAAACTACTAATCTAGAAATGAAAGTATGGTGGATTGGGGGTGTAGATGTAAGCAAGTCTCCTATAGCTGTGGGCACACAGAACTTTGTCAGGCTTACTTTTTCGCCTGCGTGATCGCTGGAACGAGAGAGCCTACCCAGTTGTTTGACCAAGCCGCGTGGGGCCAGGCTGACAGAGATGAAAAGTTAGGTGACGACGTGATTCCGAGGCGAGATATTAAATCGTTCGTGTCACCAAGTCTGCAAGCCCAACTGTTTAGAGAAATGGAAGAGGAGAGATATGCCGAGTACGCAGTCTGCTTGCCTGCCTCTACTCTAGCCTTCTTAGTTTTGTGGAGCTAAGCGAAAAGGCAGTGACCATCTGCGTTATAGCTATAAATGACAGTTGAAGAAGTTCTGTCGTTTCTCTAACGTCTTTCATAACTACGCGGGTCTTGCCTATATCTTTCGCAGAAACAAGTTACAGAGCGCATCTCCAACTATGACGACTTTTGTCACAGTGACCGCGTCTATTGAGATTGCTTTGTGAGCGTGTACGCGCTTGTGCAGCACGGTACATGGGTGCGCTGCCAGCTGTTTTCAGATCCAAAACAGTGGCAGTTTTCTTGTGTACACAGGTACGAGCGCACTCTTCTTCCGTGTTCAGTCATGAGGGAATCGAGGGAAACGAAGAGGCTGACAGAGTAGCTCGTGCCCAGGGGTGCTCACAGGACGCATCTGACGACCTGATCCCAATTGACCAGAACTAGTCTGCAGTTTTAAACTGTCACAGAGGAAATATAATGAAACTACTATCCCCAGATAAGAATCTCAGCAAGGAAAAACAAGTTATATGGAGAAAGCTGCGAACCTATACATATAACAACCTGCACATTCTCCATAAAATTCATCCCGAAAGATATACGGACACAAGTCCATGGTGCGGGGCCACGCCAACATTAGACGCTATCTCATATGCATGCATGGCATATGTACACAAGACAAACACAGAAATTACGGAGTATACACAATGGGAGGCGGCGCTGTCCAGTTCACAGGAAGAGGTCCAAAGGGCCATCATCCGACAAGCAAGACGGCGCGCGGAAGCCAGTGGGGCCCTTTTCTAGGGGCCCTACCCATTGAGCATGTTATTTTTCAAAAAAGTTGTTGTTGTTGTTCTTCTTCTTCTTCCGTGTTCAAAAAAATTTGCTTGCCTAATTGCGGTCCGTGACCCTCAATCGACGCGTCCACCGCCTCTATGAACTCTGTGACAAATGGTGGGCGCTGCATTTCCAGTAACGAAGAAGTGCGGTTACGATAGGCGTACCTTGTGAATGCCGATCAAAGTACGCTACACCGAGGAGTGAGCATTGGAAAGTGACAACGGGCCTGGCTGGTTGTGTACTCACTAGGTTCCAGGTGTGAATGATAGCACAAATGTGCAAATTTCGGGCAGAAATAGTAAGATTGTGCTTAAAAACATAGGAAATGCATCTAGATTGGGAAGGTTAAGACGTCATAATAATGACGGAAGCAAGAGGTACGGCCGTAAAGCGTGAAGAATAAGCCAAAGGTACTCGCTACTGCTCGTTTGAGTACTAGGGCTATTGTTCAGCGCTTGTAGGGGCATATAATTGTCCCTCTTACGATTCTCCTTCTTGTTTAAGCATTTTATTTTATTATTCCGTGCGTAATAATTCGAACTAAGTTTTTGCTTTTGTGCCTTACATAATGTTCCAGCGTATGTGTTCTTTGTAGAGGCCCCTTGACATGTTGAGAAGTAAGAATTTTTTTTTCCTTATTGAAGGGTTATTACACCCATAACATACTTTGAGTGCTACATAAGTTTTTCAGTATATGAAAATAAGGGCCAAAGCGCAGTAGTAGCCAATGGCTACGGCGTTGTACTGCTGCGGTCGAGGTCGCGGGTTCAATAAGGGCCGAGGTGGCAGCATTCCGTGGGGGAGGAATGCAAGAGCGCTCGTGTACAGTTCATTGGGTGTGCGGTAAATAACCCCAGGTGGTCAAAATTAGTTGGGAACCCCAGTACGACGTGTCTAATATTAAAAACGTGTTGCTGACACGCAGAACCCCAGAATTTTTTTCATTCCTTTTACCAGACCTGTAACCAGAGCTTTGAAGGAAACAGGCTTCGGGAAGACAACGTCCTTTCATTGGATCCTTGAGGCCAAATACTGTTTTCTTGTGTCTTTAGCGTCAATGGAACGAAATATTTGAAATATTCGTTTATCTTGAAGGGTGGATCGCTTTGATTACTATAATTATGTCTTCGTTTCTGACGAAAAAAACGTGCCGAGAGGAACCGCCTCCGAATAAAGATCTCCGAAAACAACGAAATACAACATCGCCACGTTGAAAGCCGCAAAACCGGAGCTAGATAAGCAAAGTGCTCCTCGTTCGCCACCCCTCAGAGTATTTGGGGCACATCTTCCTGTTGGTGCGTACCATATCTCCTCATATTTGGCGCATATACAGACTATACTGCCTCGACTATAAGTGCCGTATGTGAATCGTTTCGGGCTTCCACTATGCCACTCTCGCTGCTGTTTCCGGGCTGCTCTTACCCCTTCCCTCTTTAGCGCCTGTTTCGCGAAAACACACATAGCCTATACGCGCGCGCCCGTTTCGTGGGCACCCATTTCGGAAGAACTACTTTCCGGCTGGGATGAAACGACCAGATGGCCCGCGAACTTCTTTCCGGTTTACGTCCAATAAGTTGCCTCAGTCGTAGTGACGATGGCAGCGCCTATCTTCCGCACGGTAATTATGCGCAGGCGAGAATGACGCCGTCGTCATATTTAGTTATTACCATTGTTATGTCCATAGACGCTACATTGGTGCGCAATTTTTTGCTACTGGAAGTATGATTCAAGAACAGGGAGAAGTTGGCGGGTCATTCATGTGTACTCACGCAACCAGTACCGCACTGGCATTTCTTTTGGATCTATCGGGGGTCATACTGCGAATTATCACCGAATCGACAGATGACGCAATGAAGGAAATTATTTGATATCGTGACAGTTTGGTGCTCAAAGACCGCTCGGAGGCACATGCAGATTTAACTCAATGCTGCTTACTGATGGTGATACGTATAGGCAAAATTGAAGTTCCAGCGCTTTTAGCGAAGATGTAAACGACTAGGGAGCTGCGACTTGACATGTAGTCTCTTTATAGCAGTTCATCTTCATGAGAATAAAGCTGGTGCTGAGGGCTTATATAATTTATGGGCGCGAGCTCATTAATTAGGAGGCACTTGTTCGTGCTATGCTATGCTTTAGCGTCTTGATTGTTACAGGAGTAATTATGAATGCCTTGAGTGGTCAGCCTTACTAATCTAACCCTAAAACACCAACAGCAGAGAAGACACTTTCTAGGTGTTTTTTTTTTAGTTAACATTGCATTTCCTGGCCTGAGCTCCCATAATTTATGAGCGCCGGCTCATAAATTATGTAAGAGCTCTGAGGCCAGGAAATGCAATGTCAAATAAACAGCAAAAAAAAAACCATTAGAAGTGTGTTCTCTGCTGTTGCCTTTTTATGGTTAGACTAATAAAGCTGACCACTCAAGGCATTCACAATTACTCCTCCAAAAATCAAGATGGTAAATCATAGCATAGAGGAACGAATGCCCCCAAACTTCGGTGACCTAAAATAAGCTACCGGGTAATTCTGCGGCCCCTATATTTCACTACTGTAACTGAATTTATTTTACTGCAGCAGCATATTACATGCTCAAAATTGGGTTTATGCCTTGTCCGTTTGTCTGTCGCTTGCATTCTGCTGCGCTCAGGATGACCGTTCTTCTCATCGACGGCACACAACGATGCTTTGTTTGTAGTCAGCCCACCTCGTTTCCCAGTTTCGCCATTGGGACAGCGTGCAGGAAAATTAAACTTCACCCCAACCGCTATCTGCACCCATGCCAGGGAAGCAATATGAATTTCGGAGTCGAGGCGTGCTACCCACTGAGCTATCGCGCAGCAACAATGCTTGGCAATCAGCGCAAGGTATTGCGCTTCACGAAGGCACTGAGATTGGCATCTGTGCACGTATTTCGGAGGCCAGAACAAGCACTGCTCTTCTGGCCAGGGTTCTGTGGTGCACTATATGCACAACATAAAAAAATGTTCTTGAAAAGGTTGTGATATGTTCGCGCGCAATATTTTGTTGTCATACATGTGAGAACAGCGTCTCCAGCGAGAACAATTGTTCGCATTAAAACAAGCTAAATATATACTTGACAATCAATATTTATAAACACCTATGCCTTGTGCGTGCAGCCATTCGCGGGAAAACGTAAATCGTGTTATAATAAGCAGTTCTAAATCTGAGCAACAAAGATGTGCTCTCAATTCGGGACTGAATTGCCTTGGTGATCGCCTTTTCAGTGTAGAAAAGTCGCTTGTACCATAAAATACCGCGTCTGTACAGTGATCAGCTGGAAAAGTGCCGACAACTTTCTTTATTGATAGGCATGCTGCATTTATGCGTCAACACTTCGCATATTTCTGTTGATTTTTTTGCAGTATATTTCATACGTTTCGTTGACTCACCGGATTGTATCGGTTTCTTGGTGTTTCTTAATTATTTTTATGACGATCGTTCAGTCACGATAGCAAATTTTTAAGGCACAAAAAAAACAACACACAGCACACAACAGAGGACAACGGGACAGAGCGCCTTTTAAAAATAAGTACGATAAATCAATACCAGCCTGCCCAGCAAGAAGTTCTCTTAACACAACAGAAAAGTCGGCTTTATTTTGAGAAAGTTTTTGCATGTCATCTGATGCTATCATTTCTCGATCAGCGAACAATTTGTTGTTTGAGCGCAATCCAGCGACAAGACAGTTGTTAAAAATTTCAGTTTGATCCGAATGATTAATTCACTCATTCACAAAGACAACAACGGCAAACCAGTAGTCTGACTAACCAATGAGGGAACAATGGGTTGTGAAAAGCGTGGCAGATTAAAGCTAGGTGGCTTAAACACGATCACCTTAGCTGGCAGTAAAATGTGAACTTATTTGAGCATTATTCCAGGCACCTTTAAGACATGATTATTCAAGCTGCAAGGGTAAATTATTTCCCACTGTCGTACTCACCAGACCTGGACAAATAAGTTTCACTTCTATAACATCCTTTATTTCTAGAGGTAACTCCATACAAGCAAAATCAGATAAAAAACATTTCACGCCTATCTATGTTTGCGTATCTGTTTTGAGAGTAAATCCTGACGGCAAATCTTAGTAATCACACTGATAAAAAATACACACGAAGACTAACTATCTTAATCTGCCACTTCACCAAGCTGCACACTCGCAAACACTCCTATACAAAACAAATAACCATGTCTGCTACCTTCTTTGCCCTTGTCTTTCGCATGTTTCAGTACCATCTCCTTGTATGGTTCGTTTGCAGCACCCGACCTTGCCTGCTACTGTTCCTGCATGCAGGGGGTGGTAGTTGTGCTGCATTTGACGCGAACTTTTGTTCACATTCCCAAGCGTCCGGACACTTCTGATCGTCTGTATGTGTGTGTGTGTGTGTGTGTGTGTGCGTGTGCGTGTGCGTGCGTGCGTGCGTGCGCGCGCGTGTGTGCGTGTGTGTTTTTTTTTTTTTTTTTTTGCTTTCTCCGTTGGAGCGGCTTGCCATCCCAGCGTGCTGTTTATTTCACCAATACGCTCAACTTAAAAAAAAGAGTAATAATTTGGCATCCCTCCGTACCACCGGCCCTTCGCTTTTGAGTTCGATTGATTTCATGGATTATTTATCTCGGCAGACCACACAGCCCAGCACTCGAAGCCTTCTGTGTCCCCTCTCTCTCTCCTCGACTATACTTCAGCTAATTTTTCTTGCTACCAGCTTATTTTCTGGCACACAGTCAGTGCGAAAACTTTCTATCTAGCTGTTCAGCGTACTTTCTTACCTTCGAGCCTTCGTGTTTCGCTCCGCTTTTATCGGAAACAAAGAGAATAGTGTGAAAGCTTACTGAAATGACAGAACCTGCCGCTTTCTAGATAAAGAAAAAAGAAATAAAGATAAACTGTGGATGACAATTTGCTGTTTTTGATAACTGTATATTGAATGCAGAAGATATCCCTAACAGCATATAAAGGCGATCGTAAAAATTGCCAGCAGCGTGCTTTTCTTTGACTTGTTTTTCCGAGGGCAGGTTTCGCGAAATTCCTAGCAGTGTGATGACGAAGCTACCTTCGTTTTGTTTTTGGAATCGTAATCATCATGTGGAGGACCAAATTAATCATAAGCAACAATTCAAAGCACACCTTTGCAGTACGGAGGCTGAGGAGTGCGTAGAGGTGCGTAGATCCTTGTGCACAAGTGTACGTACCATGCATACTCATTCCGAAAGCATATTTTCTTCGAAACATAGAAAACAGCTCTTAATTTTAATGGATCAATTGCGGTGTTCTGATTGACAAGTTGAAGCTACAATTTTCACTTCCAGCTTCCAGACGAATGCTTTTGATAACGCTGTCGACAGCTTCTGTTGTAATAAAGGCCTAACTTTGCTTTCAGATACTTTTGCCCCGCTATTCATTGCAATTAGGCGCACATTTTCCTTTTTGTATTTCTTTTTTATGAGCTTGTGTGAGTCGATACCCTAGCCTGCTTGTCGCCGATGTCCGGTGCCATGTGACTTTCAACTAATTTTAGTCTCGTGGTGTCGTATAATTAAGAAAAGGTAATAATGAGGAGCGATGATGCGCAGTCATCGAGTGAAACTGAGAACCCGGGAAATATTTCTCTGCACTTAGTTTATTTGATATTAATTAATTAACTGGATACATGTATGACATCGCACCTTCTGTAGGCTTTGTCCTGGCTACGAATAGCTGCGGAGCAAAAAAAGAAATGTCCGGGGAAGGAAACACGACCCGCTATACCGAGTGCTGGTCTATCGAAAGCGCAGTCCCCGCTCTTGTTGCATAAGTCATCGGTGCATGCAAAAACGAACTGTCGATAACATGCGTGCACCGTGTGACACGTACACCAGTTACAAGCCGAAGTGACTCAACTCAAGGTTACCACACTGGTGCGAGCATGGTATCCAAAGCGCTAGTTCTTTTCTTTGATATGATGGTCAGGAAAGTATTAGAAAGGGAACGCGCCGCTGCGTGTTACCGTATGAAAATGAAAACATAAATTTGACTGTCTTGCCCGTAGGTTTAGCTGTGCTTAAGCTCCTCACCTATTATTTTAGCAGGTTGTGGAGGCTACATGGCGTGACGCGGTACGCGAGACCACTTCTGCTGAAAAGCGGGAACGCCAACGTAGCATGCAGTAGCCAGGTGTCTCTCAACGCTCGCGCGATGAGAAATGCCTGCAGTGGCGCTACCGGCGTCGCACATCGATGATGAAGTAGATGAGAGCGATAAGGAAGCCACAGGCTTTTCTCAGCGCCCCGATAAAAGGATTAGATAGAATGAGCTTCATGTTTAGAACCCGTTCCGCTCATACCGGTGTATGCATCACGGTGGCTATACCAAATCGTAAGGGTTGTTAATAAAATCAATAGTCATGTTAACATCAATACGGTAGAAGCGCATCGTATTAATTTATTGTATTGCATATACCCATACGCTACTGCTTACGCGAATTCTCATTTTCCTGTCCAGCCAGATAACGCCAACTTATGTCATTTATATGAAAGTTAGCGCTCTCACTTCTGATAAGCGTGCTTTTGCTGTCACTTTATCAAATGGACCGAATGTGCTTGCAGGATGTGGCCTACACTCCGTCACTTTCTCCTCCAGTTGTCCGCGTGGACAAAGTTCGGCGAAGTTTATTTAGCAGAAACATACCACATCATATGAGCGTATTAAAATTTCCAGCTTGTTGCCATGCCCAACGGTAATCCAGCGTGGCCGTCTTGGCTTCTGTTTCCTCAAAGTGGGCTTGACTACGCTAACGCCGCAGTTCGAGTAACTCACCGATGTTCATTTTAACTATTATTGACAAAGCTGACACAGTTTAAGCGTGGGTAATGTACTGAGTGAAAAGATATAGCGTGCGGCCTGCTTCATAAGTCGCCATCTTTGTTTTGATGTTCCGAAGTGCGGCAGTGGCCGCCGCTGGATGGTTGTCATCCTGTAGGGAAAGGGCTGATGGTTCTACCCGCCGTGGTTTCTCAGTGGCTATGGTGTTGGGCTGCTGAGCACGAGGTCGCGGGATCGAATTCCGGCAACGGCGGCCGCATTGCGATGGGGGCGAAATGCAAAAACACCCGTGTACATAGTTTTAGGTGCACGTTAAAGAACCCCAGGTGGTCAAAATTTCCAGAGTCCTCCACTACGGCGTGCCTCATAGTCAGAAAGTGGTTTTGGCACGTAAAACCCCATAATTTCATTTTTATGGTTCTATTAATATGGGCCGCTAGCCATGTTTACATGACAGCGACAACTGGCGCGTTGCACCGCATCACGTCAACTGTGTAGCTTAGTGCATGACTGCGCCACCGTGTCTAGTTTTTCCTAAAAACTTGCAAGTATATCATCCATCAATGCCTGCTTGTCCAAGATAAGCTGAAGCATATCCTCAGTTGAGGGGCCAGGATTACTCTCTATATCTCCTGCCACCAAAAGTTGCAAGCAACACCACAACATGCACAAAATCTAAGAGCATTTCATTGGCAGCGGCGGCAAAATTAGACAAAGACTATTACAACGGAAACCATAAACAGGAGAATAGTAACCAACCAACAAAGCAAGCCAGCAATGTCTTAGCGACGTGGCCACTTCGGTGCTGCCACTCCCACACCTAGGTCATTTCTGTTTGGGCAGTTGTTGCCTCACTGAAAAAACATTGCGAAAGAATGTCGCAAAAGCCATTGTGTGTCCTTAAGCTAGCCTGTTTCACGTTAGATGTTTTCGCAGCGAGGTTTTGATTCATAGCCATTCGAATGCGTGCCCTCCCAGTCCTCAGTTACGGTGCCATTCACTCTTCAGCAACTGGATATTACCATCGTTCTTTCGCCAGAAGTTAAAAACAAGGGCTCACCGTGTGAACAGCTTCATTCAGCCAGATTGAAAGAATAACTGCTTTGTGTTAAAAATATGCGCATACAGCATTTCTCTTACCGACATTATACAAGAAATTTATTTCCAGTGATCCTCAGTTTTGTCTTTTGAAGAAAAGCTCTGTTTCATAATTTAAATGCACATCGACGTATACCAGAGGCCCCCATTATTGCTAAGCAAGAGGGGCACATTTCGCATACGCGCGTCTTTAAACATGGGGAGTGTGTTACGCGCGTGTAACTGTGGTGCGTGTATTACGCGACGTAATATACCCACCTACGACTATACCTGCGGGTATAATGTACAGCCTCCAAGGTTTTGAATAATAACGCGGGAGCGTCACCCTCATGGCATGCGAGCGCCTTACAACGGCGAGACGCGGCGAGATCCGCGATGGTGCCCCCACGCGTGCGCAGAACTTTCCTGCCTTAGTATCAGCTGTTACGCTGTTCAATTCAGGAGGAAAAACGCCCTGACAGGGTTATCTGCACGATCCGGTTTACAAGAGAGAGAGAGAGAGAGAATTGAAAATTGGTGTGACGCAGAACACCTGCACGACTAAGATGAGTCATCTGGCAGAGGGCCTTGTGTTTTCTTTCCCTGTCACTGACTTGTGCATGTGCCATGACACTATGACACTAAGATGAAAAAAAAAAAGTATTTATTTACACAAACGAGGCATTCCCTATGAATGATAGGATAGGGCATCATAAATAATAACGACAGGGCTTGTGCATTCCTGATCGCAACAGCGTATCAGGCTATCCTCGCCCTGTAGCAGCCTCTGTGAACCACCTGACACCGTTAAAGTGCGGTGTCATACCGTGTGGTAGACGCTCGCACGACAAGATTTAAAAAGTCGAGAGGCTTTCCGTGTTCCAAGTCGCATTATATAATTAAATAATTATGGGGTTTTACGTGCCAAAACAACTTTCTGATTATGAGGCACGCCGTAGTGGAGGACTCCGGAAATTTCGACCACCTAGGGTTCTTTAGCGTCCGCCTAAATCTAAGTGCACGGGCGTTTTCGCATTTCGCCCCCATCGAAATGCGGCCGCCGTGCGCATTATATAATGACTTCCATGACCCTCTGGACACAAGCACCTGCGAACGCGAAACACTGACATCGCAAGGGACCGCCTCGAATCGTAATCGCAGGCTGAGAAATCTGAGCGCTAGTTGCCAGAACTACGCGTACGGTTGCGTTTTTTGAGCGAGGAGCAAGCTTGACGGGCGTGTACTTTCGAGTTCTGTAGTTTTAGAATGCTGGTTTCAGCCAGCGTTCATAATAATCAAGTGAACGTTACTCGCTCTCGTGCGCACACCGGCAACAAAAGGACAATGCTAGATCATTCAGGGTTATTGCACATTATCATGAGGATGACATTGAGGCCCGTGCTACGGATCCTCGTTGATTTTGCAGGAGCGCGCCGTCGACCATACATTATGTGATCAGTATGCGCATGGAGGTAGACACGTAGCCGCGAATTCTACGAAAAGAGGTCATTTGAGACGTCATACCCCGGTTATTACAATGACGTGCGTTGCATGCGAGTCATTGCTTCTTCAACTCACTCAGCTTGTTTATGCTTTGACGACACTATTTCCGGGATTCGTCCAGTTGCTATTACATCATCTCAGAGATTCGCGCACTGTCTCTGGGATGGGCCAAATTTGCGCGGCGAGACACGCTACACGCCTAACTCCCGAAAAAGCTTCGCTTTAGTGATTGTTCTGTACTTCTGTTTGTTGTGCAAGTTACCTGAATGCTGGCGCGAAATCAATTCGTGAACATCTGATTAAACTGCCATGACATATTTACGAGTTGGAAGACGACGTACCCGCTCAAAGGATCAATCGCATTGAAAGAACTTGCACGTTCTTGAATAACGGCTCCACAAAGTAAATAAGTCAGCAAGCAGAACAAATCGTCTAAATAGAATTCTTTGAACACGACACTAAGGCAAGCATTTCGACATGTTTATTTTGGTAATTGTGCGCAGGAACCAGTCATGAAAATTTCTACTGCGTGCCACGAATATACGACGATGTAAAAGTCATGACTGAGCTCAGTCATGCAAGCTCGGTGGAGCCCCTAAAATGGGACGAAATCAATTGGCAAGTGGTGCATTATGTGGACAACAGTCGGTTCCTTTATGGCCTTGTTACGGTTAGCGTACTCACCTGGGCAACGCTAAAGCACATGCGGGCGAGGGAAGGAAGGCACAGACAGATCGAGAGGGAAAGTGACGCTATTGGCTGGTGCTACTACTGCAAAGCCATTATTCAGCATAAGTATGTCATGCAAGATAGCAAAGCCAGATTTTATAGCGCACAGCATCGAAGGTTGCAACCCTGCTTTCCCTCGGGTTGTGAAACACATAACGCCTCTGTGTGATGCAACCCGCCGCTTTATGACTCCCGTGAGCCGCAAACTTAGCTCTCGAGGTAGTTTTACGTTCGCTTCATGCAAAGCAATTCGTACCGCCAGGAGTGCTGAAAGAACTCCCTGCTATCGGGTTACGCCTATGTGTTGCCGTGGGTTACCGCGGGGAAAGCGGTGACGAACAGCTGACTAAAGCGCCAATAACAAGCAACATACCACCACTGTAGTTCAGCGGGCCATCGACCGGAGTCCGCGCATCTAGTTAAACCCGCGTGATAGCCGGGTTTTGACTCCTGCCGGAATGGGTTTATTGTGGCTACTGGTTAAGGTCGATTACGCATGTTACTTATTGGGGCCATAGCAGTGCTTCCTTTGGACCAATCTATTTACCTAGGGACCTTAGACTACACCCACATTTTATTCTGCGTTATCATTCTTTTCGAGAACATTCAACGGAGAATTACTTCCACGGCCCCCAGAAAAAAAAGAACCCATGAAATATAAAAGCACGACAACCGCACTTTTCTCGATTATGCTCAACGTTATCCAAAAACGAGGATGCTCTATCACAGCAGTGGATGTTTCGGGGATGGAAACACCATGCCAATGCACGTCGGGCTCATTTAATCTCTATTGCGCTTCAAGAAAGTGAATATACAGCGCCGCAAAACAAGAGTAGTTCGGAAAAGACAACCAACGATGGCCGCTCAATGACATTCGCAGCTTCATTGCTGTGAAATCTTCACCCCTCAATGAAAGAAGAGGAGCGTTGTGGAATTGTAAACGAGAAGTACATGTTGCAGGGCTAGTCGGTTGATATAGCTGAGTAGATCACAAAAATATGATCGCTTTGGTGCAAACAAGGAAGGACAGAAAGGAACAAGGGGCACTCACCTCGCTCCCTTCCGTCCTTCTTTGCTTGCGCCAAATCAATCTTATTTATGGGCTAGTCAGCATTGTGTAATTGTTTTGCGACATGATGAAATGACGGTGTCAAGGACGACATAGCGTACTGCTGCAGTGGCTGGAAAGGGCAGCGACAAAGAAAAATCACAAACTTCAGACAAAGACGCACCCGAACCTCGCCTTTAATTGAACTTGCCGGTTTTCTTTGTTCCCCTTGTTTCGTAGCGCAGCAGCTTAAGGGCCGAAAGGATTAGCAAATCACAGCTGCCAATCAATCATTTTCGAAGAGATTTCTGGTGCGTCCGGCTGTAAGGAACTGGCGGAGGAGCGCGATCAGTAGCCCCTATTCATTGAAGCCTTTAATCGAGAGGACGATCGAAGGTAAAATGGCACGTGAGTCAAGGACATTGTGAAGCTGCTTCAAGGTTCTTTTCTTGCTTTTTTTTTTTGTGGGGAAGGGGGGGGGAAGCTCGTGCTGTTTTTCCAGAGGCATTTCATTTCCATTTCTGTCTCAGGCTATTTGGTGCGCCTGCGTGCAAAAGAATTGAAAAGAAAAACTAATCTTGCTAATAATCCTGGGGACTGTTCTTAATCTCTACATTTTTCACTTTATTTTGGTGAAGACGGCCCTCAAATTTTAAAAGCTTCTTCAGCTATAGTACAATGGGTTGTCCATAATCTTGCTGCTGCTCAATTGAGTCTGGGAGCGGAGATTCACTTACTTTTTTATGAACATACATATATTGGTAAAGCTTGAATGAACAACGTTTGGTGTACCAGTGCCCTTATCCTTGATTTATACATGTTTTCGATGCATATTATATTGACACGTGTACTTATATTTATCGGGCGACCACGTTTCGCCGCCTAACAAATCTTATCGCACCGCGCGGGACGCGCTTGCATGTATCCGAAGTTTCTGGAAAGTTATCGATGCTTCTATCCACAGTCTGTTGTCGACGAACCTTCTGTTATCTGATTTATTCGCCTGACTCGAATGGTGTAGAACTTTGTGGAAGGCACGCGGGTCCCAACGATTAGTCTGGAACATTCGACGATCCTGTATAAAAGCCGACGCGCTTGACCCGCTGATCAGATTTCCGACGATCGCCGACTGTGTTCGCCGCTTTCGTTGTGCTATTAGTGTAGCCTGTTTTGTGGGCACAAGTTCGCCCAATAAAAGTTAGTTTTCTCGTTCACAGTATTGCTACTGTGTTCTTCTACGTCACCACCACGTGACATCTGGTGGAGGTGCTTTGCGTTCATGTACCGGACGCCCCCACAAAGCCGTGACCCAAGCCCTCACTCGGAAGACACCAACGTCGCCAAGAACCAGCGAGGTAGCCGCAGGCTGCAAGGACTGCCCCCGGAGCACGGACTTTTGCCTGAGACGACTAGGAAGATGGCCACCACGTCAACCCCAATGGCAGCCCCAGCGTCACCCGTCGTGCTGCAGCAGCCCAGGGAGCCTCCGACGTTCCGCGGTTCAACTTTCGAGGACCCGGAAAGCTGGCTCGAGACGTACGAGAGAGTCGCTACCTTTAACAACTGGAACAGCGACGACAAACTGCGATATGTCTTCTTCGCTTTGGAAGACGCGGCCAGGACGTGGTTCGAGAACCGAGAAGCCACCTTAACGACCTGGGAACTTTTCCGAAGCGGCTTCCTGCAGACGTTCGCAAGCGTCGTACGCCGAGAACGAGCCCAAGCGCTATTAGAAACCCGGGTGCAGCTACCTAATGAGACGACCGCGATCTACACGGAAGAAATGAGCCGTCTCTTCCGCCACGCCGACCCTGAAATGCCCGAGGAGAAGAAAGTCCGCCTGCTGATGCGTGGTGTGAAGGAGGAACTTTTTGCCGGAATGGTACGAAGCCCACCGAAGACCGTGGACGAGTTTCTTCGCGAGGCCACCAGCATCGAGAAGACACTCGAGATCCGAAACCGGCAATTCGACCGCCGCACAAACTCGACGAACTACGCCGGAGTTCAATCACTGGCCACCGACGACCTGCGCGAGGCTATCCGAGCGGTCGTGCGGGAGGAGCTACAAAAGCTGTTCCCACCATCACAGCCTCAAGTGGCTTCGATTGCCGACGCCGTGCGTGAAGAGCTCCAACAACAACTTGGAGTAGCCCCTGTATCGCCCCAGCCTGAGCCGCAAGCGATGACCTACGCCGCCGTCGCACGCCGTCAAGGTCCCCCTCCGCGACCGCGCCAGGGCCCTGTCACGCCGCAGTTCCGTCGTCCGCCGCCGCCAGCCCCAGCACGACCACCCGTCGCCCAGCGGACCTACGCGAGGAAGACGGACATTTGGCGCGCTCCTGACCACCGCCCGCTCTGCTACCACTGCGGAGAAGCGGGGCACATCTACCGCCGATGCCCATACCGGGAGATGGGACTGCGAGGTTTCGCCGTTAACGCGCCGCGGCCACAGATTGGCGAACGACCTCGCGATATCGCCGACTACCTCGCCGCCACTCAGTGGAGCCCTCGACGAGCTTCCCGTTCGCCGTCACCAGGCCGCTACCTGTCGCCGCAGCGCCGACCATACACTGGCCCAGCCCGGGGCCGGTCCGTCAGCCCATATCCGGAAAACTAAAAGCAGCAACCGATGGAGGTGCGGTTGCTGTTCGTCGAACTGACGAAGATCCTCCGCCGCCGACGAAAACGACGAAGAAACCATCTCGACGACTTCATGACGACACGCCGCCGTGCCGAAGAAGTCGGGAAGCCAAGACTACACCGACGAAAGACGACTTGACGACGCGACGTTCCAGCTTCAGATCAATACGACGCAGCCGTGATCCGACGCCAAGACCCAACTGCAACGCCAGACAAAGAACCACCGACCTCGACGTGCTTCTCGACGGCCACGCAGCCACTGCCTTAGTCGACACAGGGGCCGATTACTCCGTAATGAGTGGACACATCGCCGTCCAGTTGAAGAAGGTTAAGACTGCATGGGAAGGCCCTCAAATTCGGACCGCTGGAGGACACCTGATTACGCCGACAGGAATGTGCACGGCAAGAATTACCATTCACGACCGGACTTACCTGTCACCTTCGTTATCCTCCAACAGTGTTCACGAGACGTCATTCTCGGCATGGACTTCCTCAACCAACACGGCGCAGTCATCGACCTGAAGTCGAAGTCAATAACGCTGTCGGAAGATCATGCAATACCGCCGGAGAGCCCTCGTAGTCACCACGCCTTGAGTGTGCTTGAAGATCAAGTGAGCATCCCGCCTCGCTCCAGCATTGTTATTTTGGTCGGCACCGAAACACCCGCTGACGTAGAAGGCGTCATCGAAGGCGACCAACGTCTACTGCTCGACCGTGAAATTTGCGTCGCAAGAGGGATCGCTCGACTGCACGGAGGAAACACGAAAGTGTTGCTGACAAACTTCAGCAAGGAGTTCAAGCACATCAACAAGGGCACGACGATCGCATACATCGAGGAAATTGTGGAAACCAGCGATGCCTTTGTCCTCTCGGATTCTATCGC
This sequence comes from Dermacentor andersoni, assembly GCF_023375885.2. NCBI lineage: Eukaryota > Metazoa > Arthropoda > Arachnida > Ixodida > Ixodidae > Dermacentor > Dermacentor andersoni. The sequence goes on from NC_092818.1 coordinate 118,189,072, forward strand.
ATCTACCCCGACAACCGTAGTTCCCGAGCCAGACTTCGACATAAGTCCAAGTCTCCCCGTGATTAAGCAGCAACAGCTCAGAAGTCTGCTTCGACGATACAAAGGCTGCTTTTCGACGTCATCGAGGATTCGACAAACACCAGTCGCAAAGCATCGCATAATAACCGAAGAATGCGCTCGACCACTACGCCAGAGCCCTTACCGAGTTTCGACGCGGGAACGTGAAGCTATAAGAGAACAAGTCGACGAAATGCTGCGCGACGACATCATCCAGCCGTCGAAAAGCCCGTGGGCATCCCCTGTTGTCCTGGTAAAGAAAAAGGACGGAACCCTACGTTTCTGTGTCGATTATCGTCGACTGAACAAGATCACGAAGAAGGATGTATACCCCCTCCCACGGATAGACGACGCATTAGATCGGCTCTGCAACGCTAAATACTTCTCGTCGATGGACCTCAAGTCTGGCTATTGGCAAATTGAAGTCGACGAAAGAGATCGCGAAAAGACCGCCTTCATCACCCCAGACGGCCTCTACGAGTTCAAGGTTATGCCATTTGGACTGTGCTCGGCGCCTGCAACGTTCCAGCGCGTGATGGACACGGTTTTAGCAGGATTGAAGTGGCAGACCTGTCTCGTTTACTTGCATGACGTCGTTGTCTTCGCCGAAAATTTCGACGAACACCTTAGGCGGCTCGCAACAGTACTCGAGGCCATCAAGTCATCAGGGCTCACTCTGAAGCCAGAAAAGTGCCGCTTCGCCTACGATGAGCTTCTGTTCCTAGGCCACGTCATCAGCAAGTCTGGAGTCCGCCCCGACCCGCAGAAGACAGCTGCCATCGCAAAGTTCCCGCAGCCCACCGACAAAAAGGCAGTGCGTAGATTTCTTGGCATGTGTGCCTACTACAGGCGATTTGTCAAGGACTTTTCACGCATCGCTGAGCCGCTGACACAGCTGACTAAATGTGACATCGAGTTCAAGTGGGAAACGCCGCAGGCCGACGCATTTGAAGAACTCAAATGACGCATGCAGTCGCCGCCCGTACTTGCGCACTTCGACGAGCTCGCTGATACCGAAATACACACTGACGCCAGTAGCCTAGGCCTCGGTGCCGTCCTAGTCCAGAGAAAAGATGGACATGAACACGTGATAGCTTACGCTAGCCGGTCGTTGTCAAAAGCGGAAGGCAATTATTCCACAACGGAAAAGGAATGCCTAGCCATCGTTTGGGCTACAGCGAAATTTCGCCCCTACCTATATGGCAGGCCATTCAGAGTGGTCAGCGACCATCACGCGTTGTGTTGGCTAGCTAACTTAAAGGACCCTTCAGGACGGCTGGCACGGTGGAGCCTCAGACTACAAGAATACGACATCACTGTAACATACAAGTCCGGTCGAAAACACTCAGATGCCGATTGCCTATCACGCGCCCCCATTGACCCGCCGCTGCAAGATAACGAGGACGACGACGCCTTCCTTGGAATAATAAGCGCGGAAGACTTCGCTGATCAACAACGAGGGGACCCGGAGCTAAAAGCCCTTGTCGAGTATTTGGAAGGGCACACCGACGTTGTCCCTAGGGCATTTAAGCGTGGATTATCTTCGTTCACGCTTCAAAACAACCTACTCGTGAAGAAAAACTTTTCACCAGTCCGCGCCAACTACCTTCTTGTTGTTCCGTCGGCGCTGCGTCCAGAAGTACTGCACGCCTTACACGACGATCCCACTGCTGGGCACCTCGGATTCTCCCGGACGCTGTCGAGGATACATGAAAGGTATTACTGGCCGCGTCTTACCGCCGACGTCGCCCGTTACGTCAAGACATGCCGAGACTGTCAACGACGCAAGACACCACCGACAAGGCCAGCAGGGTTACTACAGCCGATTGAACCTCCTCGTCGACCATTCGAGCAGATTGGGATGGATTTGTTGGGGCCGTTTCCGACGTCAACATCCGGGAATAAGTGGATCGTCGTGGCGACGGACTATCTCACCCGATTCGCTGAAACAAAAGCTCTACCGAAAGGCAGCGCAGCCGAGGTGGCGAAATTTTTCGTCGAGAACATCCTGCTGCGACATGGCGCCCCAGAAGTCCTCATCACCGACAGAGGAACGGCTTTTACAGCAGAGCTCACCCAAGGCATTCTGCAATATAGCCAGACAAGCCACAGGAGGACAACTGCCTACCATCCGCAAACTAATGGTCTCACGGAGCGCCTGAATAAGACCCTCGCCGACATGCTAGCGATGTACGTCGACGTTGAGCACAAGACGTGGGACGCGGTCCTGCCGTATGTAACCTTCGCTTACAACACGGCGGTGCAAGAAACAACACAGATCACGCCGTTTAAGCTGGTTTACGGCAGGAACCCGACGACCACGCTCGACGCCATGCTGCCCCACGTCATTGACGAAGAGAATGTTGACGTCGCTAGCTATCTCCAGCGCGCCGAAGAAGCCCGACAGCTCGCCCGCCTCCGGATCAAGAGCCAGCAGAGGACCGACAGCCGACGCTACAACCTCCGACGACGCTTTATCGAGTACCATCCCGGTGACCGTGTTTGGGTTTGGACCCCTATACGCCGACGAGGACTGAGCTAGAAGCTCTTGCGTCGCTATTTCGGACCGTACAAGATCATCCGACGTATTGGCGTACTGGACTATGAGGTCGTGCCAGACGGCATTTCGCTGTCACAGCGGCGTCGCTCACGACCTGAAATTGTCCACGTTGTGCGACTCAAGCCGTACCACCAGCGTTGACGAACTTTGGGACTTCGCGTAACTGACTTTTAGACTTGATTTCTTTTCGTTGTTTTGTTACTTATGTTTAATAAGTGTCCTTTTGTGTGTCGCTCTCTTATATTTGTAGCATCGGGACGATGCTTTTTAAGAGGGGGGTATTGACACGTGTACTTATATTTATCGGGCGACCACGTTTCGCCGCCTAACAAATCTTATCGCACCGCGCGGGACGCGCTTGCATGTATCCGAAGTTTCTGGAAAGTTATCGATGCTTCTATCCACAGTCTGTTGTCGACGAACCTTCTGTTATCTGATTTATTCGCCTGACTCGAATGGTGTAGAACTTTGTGGAAGGCACGCGGGTCCCAACGATTAGTCTGGAACATTCGACGATCCTGTATAAAAGCCGACGCGCTTGACCCGCTGATCAGATTTCCGACGATCGCCGACTGTGTTCGCCGCTTTCGTTGTGCTATTAGTGTAGCCTGTTTTGTGGGCACAAGTTCGCCCAATAAAAGTTAGTTTTCTCGTTCACAGTATTGCTACTGTGTTCTTCTACGTCACCACCACGTGACAATATGGTCTATTTCTATCGCAACATAAATGGCCATATTCCCAGAAAATGCGGCTAGGAGAATGCGGGCAGAGAAACTCAATCAGCTTTAAGCTTTGACGTTCGCCGTCACTTCATGCCATACATTTGTAGCTGCAGATGATTTCTTGCTTTTTTTACGAAATGAATGTATGCAAGGTGATTTTGGTGGCTCTTGGGGGCACCGACTACTTTTATCCATCATATAAAAAGCAAAAACAAAACAAACCAATAGCATTACTATGTAGGTGAAGATTAATGCAAGAAGCTGCATGTGAATCGCAGAAAGAGATAACTATACCTTAAAGCTTCCCAGTTGTCCTTAGCTATTGCCTAAGAGACGCGAAGGCGAAAGCCTTGTAAAGTCAACTATGCTCAATCTTAAGCCACGTTAACCCCGCTTAATCCATCTTAATTCATCTTCATCGACCCTAATCCACCTTAATCCTCCTTCCACCACTTTATTTCAGATTAATTGACGTTACTCCCCCTTAATCCGGCCTAATACGCTCTAATCCACTTTATTCCTCCCAATTACATCATTATTGACCCTAATTGCCCTTAATACACCTTAATCCAATCACTAATAAATCAATAACTTTGCTAATCATTAATAATCCTAATCATTTCTTATACACGTCTGCACATGCTTTGGTTCGCTTCTGGCCTTCCTTGGGTCACGTGATATTTTATGTAACTCACAACGCGACCTTGACGCATAGATACCTGAGCTTTCCGCTTTAATAAACAGCCTTCATAAAACGAATTCCGATACATTTGCCGCAGTAAAACTTGCCATCGACTGGTGCTGCTAACGAAACACAATTTGACTTGATAAACAATAGTGTTAGCAGCCGTGCCCGGAAACAAAACTAATATATTCATTAACACATCTCTACAACAATGGATCTCTGCACTTGCTCCATCAAGAACAAACTCTCACATGACCAAACGTTAAAAACAACCAAATTAAGATCAAAATGAGCTGAAACTATTTAAACCGTTTTATTTTATCCGGTGATAGGTTCTTGCGCGCAAACGTAACTGGCCCGCACTTCAAATTGGTGGTGTTTGTCTGAGGCAGTCAAGTAAGCGAACGAGAAAGGCACCTGGAGATGATGAAAATTGCGCGCCGAGCACAGCTGGAACTTAGAAGTTCTTGTAAAACAAGCTAGTAATACGTCTGTCATCGCGTGGGTTGTCAACTGGGCAACTGATATTGTCTGAGGATAGTATTCAAGGAAGACTCTCTGCCTTCTTATGTAAAGGTGGGCAATTTTCGGCATCTTGTACGACCTTTTGTACCAAGCCACTACAATGCCTCAGCAGCATGAATCTGGGTCACATGAGAACCGTATGCAAAAATACATCAATGTGTTCTCGTTGCGCTGAAAACCACTCCGCGGATGATTACAGGGCAACTGCCCTTAAATGTTCGAATTGCCATGCGTCCCATGATGCTTTGTCAAAACATTGCCCAAACATGATGAAATCTCAGCGCCCTTCCACTCTGTGAAGAAGGATGACCAGCGAAGCTGTCTATGTGGGACCCTTAATGGTGAACTGCCCCTCCGCCGCGGCTCGGCCCAGTATTGCGCTATCTTCGGCATCGGCCCACGTGTGGGGAGTGTATAGCGCCTGCTTCAGCTGCGCCGTGGGCTAATGGCGAAAAAAGCGAAAATAGTGTAGAATGGGAAATTTCTTTATTTTTTTTTGTGAGTTGTGACGAAGCCATGTGGGCGTTTCATACCAGATGGAGAGTTTTCGCGGTTTTGGGAGAGTTCTTGACCGATCGGCGAAGTGGGAGTGGCCCGAAATGTTTTTTTTTTTCTTTCTTTTGCCACTTGTAGAGGGCTAGTGGAATACAAGCAGATTGGAATAGGTTTATGTTACAGTGCTACACGAAGCAATCATGACACTCTAGAAAACAAAATGGCGACAGTATTTCTATGACGGCATCCTCGAGTATCACCAACGCCTCTTGGCTAGAAATCCAAGGGCTTCAGCTGTCATCAGGCTGTCTGAAATGGCGCATGCCGCCATTTCATGAGGAACGCCACCCTTGTGGAAAATATATATGCATGCTAGATTGAATCGGCTTCCTGTAGAAAAGCGCATGCCGCTGGGTCGACGTGGTGAAGAAAAGTTCCATATTTCCTAGGGAGAAGGGCGGGGTGGGGGAGCTGTTGAGGAAGTTAGCAGTAGCTAAACCTAGCAAGCGTGCGTTTCCCAGCCCGCATTGAACTGGCTGTTTGCTCACGCATGCGTGTTCTCTGTCGCTACTCTTTTTCTTTCTCGGGCTTTAACTTCTGCTGCTACCGAAGCTGCAGCTGGCGAGGCGGCAATGACTCTGACGGCGGGGATTGCTACGGTCCCAGCACCGGCGGTGGCGTGGCTCGCGCTTTCTTTCCTGAAATGTGTTCGGTGGCGGCGGTCCTTCAACCGTGAAGACCTCAATCATATGCAAAGATGAGCGCGAGGGCCCCCAATAGTTGCAAATTTGCCCCGCTGATGCATACCGGGCTTAGCGCTCGCGTCTGTGCGTACGAGCTTGGCTTCGCGCGTGGGAGGAGAGGCGGCCGAAACCACGTCAAAACAACGAGAAAAGTTGGGAAGCCGGTGGCCCTCGCTTTTTCACAGGTGTACTGAATTGGAATAACCCTGCGTTGCATTGCAAGGGTGAATTGATGATAAATGCATACGGGATACAGGCATTTTTCATTGATATTCAACGTCTGGCCTTGCTCGTAAAAGTTCTGCGTCTCCTATACTTGTCGTCTTAGCAAATCGGGTTTACGGCCCATAAGAACAAAGTGTCATACGCTAAAACTGTTGGTAAGAGCAAAAGCTAGCCAATTCTGATTCTGGACATACTATTTCATAATATTACGGGAGGCGGCCGGCCAATGGCAGATACTTCATGGGAACGAAAAGCTTCGTAAATTCTACCCCAGTTTCGAGTCATAGGTACTTTCTTGCCGGCTTCGTCATGTCATGGCGCGACTGCCTTTTGTAGGTTACGTTTATCAAGCAGACGGTAAATGAAGACCGCTTTCATATGCTGACTTTTGCGGATGTCTACTGCGTGATTTGAATGCGAATGAAAGCAGTGAATATCCTTAACGGGTTAATAAAATGACGAACGAAGATAGGATTGTAGAAAAAGAGCCTTACAGTAAACGTATAATGTCTCCCCTCAAGGTGCAGTCTGTCCAAATAGCTTTAGCGAAAATCAAGGTTATGTCATAAGAAACCAACAAAGGCAGCAAGGACAACATAGGGCAAATTAATTGTACTTGCTATTTTAATAAAAGAAATGATAAATCAATAGAAATAAAAATGGGTGAAAAAAACACACTTGCCACAGGTGGGGAACGATCCCGCGTCTTGGCATTACCCGTGCGATGCTCTGACCAATTGAGCTACCGCGGTGCCGTTTTCCCATCCACTTTTTGGGGCATTTATGGTTTACTATTAGACTCACCCTGGGAGTATTATCAACGCCAACACTCACAAATGCTAGCGGTGGATGTGGTACATCCTTCCCGGCGCAGGCGGCACTAACACGTGATATTTTCTGGGTGAAGGTGGCCGGTCAGTAAAACGCCACATGCTTCCTAGTGGGTGCTAAGAAAGGGTATTTATTGATAATCGTAAAGGAAGATAGAGCTGTCTTGTTTTTTCTCGTCGCGCGTACATTAATTTGATCCGGAATTTTATTATCCTTGAAGGAATCTGTCTCTAGTTTAAATTAAAAAAAAAAAGAACTCTTATTTCTTCCTCATGGGTTTCTCCTTCCTGACACAGTCGCGCTTCAATTGCTACTCCCAATATCACCCTTGCTAATGTCGGCGACAATTTGTCCTGAACTTCGCGACCTATTTTGATCGACCTTGGTTTACCTGCTGTGCGGTCTAAAAAATTGCAGCTTCTGCTTTTATCAAAGAAAGTACTGTTAGTAATAATAAATAATAATTATCTACGTGTATAAAGATCCAACATCTTCCTAAACATTTATTACCAATATTTACATGCAAATTCAGTTTTCATTTAAAGTAAGTTGGAAAATTAGCTGCATATCATCTTAATTTTAAAAGGCACAATTAAACGCTTTAGGTTTTCTGAAGTGATTTACAGTGTCCATTTAGGATTGTAGACAGATTCATGAATATGTGTTATGGGTTTCTACCTAAAATTTGAATTCCCTGCTAATTGTAATAACCTTGTAGTGCGTTCAAGGAGGCCACATAGCATTTCTTATTATGATAGTTTTCCTTGCTGCCCAGCTCTCATGCATTTTTCTTTGTTGTGTCTTGCAATGTCTGGTGAACTTCTGGAAAGCCGTTATGTGATATAACGTTTCCAATGCATGCGTATATTATTTTAGTTTCTCAGTCATCTCTGTGGCGCGGTCGAATCAGTGTAATTTAGAAATTTTTCCTATATTTCTGAGGTTTCTGCCACCTTTTTGAGTACCCGCCGCGATAGTCCAATGGCTATCACGTGGTGCTTCTATGCTCGAAGTCGCGAGTTCCACTTCGGCCACGGCGGTCACGTGCCCATCACGGCGGAATGCAAGAACGCCCGTTTACCGGTGCATTGGGAGCCGGTTAAGAAACGTGAGGTAGCCCACAATAATCTGGGGTCCCTACGGCGGCATGCCTCATAATCCAGTCGTGTTCTTTGCATGTAAAGTTTCAAAATTTAATGTCTTTAAACTTCTCAGCTGATTTTGAGGAATATGCATTATGTTCATTCGACGGTTCATTTACGTTTAAAATCTAGTAGCATACAAGACCAATTTTTCTTCAATGTCCATGTGTAGGACATCGGAAATCAGGGGGAGGCTTGGTTAATTTCTTGTGCGTCCCGTATATAACAGTGACATTTATAATTCATTCAGGTTATTACAACAAATTTTCCTCTCACGGTTCGATGTCGCCATAACATTTCACTCCGATCTAACTTTCACTTCCTTTGCTATACAGGAGGTAACGCACGCTGTATTTTGTTTTACTTCTGTAGACAGCTAGCTTTATATAAGGTTTATATATGGTTTATATATTATGTAACTTCATATGGAATTCTCGTGGTCTACGTGCCACACCCACGAACTGATTATAATGAACGTCGTAGTGTGGGACTATGGATTAATTTAGAGAAACTGGGTTTCTTTACCGCGCACCCACTGCATGGTACACGACCGTTTGTTCTTCTTTTTTTTTTATTCTTCCCCATGTATATATCGCAACGCTGGCCGGTATTTCCTCCCGCGACCTCGTTCTTCGCAGAGCAACGCCATCGCCAACGTAACTATATTTACTTTGTATGCTTTTGTATGCAACTTGCAACGATTCAACATTTTGCGCATGTTTTGGACATGTTGACCTATTCTTCGAAAACAATATCTTTCTAGTATAGTTTGGGATGCATCACCTTGAATTCGTAAGGGAGCATTTGGCGAATGGACACCCTCGACTATGCCTGCTGTAGCGATGGTACTGAAATCGTCCCACCATAGCCTCTACGAATACCTTCAGACGCTTGCCATTCACAACAGACGCCATCGGCTTTCTATGCAGAGCCCAAATTTACATCCACGTTCACCGTAAATTTATAAACAAGGGAGCGAAAGACCTAACGGCACAAAGTTCGTTGTTCTGTCAATTTATCGCGGAGCATGTAGCATCTCATAACATTTAGTGTGACGGCCGGTGCTGGCAATAGAGATGAACATAAATTCACACTAAGGCGAATATATCGTAAGGTGAGAATAGATGGGTGATTATCATCCTGCCTTCTCACGATTGTCGCGCGTGATGTACTTAGCACCAGCAACATCCGCTCGAAAATGGCCAAAAGCACAAGAAATATGATTGAGATCAATCAAAAGTGAACACCACCTGACTATTGTTAGCTCCGTGCAAGTGCAAATGGCTGTCAGCGACTTTAATTCAAGCTACCCAAATTTCGCTTGAAGGACGAGGTTTCGTAACCGACGAATAGCTTTATCCGTCGTGAAGAAGTAAAGAGAAAATCGACATATAGAGGATAAGTTTTAAGGCAGGCAAGGTGTATGAGCGAGATGTTTTCTAGTTCGGATTGTCATAAGAAAGACGACGTGGAGTACGCACGGGAGTACAGAAGGCACACAGCTTCGTAGAATAGCGAAGCAAGCGCTATAGGTGTCTGCCTACAGCAATGCCACTGGAGTGTGCCGCTGGCACTCGCGTGGTATTGAAAAAAGACGTGGTTGCAATGGAGCAACGTGTTCCCCCCGCCTTCTGTTCGTTACCACTCTGAGGTTGTACTTATACATTCTAAGCAGGGATGACGAAGCCGAAGACCGCGGAATTCGGGCACCTTTATGAGAAACTATCGGTCGTTTCTCTTCCAATATATTGTCCTTGAGGCGGTGCCTTCTTTGCCGGAATTATTGAATAATCAATAATGCAACACTCGCTGTGATAAGCACACTGTGCTCTTACGGACAAGGGAAGGGGCAATTGCAGTGCAACAGATAAGCACGAAATACACATATCATCCGGAAAAAAGTTTCACGTATGGCCAGAGGTGCGGGTTTAGAAAACTAAGAGTAGGGAGGCAGTCCTTTTCTATCGCCTCACAGGGTGTCGCGCACTGAGCCTGTAACGTGCGAATGAATTGTGTCGTCTGATGAAGTGCACGTGCTCTTGACAGCTGTGTACTAATAAATGCAGTCCTGAAAAATTATTTTTTATTTTAGCGTTTCTTTCTTCTGGAAAGAAAAGAGTACCTTCTTCTGTGCTGAGTGAGTCTGATCAGTGATTTAGATTACGCATGTAGTGTTAACGTTTGTGCTGATACATTAAGGATGTAAATTTGCCAGTGAGTCATATCAGATTTTTTTTTGTTTTGATAACATGAAATTTCTGTTGCTAGTGCTTTTAAAGTGAAGCTTTCCTTCGCTCTGCCGTCGACTTTCCTACTCCTGCAACTATGAGCTGGTTTCCTGCCGAATAACTCTTGCCAAATTCACTGGTCATACTGAAAGTAATGTCGCCGTACCATTCTCATCCCATTAGGTGACTGGCTACAGTCTTGGAAATTGGAAACAACTGGAAAGTGAAAAAAAAAAATGAATGGCCACTCATGTACTTTGGCCTAAGCGCTCAAAAGTGGGGTCTTTGTCAGAAAGAAACGTTGCAGGAAGATTTACGATATAGGAAGAAGAAATATTATATAAAATGCATTTTCTAAACTTATGGGCGTCAACTCTGTAAATATGCCAATATATATATATATTCTTTGGGAGACATTATCTGAAATATTTTTACATTGCCATAAAAAGAGGAGACTTCCGTCCACTGATTCATATTTAGGGTGCCGATTTCCAAAATGCCATGAATATTATTGTCAAGTGTCGACAGCACATCGACAATCGCATTAGTTTCTTTTCTAAGACCACTGTCAATAAAAAGCGGCAATCAGTGAATAATAGTTCACAATAAATTCTAGTAAATAATCAACACAGTAAAGTCCGTCAGTAAGAATGCAAGGCTCTCACAACCCTTGTAGCCTTCAATAGACCTTTTTCCTAATTCGTATGTGGCACTCCTTTTACTTCAGAAACGCGCAACCAATGGCGACATCGGTCATCAGCATGAAAGGCTGGCTGTACATACTGAGCTTTGTCTCTTGCGCACGTTTTTGTCACGAGAGCGGCGTTTACTCTGCTGTGTTGTGCTACAATAAAACTGCGGGCATTATCGCACCGATTCGTACAGCGAAACGGGGCCATTCTTATACAGCATAGTACCGCATAAATGGTTGTCGGCCTTATACGGCTGGTTGGCTTTCCGGAGCCGTAACTTTTAATCACAGCAGTACTTTACCGCGCTGTCTTCCTCGGAGCTGATATAATTTTCCACGTGGTTAGGACTTCCGGGATAGTAGACCACAACCGGGAAGTCGTATACTTGTTGACTCGGCGCCTGGTCAACGCTTTCAAACCACGTGTCTTTTCTGTTTGGGCCATAAAGAAAGTCACTTTACTGTTACAGAATTTGGGGAGGGTGCTTACTGCTCTGTATCGGGTTATTACGTTTTTTATCTTTCCGACCTCATTGTTTACACTTTGTTGGGGAACAAGAAAAACGGCTCGGAATCTAATTTATGAGCCCAGGATTGTACTTTAGTGCAGTGTGGCAAAATTTATAGCTGGAGGCTGAACTGACGCGAAATACAGCGCCAACACGGTTTACGGCGGTTCCACACTGTCCTGTTTTTTTACGGTTCGCCCGATGCAGACGCAAACGAAATGAGGCACGGCAGAATTTGGTGGTCGCAGCCCACAATGTTCCTAGGGGTGGGCTGTGCAACCCGGACGAAGGACACAATGAAGTAGACGATACGAGCGTGGACTAAGAGCTGGTTTATTTTTTTCAAACAAGTGATTAAATACGCCGAGAACGGGATCATGGGAAGAGGTGACGCGCACAAGAGGGGAAATAGTGTCAGCCTATCATGCCATTCAAAAACTTCGTTTCTTTATGATGCAGAGAGATGGAAGTCTGGCTGACATGTACGCCTGAGTCGACATGCATGAAGTAGGCTTCCACAATCTCGCGGTTAATTTGATTTCCATTTTTATAGAATATTTCGGTTTTTTCGAACAAATGTTTGCCAAGGCCATTTAGACAGTGCGCGGCCAGATTCGAGTCCGTTTAATTGCTGGTCGCACGTTGGTGCTCCCTAAAGCGGATGTTAAGGCAGCTGCATTGTCCAAAGTACTTTTTTGCCATGGGAAAATGGAATAACGTACACCACTACCATCGAGCATGCCATGAGTTGCCCCATGTGTTTGATGCGGCAAGTGGTCTTGGACAACTGTTTACGTCTATTGACGCGATTGAATGTGTTTACAAATTTTTCGCTCGGAAGACGACTTCAACACCATATTTCAAGGCTGTATTTTTAAACCATGCCTCATATGATGAACATACGGGATGACTGCAAGCTTTTTTTACCGTTTCTATCTGTTTCCGGGGTGCTTCCCCTTTCTTTTATTTTCTTCACTACCATTTACATATTGATGCGACAATGGATTTTGGAAAATCGGCCTTCTCTAGACGTATAAGCTCTTCCGAAAAGCTCAGATTGGCGAGGTAGTTGCATGACTTTCTAAGGGCGGAACATAAACACGTCATAGCAATGCCTCTTTTCACTAGTTCTGAATGTTTCTACGCGTAGATTAGAATACGTTTGCTTGCCCTGGGATTATATTGCCAAGAAATATGTTGTGCTTTTAATCTTACCTGTAAATCCAAAAAATGAATTTCTTTATTAGACAACTGCTGATGAGTAAATTCGAGAGCCATTCCTTTTTTCTCAAACGCTGCGAGAATAACGCCAACATCTTTGGCACTTGCTTGCGAGCGGATAACTACCAAGTAGCCATCAACAAACCTGAAGCACTTAACCATTGTTCCCTCCAACACTGTCGAGAAAGATCTCGCTAAGAATTGCTGGAACCTGAGAGTCAATGCAGACCCCCTGCTTCTGAATCATAACTTCATTATCCCACATAACGAACGTAAAATTTCAATAAAACGAAGAGTTCGTGAAATGACTGAAAAGGGACGCCACTCTCATTCCTAAACTTTAACTCATCGTTACCCATAATGCAATTTTTTCTTGTCTTCTTCAGCTCATTCCTAGGATTGGAATAATATAAACTTGGGACGTCAACGACTTCTTCGGCGTTTTTACTTTGAATGGGTCTCCTACCCGCAGCCCTGTTAAGTTCTTCTGAAGATAACCAGAGACTACTTGTTGTCAAGTGTTCTCAGGCACAAATGTGTGCAAATGTTGCTCAGGTTTATGGGTTTCTATCGTAAAGAAAACCTCAAGGTTCAACCCCTGATTTAAGCGCATGCGTCAGCCAGACTTCTATCTCTGTGCATGATAAACAAAGTTTTTGAATGGCAAAATAGGCAGACACCCTTGCCCCACTTGTACGCGTCACTTCATCTCATGATCATATTCTGTGCACATTTATTTACTTGTTTGACAAAAATAAACCATTTGTCAGTCCGCGCTCGTATCGTCCACTTCCTTTTGTCCTTCATCCGGGTTGGCTGCCTACCCCTAGGAGTATGTTCATTCACCAACTCGCCCAGCTTGGTGTGTTGAGACAATGCTTCGCCATATTTATACATGACCAATCTGCTCTGGTAACGAGCACTCATATTACTTCGCTGCTCAAAAACGAAAAGAATCAAGGCTATTTTAATTAAAGAAACATTCAAAAAGCTCACCACGGCAAATCAAGCGTAGTACGAAACAGTACTTCAGTAGATATTGGGGCACACTGACATTCCAGGCAACACAGGAGCATACTGTAATCTGAACCTTAGTTTCGGTGCGCTACCGTTCTTATATCCCGTTCTCATCATTATGCATTCGTCATGGCATCGTATAGAGTGTTCACTACCACGGCAACAATGACTCGGCGCTACAAAGTCGCCAATAAACTAGCCATTAAGCCACTAAACTAAATTGCGATTGTAAAGGGAATATTTCAGAGAAATGAGCGTAAAGACAATTCTCTAGTGTTTTTGTATGCGAGGGTCACCCAAAAAAATTTCTTTTCAAGATTTTATAACAGGTTACATTTCTCACAGAAGCCGATAGGGTCTGCTGAGAAGTGCTAGATGAGGTGGGGATGACGCCATCTGCTTGACGCACTTATTTTGCTGTTAGAAAAACAGCCTTGGGATCGACTGGGCTTTCGCATATAAGTACTTTCTGATAAGTAATTTTCCATGTAAGTAGGCTAGGCAAAACACGTTCCATTGAAATATGTAACGTTTCTATGGAGTGGTCTTTCTGCTATTAGGCTGTTCTTTAGCGAGGAACTCTTCTGCTCATATAACGAACAATGTGCCTTTACTCATACGACAAAATTCTTTTCACAGGGTTCTGAAAGAGTGATACGCCGTTTGCTTTACATACTTACTGCTATAAGCAAGCAAATTCTCTCCCGCCTTTTAGCATCTCGAATTTTCCTTTACTTTGTTTGTGCTCGTGTGCAGGACGTTGTTAAACAAACAAGTTGTGGATAGGTATAGAAGGCTGCGTTCTTGCGCTTTAGGGTGACGAAACAAGGTCGTCAACAAGCTTGATTTCTGCCAAGTGTTGCAAGCTACGGGAGAACTCCATGACTTGAATATTCCACTCAGCCCACTCATTACCATTGCAGCACGAGGGAGCAGAAATTTGGCACGACCACACTCACTACGTCTGCCTTTGAGTGAGTTCCCACCATGTGGCAGTCTTCGTCTTTTCTGCTGTTGCTTTATGTGCCTAATATGAAGGCTTCTATAATTGCCCTGTCCGTTCACAATCGTATTCTTGAAGTAAACTTTAAAGAGAACGCGAGTAGCTACATAATTTGGCCGGCCGTGCGAAGCATGTCTACCTCTTCGTTTAGATCGTCATATTTCAGAATCTCCTAAGACAAAAGAAGCGAGAACCCTAGTCATGCTTGCAAGCATGAAAATATATGGCAAAAAAGAAATGCCTTCTCTTCAACACGCTGTTAGTGAATAGTTATGATAACATGCGATAATTCTGTGAGACGTGAAAGACACACCCTTTCTATCACTTTTTATCAACAACGTTCTGTTCCCGCATATATATGCAAATACTAGTGATATGCCGTGTTTTCAGCTTGGAAAATACTAATACATGCAAGCTTCCAACTTGCGAGCACATCTTCCAACTTGCGTGTGTGCTAGAGGAGCCACGGTGGAGAGGCGTAGTATTTACCTAAATCAAAACAGCAGTAACTGATACATAGCGAAAAAATGCACTAAGCCACATCTTTGTTTAGTATGTTGTCTCGTGTCCGACGTTGCATTTTCAGGCAATCGTTCCTGCTTTTGTGTTTTAAGTTGGGGCCGTCGACAGGCACTGCGCGAGAAATGTTGCCATTTAATTTGACGTCATCAGCTGTGGCGATGTAGTGGCTTCGGCTTTATACTGATACGTCGCGACATATCGATTGGGGCGAAATATAAGAACGTCCATGTACCGGACACTGGGTGCACATTGAAGAACCCCAGGCGGTAAAAATTAGCCCGGAGTCCCTCAATACGGAGTGCCAAATAATAATATAGTGTTTATCGCGCGTAGAAGCCCAGTTTCATTTTTTAAGAATGTGA
Source organism: Dermacentor andersoni (assembly GCF_023375885.2). Taxonomy (NCBI): domain Eukaryota; kingdom Metazoa; phylum Arthropoda; class Arachnida; order Ixodida; family Ixodidae; genus Dermacentor; species Dermacentor andersoni. The sequence goes on from NC_092818.1 coordinate 118,204,610, forward strand.
GATCGCCATGCGAAAGTGATTTGAATCCCCACTTGATCACGCTGTCACAATGCATGGTTGTGGCAAATTAAATATGCCTGACTAGATCTAATAATAACCCAATTTCTAAGTTTTGCATCTTCGGTCACTTTGCCTCTTCTCTCCTGGTTGGGGTTCCTCGTGCCCGTTAATGCGTGCTGTACATAAAGCTAGACAAGTAAATTGGGCCCTACATGTTAATCAGTATAGTTTTATGACAAATCTCCGTATTGGAATGGCCGACAGCCCTGCTTGCAACACCTGCGGCTGCGAAGAGACGATCGCGCACCTCCTCTGTGACTGTCCACGTTACAATGTGCCAAGAAAAGTGCTCGTGACCGTGCTCGAAAAACTGGACAATCGCCCCTTCACAGAAGAGAAAGTTCTAGGACACTGGTCCAGACGGGTTTCGGCACTCAAGGCCTTAAGGGCCTTGCTCAAGTTCTTAAGGACATGTGAATTGTGCGAACGACTTTGACTATTGTTGCGCGTAACATCGCGTTACTGTGTGCATTTTTCTTGTTTTTTTTTTCTTCTCTCTTCCTTTTTCTTTTATTCCCTTTACCCCTTTCCCCAGCACAGGGTAGCCAGCCGGTATTTACACTGGCTAACCTCCCTGTCTTTCCTTCCCTTTTGTGTCTCTCTCTCTCTCTCCACTTTGAAACAAGCCGCTCTCTGTCTCCAATGCCTCTGGGCTACATCCTTCAAAATTACACATCGGCGAGACAAATGTTTCACGCTCTTGAATCCACTACCTCAACGACAGCGTCTCAAAACACTAGCTGTCATCAGGGAAAAAGACAAGAACGCTCTCCTTACCACCATGCCTCCATGTGGCACTGAACGGTGCTATCCTGCCAGCGGCACCGCCATGCTGTCCTACAGCGCGGTTGTGCGCGGTCGCAAGAGCTTTATCTTGAAAGCGTTCTGCTTTCGCGGCACTGTATAGGTGGGCCGACGGCTCGCTTTACGTGCGCTGTGTTCTCACTGCTCAGTTTGCGTTAAAGCGATAGACAGCACGAAGGTCACTTCGCTCGCTGCTGCTGCCGCGATTCGTCACGCCAGCGTTTTGACAACGAGTGTCCCTGGTCATCGAGTGTGAAGCGTTCATGTTGGCCTGCGCTTACATGATGCTAGGTAATTTAGATAGCGAGGGAATGTTTACAACGGGGCCTTCTACTCCGGCGGCTGCTGCGCTTGGAGCGGTCACCCGATCCCTCTCTTGAACATGATCTGCGGTGCGTACAGTGTAGGCGTCTAGGCGCACCGATTGCCGATAGCGTCGTGCGCGCTATAGCATCTATACGCGTTCACGTCACCGGTGTTCACGAAGTGAACTGTCACTGTAACTTCTTCGTACGTATCTGCCTCCTACCGCTGAACGCCATGAACTCGCGATTCAACAAGCGGCATACAACACCCTTTCTCGCCGCAAGCCAGCGCGTTTTGACGCTCGGCGTGCTTCGATCTGCAGTTGCAGTAAAAGAAACCAGCGCCTTAGAAGCACCACGAGTGCAACACGACACTATTATAACCACTCAAAATTTGAACAAATAATATGTGCATGATTTACAGCGTGTAAGTATGTTTATTTAATATCCTGAAGCTTGTTGCTGAAGAAATGGTTTGTAATGGACACGCATTTATCTAGATAAGGACTTCCGTAAAATTCCGTAGAACTACCGCCCTTGAAGGTAAAGCTTTAGCACTTCGTTTTTTCCGGGCTGAAACGTACCGAATAATCAGTGTAAAATCAAGTGAAATGGAATCACCAGTGAATGGGATACGAAAGCGGCACGAAAAGGACACCAGTTGTTTCGTAATGCTTGCTCTGCGCCACCCCTTTTGAACGTCAAAAGCACAAAACACATAGTGGGTAATCCAAATATTGGGAATGCATTTGCAAGATATAACTACCCGGATGTCCGCGACGAAATCAAAGACCATGGATTAATAAATCTACAGTAGTTGTTTTATCATTCTATAATCTTGGACTGTCTCCAAGCTTGAAGAATGTATTGTTATGAGGGCTGAAAAGGAACAAAAAGTGAGCACAAAAATTTAAAAAAAGAAAGCAACCAGCAAGCTGCTGGCTTACGATGACATCCCGAAGGGTCGAGCATGCTCGCACACCTTTCTGCACTGAGTATCATGATGCAGTTGGATAGAGCGGAAGTGGCGTAATTGGTATGCCGTCATGTTTCGGCAAAAGGCCGGACATCTAAAAACAGGAGAGGAATATAAATCTGGGCCTCGTGTTTTCACCGGTCGTTTATCTAGTTGTGGCCTTTGCCATGAACAGAGGCCGAGATCTTGATATACGGAAGCCGGCTTTGCAACATGCGTCCGCCAATAATCTGCGATGCACTGTCTATAATCCTATAACAAATCGGCTGAGCACGAGGCTTACGTTACACTTATCCCCGTCATTTGTGCTTGTTGTTTTGCTTGTCTTTCTGCGCAATGAACGTACGCGCTGGCTCTATAGGTGTTCTTGTGTCGAGAGCAAAAGAGAACGACGGTATAAAGATGCCGGAAAGATTAGGATGCCTATATTTCTTCTAGAGGTACATGATGTATGCTAGAGTATAAGTCTTCGTGGTGCGCGCACACACAAAGTTCTGGTGGTGGGCGTGTGTGCGTATGTATGTCACATACATATGCGCCCATCTGCAATTTTTTACTGATGTGTTATTCTGCTGCTATATAGAAAGACAGACATTTATTTGATATAGGTAAGTGGTAAACAGCGTCAGCAGCTTCAACCTAAAGAAACACTAGTCAGCACTAGAGAAAATTTCGTGTGTCGTAAGGTTACGATAATTTTTGTAGTTAAACTGTTAATTTGAGGCATAAAATCAGCCTAACACAAAGAGATTTAAATAATGATTCCCTTATTGTGATCATTGTTGTCCACGCACCGAAGTCTGCCATGGTGAATTCGACATAGTTCGGAAGACGTCTTCCATAGACTGCTACAAGTATAAAGCGGAGATACGCAGCCATTGATATGAGCAAACTGATATCGTTCAACCGGTGATGATGGGCTGCAAAAAGCCGGCAGGAAGCACAATGTTTGTTAACGACATTTGGGAATATTGAGTTTGTAATTTAGGCTTTATTTATGTAGTTTTGGCGCAGTGTTCAATATCAAAACGTTACTGTTTATTCATTTTTTAAACCGTCCACAGGTAGCTACTGACTACGACATAGTTATAGCGGCAGTATTGCTAAGATAGACAAAATTATTACCAAACAACACCGTCGTCCAGACAACCTAAACGACTGATGGATAGATTTTTGCGTACCTGGACAAGACCTAGTATAACGTGGGCACCATCGTCACAACAGAACTAGCTGCTATTGTTTAGCTATGCGGCAGAAGCAAGCACCGAACCATTACCGGTGTGGTTAGCCTAGCATTTGTCAGTGTGATCTATTTTAAGCGCGCATAATGGCATGGTAGATGTATGTTCCTGCCGTGACGAGTGCGCATCAAAGCTCTTCCATCGACTCTTGTGGTACATGCGGTTTAATGTAGTTAGTATGTCGAACGGGACGAGGAACCTTAAGAAAACAAAACTGGGTCGACTTAGGGTGCCCTCTATCATGTTAAGGAACTCTTACATGAACCTTATCGACCTTCGAGTCGTGTATGCATGTGTGCACGGGAGAGACTTGATGTTGTCAGAGCAGGCGAGCTCTGTTGAGCGCAGCTGCAGCATGCTTTCTTCAGCACCTTCTTCAACATATGGTGTCTCGCAACGAGGCAACTATCTACGCAGTGAACTACTGTTGCTGGAGCCGGCGAAAAGACATTCCGGCTATTGCTGCCTTAACATTGGATCTTGTGCTGTCCTGTGACTGGCCCAGCACGGCCTTAGTCGCTTTTGCGCCATTAAACTCGAATTAACTAACAGTCCAGTGGAGCTATATCGCAGCGTAATGGCCACGTGCGCACGACCGTGGTACATGGCCTGCGCACTGCGCTACACAAATCTTTTAAGCAGAGTCCATCATCGCCAGCTCCTGTTATCATTCTGGGCCGGTATGTTTTAGGGCAAGGTGTTAACTAGTGCTGGAGAAAAAAGCAGAAGCTGACATGAAGTCCCGATTTTCACTAATATGTGCGTGTGTTCGACCATTACTTGACCCTTTCCTGAGTGAAAAATTAAATGCTACAAAAATTCTGATAATTGTCTACTAGTTCGTAAGCATTCCTTGGCTCGGCTGCTAGTTCATTTTGCTTGCCTATTTAGCTAGCTCATGCATGTCTACCAATCATCTATCGTTGCACCATTATACCATATATAATAGCATGTGTTAACTTGACCAATTACGCCTTCATTTTTCATATATATTGTATCAACTGAGGCGGAACGTCGTCACAACAGCTCTTGTTGTTGATTTTTTCTTATGTTTGTTATTACAATGACGCAGCGATGGCCGACATCACAAGTGTTCGGTGTTGCTTTTAAACGTCTAACAATTACCTGCTCTTACACTATTATCACATCTGCCAATCAGCTACTAAATCATTTTTTATATTCCGCAATCCCAAAGCAGGCTTATTTGCACTCCAATCAGTTAGGCAAGAAAGTAAGCTTTCATAGAAAGTAAGCTTGCAAGGGTGCATGACAATACTCTTTTATTTTATTTTTTTCGTTTTCCATTCCTTCATGATCAACTGTAGAGGTACTAAACACCTAAATCGTCCCTATTATAATCAATAAATGTCCTAAATTTGCTAATTATGCATTCATCTTGCAGATAAAGGGTGTGGCGCTATTCGCGTTACGGAAAGATTTTGCTGGGGGTACTCGCCAAAGTATGCTTACGCATTGAAATGCGTCGGAGGAGCCAGGACAGTAATTCACAAGCCGTATGGTCTACTTGTAGATTTAATGCTTGCTGCGTGGTTTAACGGTCACCCTTGAAGTAGCTCTGAAGCCTTCTGGCAGATGTAAAATGCTGTCTTTCCTGATGTTAACGCAGCTTATGCGAGTGGTACAAGAACTATGCTGTTAACACTGCCGAAACGCATACTGAGGGATATTTACATTGACCGACAACTTCTATAAGCGAACTTCGTTAGGCAAAGCGGCGTAGTTTTGGCGAAGCAACAAATAAGTGCTTCGGACTACGGGACGCCTATACTACGGCGCGAATGCTTACCTTATTGGAAAGTGCAATGAAAGGGGCGGCTTGGTGGCTGCTGCTGTTTTGCGCCTTGCGTTATGTTTGACACAGGCACCAGAACCACGGAATCATGAAATGTTATTATCAGAAAGTGAAGAAATTAAAAAATGGTAACATTTCTTTTCCATCCCGAATATTTTTCTCTCCAACCTTTGCCAATACTGGACCTGTTGTAAAATAAGTTCCTGCCCGCATTCGTTTGTTCATGTGTCCCCTGTTTTCGTGTTCCTTGTATCCGTGTGTACAAAGTGCATGAAGAAGTATATAAGAGCTTTTTCTGTAGAATTCGTTTTGTCACTCGGGGAGAGGCCAAAGAATATAAAACGCGCGTAGACAGAGCCTAAAGGTAACTTTATGCGAAATCACCTGCTTACGTGACGTCTGGGATTCTGCTAGCACTGTGTCCTGCCTGTGGATGCTAATAGGCAAGCAGTTTTCTTTTTTCACGTATATGATCGAGCGTTGAGATGCATTGACAAATAGACAAGAGGGAACACTGCAACGAAGGAAAACACGAAGCAGCTTTTATGTCGCTAGGTGTAGATGGAAATATTACAGAACAGTAAAGCCACTGTGTTATCCAGGGCAACAGCAAAAGAGGAAAACAGAGACAGAAAGGCTTAAAGCTCCTTGAAACGTTAACGGCTCCGGAGCCCAAGGTAAGATGTATTCACGGAAACCAATTTAGTGGCCTAAGTACTTTAGTGAATTACGCTTTGCTGTAATTAGATGAACTTAGATTGCTGAGTATAACGCAGTGAGACAAGTGAACTCACCAGCCTAATTTATTTCCACATCAAGATGAAGGCCTCGCCGGCAGATATGCGCTGGTCGCTGTGTTGCACCAGCTGAACTTGATGTAGGCAGATTATATTGGCGAAAGACATGGCTTGGTTCCTGCATCCCGCTTTTTAAGCTATCGCTACTCTTGGAGTTTGTTTCCATTTCATTGACTTCAATACATACTTGCCCATGCCACTCTCACGACTCACACTTTGTCTTTGCACATTGCAGTTGGCGTCACTCGCATGGAACCCCGCATCGCTTGACAACAGGGGATCTCAACGCTGCCCCCCCCCCCCCCCCCCCCCCCCTATGACAGGCTATTGTCGGTGAGTGGTTCAGCGCCTCTTCCCAGTCGAATGGTTCGTCAAGAGCAGGCTTGCCATCTCGGTAGTTTTATAAAGGGGTGTCCCTCAAGTGCGGCCGCAGACTTATCGCAAAGCAGTATTACATGCTTTGAAAACCCCTTTGAGGTAAATATGATTGTGTTACGTCAAGACACAGACGCAGGACAGTGTTTAAGTGCTCACATCGTACGGAGCCAGCCCCTTTTTGTACTAACCTCGCAAGTACAAACACTTTGTTCGTGATTAACATTCTCGCTGCAACCACTAGGCATTGTGTTGAGTTCAGCGCAGTGATGACCATGTCACCGGCAGTGACCATGGTGCGAATGATGCGCATGAAGGTTTGAGCAAGACTAGGGATAACTATGTTGCGCAAAAGAGAGAGAAAGAGAGCGAGGAGAGTGTACGAATGACAAGGAGGTTAAAAGCATGATTGAAGCTGGTTGGCTACCCTGCATTGGAGGATGGGGACGTGCGGCAGGCTGGCATGCGGTGTAGCGAGAACACGCAATAATATCGTACATTCATAGCTGGCAGGTCAATCTCTGTAAGGAAGATAACCTACAGCATGTGCGCGCTATGGCACCGATAAGTCAGTTCGACCTTCTTACCACGTACGACACAACAATCCCGCTGAAAAAAGCGTAGACACGTGGCACTGCCGGGACAAGATTAGTATTGGTAGGCGTAGTCCTGAACATATTTGGGAGCAATAAATATAAGTGGTCACGCATCGAACGCCAGTGACGCAAGAGCAAAAACAAGCCGTGCGGAAGCGGTAAGTAAAGGTGCTTGAAAGTATGTTGGGCATTGAGAATGTCAAAGTTACCGGCAAAGTTCCTAAGCCTGAAATGATTTATATCCGCAATGAGTGGAATCACAACATAACCAAGCTGATGATGCTCTTAAAAAATGAAAAGCTTCTCTTTCTCGTGCGCCTCCACTACTCCTTGCTCACTCCCGTCAAGCTCCCGTCAAGAGCCCGAATAATCCCAGTGTTGAACGGCTGGAGGTCTCTCAAGGTACCAGCTTGACGATTTCATCACCCATCTCAAGAATGTTTCCTTTGTACTTGTGCCTGAGCTTTGTCATTTCCGCTTTCACCGCTGTCTTGGTGCCCAACGAGTTGAGCATGTGCTTGAGGATCTTCCACGTCTTGCCCTTGTTGACGTTGCCGTCCATGGCGTCGCATACCTCGTCCCAATCATGATGGCATAACTGGGTGCAATGTGTTTCGATGTTCTTGTTTAGTTACTCGATTTAGCGTCTTAGATTTGTATTGTGATTTTGCCCTCGTAGACATTTCTGGGTGGATTCTTTGGCTTGTATCGGGTGCGCGAGCCTGCTGTCCATCCGCGGAGGGTGGCCACCACCGTCGTCGTCTTCGTGTTCGCGTCAAGCCCCTCAGTCGTCCTACTACATCTCGGTTGTGGATTTTCCGCGCCTCGTATCAGCTCCCTTTTCCATTCTTCTATGTTTCTAATGGGTCCCTGTTCTTTTTCGTCTCTGATTTTGCGAAATTAGACCCAGTCTACTGGCCTGAACTTACTTTTTATTCCCTTCTTTACGCGGGCCTGTCTTAGGGCTATACTGAGGTTCCTGTTATCACTCCCCTGGTCGTCGAAGATGTTCTCCCAGGTGATTCTCCCGGCGCTCCTGCATAGCGTTAGGTATCGCGTGGTGTTCCTATGAGGGCCCGCACCCATTCTGGTGTGCGAGGCCGGCTTGTTGAGAAGGGTTAAGCCGGCCTTTTCTATGAGGTCGGCCAGATCTTTTCCTTTTTTGGACGAGTGCCTATATCACCACTGTGTGTGTGGAGCGTTGAAGTCACCTCCGATGACGAGCCTGTTGTCGCCCGCCATGGTCATTGTTTTGTTAATTAAATATTCAAAATTGTCTGATCGCCCTCATTTTGTCTCTTATGCGACACTTTTGTTAAGATGTCATCCCCAGCAAACCCATTAGATGGTTTCCGGACCCGTGTGAGTGATAGTGTGATGATTGTGATACTGGACATGTGCCAATGCTAGAGCCTAAAACAGATCTTGCTTCACCCGTTAGCTGATTTGGTTTTAGGAAGGTGCGAACCTATTCCACGAGGTACAGAATGAATATAAATTACTTCTTATGTACTTTATAGAATGTTAGAGAATTAGAAACTACCTTATAAACACTACGGGAACCTGCACCGGAAAAACAAAATTTGAACCTTAAGTTTTCATTTCTACAGCATACATGCAAACAGGTGTACTAACATTCAAGCTGTCATGTTAAATTTGTGAAGTTCTTCCGTTGTTTGAACGAACCGTGTTGTTACATCGAAGCTTTCTTTGCCTCCCTACCATACCCCCTCTTTCTATGTTGGAGTGCGGTGTGCTGTTTGCTGCCTAGTTGCGGCTGCATAGCCGATTGTACAACTTGGCCTCTAGGTATGTGCCACAGTAGACAATTTGGGCGCAGGGGTATGTTCAAGTGGGCATGTGCCACTGAAAGTCGAACATATTTGGACAGTACCCAAAAATGGAATGTGCTACTCTGTAAATGCTCCCATAGACAGCAGAAGGAGTGCAGCGTAGAAGCTGCGAAGTGTGGTGAAAAAAAAATGGAGTCAATAAAATGTAACCGGAGCATGCACTGAGCCAAGGGCGTTGAGCTACATAGTAGTCAACAAAGGGAAGGGATTAGATGTCAGCTGAAATGGAAGAAGGCTTCGCTTATAAGCATTTTTCACATATGCTCTCTCGGCCAAATTCAGAAGTTCTACTGCGTGGTTCGGATGATGACGACAGCGAAATTCCAGTGGCTGACAATGCGGGAAACTACTGCTGACCTAATTCTGGAGAAATAACCACACGTTTTCACCTATTATAGGTATTTAGCGCTTTGCTTTCGAGGGCCGATGCCTGCAGACAGAACTCAGATGGACCCTTCCTATTCCGTGTACAAAAAAAAATTAAACAATTGGCTTCATTACATGACTTTAGACTTGTGCAATTCCAGGCCAGAAATATAGGATCGACTGCGCCAATATTTAGGCTAAGTGACTAGACAACATTTGTTCATTAACCTCTATCAAGCTGTGCGTCAGAGAAGGTGGAAATGTGTTACGTCTCGCTGGTTATGGCGCATTCCTCGTCATGCTGGGTATCTTTAAGTGTAGAGCAGGCCTAAGGAAAAGGCAGCCTGCAAATACCAAGCAGTTCATTTCTGCTTATGATCTATTTTCCTTAAAGAAAATTTTTCAGTTCCTTCAAGTTCATTTCGATATACAGTAAAAGCATAAAAAGTAAATAAATACACAGCTCGCACACTTATGGAGATTTTATGAAAAGAAGTGTCAGTGAGTGAGGCGCTACTCAGAGGGCAGTACTTCAGCATGGTCCCAGCCACAGCAGGTCACATAGAGGAAGTTACCAAGGTTTCATTACGCGGCCTTCCAAAGCAAGTACATAGCTTGGTTCTTCTATTGCAAAACCCAACAGTATAATCATTCCACTTTGCCCAAACCCCTGAAAAGAGGCAGAACGACACAGCGGACTTTCGATGACAGTAATAAAAACGTAGCATGAAAAATAAAGGAAAGCCTTCAAGAAAACTAGAGCATATCGACTCCAGATACAAAACGCCCTCTTGTGCGTGGCATGCGCAGTTTCTTAGGGAACACTGGAGCTTGGTGAAGAAAGTGGCCTTTCCTTGATTAGGAATGAAAGTGGGCTCACTGATGGTTAGAAAAAAGCCCATACAAATGAGAGCGGGCCCCAATCCTACTCGCTTCTGCAATGGATGGCAACCAGGAAGGGGCTGGATTCAACTTAAAACATTGTGCACGTGAATTCGTTATCGAGAGTCTGGGTTCATGCCCTGCTTTTTTGCGACTGGCTGCCCTTCTGATAGCGTACTGCTTACTGTACTTTGATGAGAACCTTATGAAAGTGACGCTGTGTGCCTAGAAAGTGGTTTATTCTTCGTCAGAATTTAAGAGCACAGCTCCCATTAAGACTCCGGGGCACCATTCAAACAAAACAAATGTTCTCTAAGAATAAAATTTCTGCTTTGCGCAGAACTCTTCTTTGGAGTTGTTTCTTGCATTTCATTTTCTCTGGCGCAACAGGGTAAAAGGAAAAGAATGTACATCTTTTATTGTTTGCATGAGCTTATTTATTCTGCCGGATTGTGTGCCCCACCGTCCGCTTCGTGACCGGAGCGCTGTAGAACGGGATTTCTGTCAATATAATTAGCCCGTTGAATCACACCTCTCTTCCTGCAATACACGGCGAGGCTGCAGAGGCATTTCTAGCGAAGTTTATACATAACAGCCCAAGAACTTACCGATCAGGTTTGCTATAAGCTTTGTACATAGCAAGCCATGTCATGTGGTTAAAAAGTAGTATGAGCAGCGAGGCGTTTATTGCAGGCTATATGTCGTATAGTGTGTGCGTTTGGTCTTTGACGTGACACCTTAACCAAAATTAACATTGACTAGGTTACTTCTATTTGACGGAGTACGTAAAAACATGAGGTGGATCGAACGAGCAGAGGGAATTCGTTTTAAGCGAAGCTTTCGATGGTGTTTGCAAGGGGGCAATTCTCGTTCAGCTGTCATATGCAAGCACCGAGCACAGTACCAAGGTGGACACACTTTCCGCTAGAAGCGTCTTGCTCAACATAAACTTGTGGGGATCCAACACTGCAGACGCTAGAGTTAATATATATACAGTAATTCAAGCTGACGCGTCGTAATGTAACCATATTGTATTATTACGAAAGCATGATGACGAAGGAACCACGACAATGGAATGCCGAAGATACATTGAAGTCCACAAAGTGACGATGATGGTGTGATAAGACGAGACGTTTGAGTTGGAGGTCACGTCCGTGCTTACATACAATAACCCATCGCACAGGGCCGCCTCTGTTTGTACTGTCTTAGGTACTGGTTTGGACTGTTTCCGGGACCGTCCCATTGTGTAAGCAGTTAGTAGCCAAGGGGCAGCAGCCGCAAAGAGGGGCAAGTTGGGGCGGGGGAGGGGTAGCGGGAAAGACAACTTGCTTTATAAACACCCAAGAAAGAGGTAGGAGGGAATGCACAACTTTTCTTTCCAAGGAATCAGTCAGTTTCCCTGCCCTTAAGCAACTGCTCGAGAACGAGTGGTGGCATAATACTCATAATACGTTATGGTAATAAAGGTTGTGCGCAAGCATTGTTAGACAGAACAAACACGAAAATATTTCTGGAATATATATTTGCAGTGAAAGAAGTTATAAATTTTTTTTGAGAAATCTGAATGGTCACTGTTACAGCTATCGGGCAAGTACAGGAACGAAGCAGTATAAGGAATCTACACAATCTGCATTTGCCAACCTCCAAACACGAACATTCGCCGAAATAGTATGTCGACTTCATTGTACTCTTATGTAGGACTAGCAGTTCTGAACAGAAAATTCAATACTACTGCATTGCCAACAGCAGTGTGACCTGGACTCAACTCAGCCTGGAAGACAAAATATAGTCGAACAGCCCGCCAACCAAGTAGCAGTTCGATATTTATTTGGTTAGAACAAAGAATCATACCACAGAAAAAAAAAAGAGTGTGGAAAAGGTGGAAACATTTTTTTTTTCGAAGTCATTCGAAACACTTCTGTCAATGTGCATAGTGAATCGCAGCACTCCGGGTGTTTCTTGAAATTTTAACATTCGAGGATACCTCGCGAACAAGATAATGGACTGCTAAAAGCCTTTACTGAATGTGTCGTCTCTACTCTCTAGTATGCCATATGTCCCCCTGCAGAATTTGTTCACGCTGCACTTTTGGCTCCTCTCTTTGCGGTGCGCTGTAAGCCTTCCGTTTTTCACTCCGCGTACTCTTACACTGTCGCTGACTTGCTGTTACGCGCGTTGAATTCAGCCTGGAAGCGTTGCGTTACTTCTATGTCTCGCGAAGACCCAGCTTCTTCGGGCTGACAACAGAAACCACGAAGCACAAGACGGAGACATGTATAAAGCACAGAAGCCGTATCGAGCACTGCCGCACCTGTTCACCTTTCGTAGTCGGAAAGGGTGTGGTACGAGGCGCGTTGTCTGTGCTTTCATTATAGGTTTCAGTACGCGAGCTCGTGCGACCGTGTGGTATCCTTAACAAATTTAAAAAGAATGATATGATTATATAGTACAGCAACAGTTTGCGTGAGAATCAGTTACTAGCTGGCCGACTCACTGTAATCGCTAGCTCGATCGACTTGAGTGCATTTCATCATCACCGACTATAGGCCGCTTGTTTGCCCCTGTTGCATCATTCACGCTGGACTATTTAGGCTCGAGCAGACGGGATAGCGGTTCAAATAGTTGTAGGTTACGAAATATTCTAATGAGCTAAATTGGGTAGCCTTTAAAATTGCAGTTTTCGAGACTCATGGGTTCCTTTATTTTTTATTTTTTAGTACGGCATGAATCCAAATTACTAGAACGCTGATGGGTTGCAAAACATGCACTCGTGCCAACAAAAGGATTCACGTGAAGCCTTGCAAAGGGTGTAAGAAGTGGTCTAGGAGGTTTTGATTTACGTTTATGATTAAAGCTTCAATTGGAAACTGGAGGTACTCCTCTGACACGCGAAAGAAACGCGCAATCTCCAGTTGAAGTACCTTCCTGAATCTGTCTTCCTTCAGGCTGATGATCTTAACTAAAAGCGCGAAGTGGTGTAACCTGTTCCGTCCGTCTATTGCATTCTGTAAGCAAACAGGCAATACTAGCTTGCGAAATTCTTACGCCCTAACTGATATTCTTATGGCAGCGCCGTGGTGGGCATTTATGAGCAGGGCGTGATGAAATAGTGTTATTCTGCAAGAAAGTATGTACGCGTAAATGCAAACTACATTCTTTTATTTCATGAGTATGCAATTGGGGTCTAAGTGAGCGTCCTCTGCAGGTAAGCTATGCCTGGTGGTCAAAAGGAACGGACTGACGGGCTATGATTTGGCATTATGTACAACGTAGCGCGGACGGAACACACAAGGCAACAGGCATCAGAAAGACGAAAACACGGCTGTATATACGCAGTTAGTAGCGTCATGTGCCCGTCCTCTGTCATTCTTCACGAGAAATTAAAACACTGCTCGAACAGCTTGTTGATCATGGGTGTGGAAGCTATCATGAATGAGCTGATGCTAAAAAAACTATGACGGTCTAATGAAGGAAAAAGTTCAATTATTAGATTTGTATACATATTCTTTTCACCCCGGAAAGAAGAGACAGGACTGAATGATAAGATATTATGTTAAATGAACAGTAGGGAGCACTGCAGAATATCTCGAAAACAAATGCTACACTTAAAGCAATACTCGAAACGAAAGGCACTTTAGAAAAAATAATATCGTGCGTGTACAACTATGTTTGCCTTTTCTCATTACATATGCGTTACATGCTCGCACATATAACGAACACATGCGAATACAACATGCAATGTACATTAGATAGAACATTCTGTTTCACGCTCCACTGACCCACCAGTCTCGTTGCATGATTTCGATTGCGTTAAGGATTAAACTCTGCCATCTCGAGTTTATTAAACAAAGCGGGTTCACTGTATGTTAACGATTGCTGGTTATAATTCATTCGAAGTGTAGGGACATGCCATTTTTATTTAATCCTAGTATCACGAATGTTAACGCTTACGTTTAAGTCTGTCAAAAAAGATAGAACATAAATGATTCACTGGACTTCCTATATGACTTGTAGTTCCACACTAAAGAATAATCATATAAAGATGGCATAGAGAAAATAGGAAAAGGTTCAACGCCAAGTCTACGTCGATCAAAGGCAGCGTCTTCCTAACCGATGAGATTAAGACCGAGTCACGGCACACGACCCTCTATAACGCTAACCGTCGCGTGAGGGGATTATGAGGAGCGTTGAATTACTCACATTTTTTTTACTTCATTGTCTTCGGGATCGCCCAACATATTTAATGCGATAGCATTAAAAGCTCCGTGTTGCAGAAAATCCGGCGTCGGCTTCCGGCACCGGTGTCCCCGTGAGTGGAAATTACCTTGAATATTTAGGTATATGTATATGCCACGACTTCCTATATGGCATGCGGCATTTGCAGGTTATATTGCCACACCATGCTATGGCTAAAGTCGCTCGTACGTTGTCTTACATTCTTGACACAGTTATTCCTCGGAAATTTAGAATGATAGCCCACAAACGTACTTCATGAAACAAAACACTGACAACCCGTGCCTTTTATATTAGATTTTCCGGGACTGAGATAGGAAAAGTGCGAAAAAATAACGTAAACCTGAAAATTATGCAAGTTTCTTGGCTTGGCTGTGCACTACCTCCTGGATGGGCCCACGAAGCTCACCTTCGTGCATACCGTTCGCGACCAGCGTTTCCCAGTAAAAATTACAGTTAAATAAGCTGCAATTGCCGGGAAGCGTGAGAAGCAGTCAGGGTTCTTTGAATGCTATCGCGTTCCACTCTTAAAAACGAATCGTAAGCATGCTGCAAATAATAAGTTGCACATACCTACGGGACCGGCCACGTTTTTAGATTGCTATACTTCCAGAGATTGGCCACCTATTTTAGACCGCACTATTTCCGGGATAAGGCTACAAAAGAGGCCAGAAAAACACGCCCTCGATACGGAAACGTTGGTGTAACTCGCTAAGCAAAACAATGCCTTTAAAAATTTAAGTAACTATTTGTCCTTTACACGCAGTGTATGGTGATTTAGATTCCCAGAGGTATCGGTAGGGTCGAGTTGCTGCCCAAATTTTATATATGCCTCGCTTTCGCCGCCACAGGAAATTGACTAGAATTCCAGCGATGCCGCCGGCTTCAATTTTCAGCTACGAGGCTATTTTCCTCAGATTAAACTATGAAGCAAAGAAGTGGACGAGAAATATTGTCCTTGCGGTTTCATCGACACTTCTCAGAAGGATGTGCAGGAGGCTCCGCACTGTGCCTCTAGGATCACCGATGTTGCAGAGATGTTTCACACATGGTTGGTTACAGATGGAAAAAAATAACATATGATCACACTATAAGTGAGAAGAAGCCGGAGGGAGCGGATGCACATTACGTCGGCTCCGTATTCCACGAATGTTCTTGTAGCGCAAATCGCCAAAAAGCCACCCGCTATTGCACGCCAACGGACTCAGCTCGTTCCCAGGAACAAGTGGATACCGAAAACCAGGTGGGATTCCCATTTTTCAAGCCTCTACGACAATATTTTGGCCGGACCTCGTAGCGGGAGAGCCGCGAGGCCACGCGCCGGAGCCGGCTTCCTCAACAATTGCCGATCATTTTCTCAATGATGGAAGTCACCGTAGAGGGGTGCAGCATATCCCAGGAAGAAGTGGATACAAGCAAGGGATGGAAGGAGGTCAGACACAGAAGATCAGACCGGCGAACCTCCCAACATCGCGAGAGCACCTTGTCGCCGACGCGGCTCGACAAGCGCAACAATAACCCATGGAAAGGCAGGCTAGAGCAAATACGCAAGGCAAGCAGAATGCCACATTTGCCAAGAGGGGATTACAAGATTGTGATCAGACCGCGTGGAGGACTCAAGATATCCGAGCACGGTATAGTTCCCCTCACAGCTGCGGTACAAGATGCGGCAGGCATTCCTCGAGACGAAAGGGAGGAGGACATTGTCTGCCCCAACAATTATCAAAATATCCTCATCGTCAGTACATCGGATCAAGAGCGTGCAAACAAATATCAGGAAGTAGCACGTATCAAGATTCAAGACACGTTTTACGAGGCCAATGCTTACGAGACAGCGCCTGACATGACGGCCAAAGGAGTCATCAGAGGAATCCCACTCGACGAGGGCCCAAGAGACATCACAGCAGCGGTGGTTACGAGTAAAAACCCAACGGCGATAGCAGCAAAGAGACTGAGTAATACTACCACAGTGATTGTGCTCTTTGAAGGACACAAAGTGCCCGCGTACGTCCGATACAGGGCAGCGCTACTCCCTTGCTCCCTGTACAGGAAACAAGTGGATTTCTGTCATCAGTGCAACAGACTTGGACACAGAGGAGATGTATGTCCCAACCCTGACAACAAGATTTGTGCGGGATGTGGAACATCAAACCCAGATAAAGACCACAGGTGCCAGTCTAAATGTCAGTTATGCGGCGAGGACCATCCCACCGCAGACAAGACGTGCAAAGCCAAATTCAAAAAACCCTTCATCGTTAAACAGAGACAATGGCACAGACTGCAACGAGAACGACAAGAAGAACATGAAGACGCTATCTCAACAGAAGACAGAGCAGAGTCTCGCGGAACGCCTGGCCTCCTAAACGCCAGGGAACGACGCTCCAGATCGAGAACAAGGTCTCCATCCACCACCAGATCATTATCCCGGTCCGGCTCCAGGCAACCGGGGACACGATCCCGATCCAGGTCCAGAACTAGGCCATCCTCTTCAGCAAACCAGACTAACACGGTGAGCTGGGCAGACGTGGTCGATGGCGTGCGCCCGGGTGCTGGTGGGGAGACTGCCATTAATAACGAGATCAAGCAACTAAAACACGAGAACGTGCAGTTGAGGATTTTGCTAGCACGTATGAGCGATGAAATCAAAATTCTGAAGGAAGGAAAAAGCCAAATAAATCAGGTAACTCCCACTCCACACGCGAGCACGAAAGAGCCATCTGAAATCCCGGACAATAAGATGGACGAAGGGGATGACCCCCCTCCACTCAAACGCAAGGCCCAAGCCATCAGTGATAAACAAGATACCGCAGTGGTAGATAAAGCATTAGCCGATATTCAAAAGACCCTAGCAGAAATACAAAAGTCAAATGAAAAACGGGACGAATTGATGAATCAAATGGCTAAGGCAATAGCAGCAATTATGAGTAGATTAGACATCCTAGAGGCAAACCAGTCACCAGGTAACGGACTCCCCTCCGTTGCCTCCGAACCATCAAAATCATTACCCACTTCACAACCACATAACTATATAAGATCAGCTTCTCTGCAACCTCCCGTTTCCCTCCCATGGTCGCACCCGAAATGAAGCGCGCTAAAAAAGGGTTCAGGATATGGCAGTGGAATTACGTGAAGTGAAGTTACGAAAACAAAAAGTCAGTTTTGCAGCAGTATTTAAAAGACAAGGATACACCAGACGTCATAATTCTGCAGGAAACACACGGTATTGCAAAGCTAGCAGGATACAGATCTTTTGGCTATGCCGAAGGGGACACCAGGGCATTAACTACGCTGGTAAAAAGAAACATAACTTGCGTGCAGCACAACACAGGCATAACGCACATTGACAATATTATTGGAACTCATCCCACAAAAAAAGACAGGACGTAGCTTATTTATTCTCAACATTTATAGCAACCCCATGCTACATAAACACAAATTCAAGAACCTATTCCAGAAAACACTCAGACTTGCTGGAGAAAATCCGGTAGTTATAGGAGGAGACTTTAATGCCCCGCACACCACGTGGGGATACTTATATACCAGAGCAAAAGGAAGGGACTTATGGAACGACTCGCAAGAATTAGGCCTCACGCTCGTCACAGACCCCGTCACTCCGACCAGAGTAGGCACGGCGCTAAACAGGGACACAACCCCAGACCTAACCTTTACCAAGAATATTGAAAAGGCGACGTGGCACAACACACTGGAAGATTTGGGTAGTGACCACCGCATATTGGAGTTACACGTCAGAGAAGGGCCGAATAGACCCAAGGAACGACAGATAAAATTAGTAGACTGGCAACTATTTCGTAGAACGCGAGAGACGAAACAGCAACGATCAATCGCAGACATAGAACAATGGACTAAGGAGCTCAGTGATGACGTCAAAGCTGCCACAAAAATAGCACCACCTGAATCTAACTTGGATAAATGCGACAGCAGACTTCTCCACATGTGGGAAGCTAAGCACTCGCTTCAGAATAGACTTAGCGGTCAGAAGCATAACAGAAAGTTAAGAAAGCGCATAGCACTCTTCAACAAAAAAATAGAAGAACATGCTAAGCAATTGACCAAACAACAATGGGACGAGATATGTAATTCCATGGACGGACAATTAAGCACCGGCAAAACCTGGCACCTGCTCAGGTTCCTGCTTGACCATGACAATAACAAGAAAAATCACATGCAAGCCATTAATAAGTTAATACACGCATATGAGGGTACAGAAGAGGAATTTCTCAATGAATTACAGCAGAAATACTTAAACCAGGCATCCCTTGCATCTATCCTAGCTACAACGGGAATACAAACGCAAAATTAGACGAGGAACTCACGGAGGCAGAAATCCGCGCGGCCCTACAAAAGTTAAACACCAAATCCGCCCCAGGCCCGGACGGTATAACCAACAAGACTCTCAGGAACCTCGATGATGAATCGATAGCCAAACTAACAGAATACATAAACGAGTGTTGGGTAAAGGGAGAAGTGCCAGCTCAATGGAAGAAAGCGACGATAACGCTTATTCCAAAACCTGGTAAGACGCTTGAGATCGACAACCTCAGACCAATCTCCCTAACATCCTGCGTCGGAAAATTAATGGAACATGTAATTTTAAACAGAGTAGACAACTTCTTAGAGGATAATAACATATACCCAGATACAATGATAGGATTTCGCAAAAATCTTTCGACACAAGATGCTATGCTCCAACTTAAGCATCAGATAATCGATTATAAAACGCGCTCGACAAGGGCCATCTTGGGCCTTGATCTTAAAAAAGCTTTCGATAATGCCAACCACGCAACCATATTGGAAAACATCGAACGAATAGGACTAGGGCAACGGACGTATAACTACATCAAGAGCTTCCTATCAGATGGGGAAGCAGTCATCTCCGTCGGAGGGCTCAAGTCGCCCGAGATCGACATAGGGGCGGCCGGCACGCCGCAAGGCGCTGTTATCTCGCCGATGCTGTTTAATCTCGTCTTGATGGGACTCCCCGAAAAATTAAATCACATAGAGTCCCTGAATCACACAATCTACGCGGACGATATTACTATCTGGACCTGTGATGGCAGCGACGGATCAATAGAACAACGACTCCAGACTGCAATTAACACAGTAGAGGAACACCTCATAGGAACAGGCCTCACATGCTCTGCAGAGAAATCTGAACTTCTATTGTACCGCCCCACACTTAGAGGCAGGCCTCCCAAAGGATACGACAGAAACAAGGCTCATGAGGAAATCAAGCTACACACCAAGAACGGGCGGCATATCCCAATAGTCAACCAGCTCAAAGTGCTGGGTCTGGTAATCGAGAACAAAGGCACAAATAGGGAAACCGTAAAGAAGTTAGACACAAAGGTAACAAACACCATGAGATTAATCAAACGAATTACTAACAAGCACCAAGGTATGAAGGAAGAAAGTATCATACGGCTGATACAATCATTCGTAATCAGTCAGATCACATACATAGCAGCCTTCCACAATTGGTTTGCAGCTGAAAAGCGTAAAATTAACAACATGATAAAAAAAGCATACAAACTAGCACTAGGTATTCCCATCAGTACGAGCACGGATCTCTTGCTAAGGTTAGGACTCCACAACACACTGGACGAACTCATAGAAGCACAACAAACATCTCAAGCAGAGCGACTAACCAAAACCAAAACGGGACGGCATATACTAAGCAAACTAGGAATGAATTACCACAATTTATACGGGGAAAAGAGGACGATAACGAGAGAAATTCGTGACAAACTCCTAGTACCAAATATACCCAAGAACATGCATCCAGGTTACAACGACGGCAGACGCAAGAGTAGAGCAGAGAAAATTATCCGAAGCTTTGGGTCAGACGACAGAGCAACCTTCGTAGACGCTGCTGAATACCCAGACAGAAATAGCTATGTAGCAGTAATCGTAGATCACACCCAAAAACTCCTTACAAGCGTATCAGTTAATACCAAACATTCCGAGACCGCAGGGGAGGTAGCCATTGCACTAGCATTGGTCTCCACGAATGCTCAGTACATCATTAGTGATTCTCAAGCGGCCATTAGAAATTATGCAAAAGGTAGGATCTCTCCTGAGGCATGGCACATCATCAGAGTCAATGAAGCAAAGTTCTCCAATGCCGAGAAGAACGGCAGGCAATTGCTCTGGTTCCCAGCGCATACGACTTTAGACATTCCCGCAATCAACCTCAACGAGGTAGCACACCGCGAAGCTCGAGGTCTCACTCGCCGAGCTGAGCAAAGAGTGACTTCCATCGGTCAGGAGAACGCGGAGGAGGAAATCTGGAGAGAAAAAGATATATTAACAAGATTTAGCGATATTACCAAATTCTATCAAAATCGGAGGCGAGTATTACCACCGCCTCACACTAAACTGAACAGAGCTCAGTCCGTTACTTGGAGGCGACTACAAACAGAAACTTATACGAGTCCCGTGCAACTAAAAACTTTCTACCCCGATATATACGAGAGCGATATGTGCAAGCTCTGCAAGTCTGTTAGAGCCACCCTTCAACACATGTTGTGTGGTTGTGAAATATACCAAAATAAAATGGCAGTCTCCCCAGAAAATCTACGGGCGCGGTGGTCGGCCGTGCTGCTCAGCTCAGAACTCCAAGACCAACTTTGGGCCGTCCAGCGAGCCAAGGAAGCCGCACGGGAGCAGCAGCTCCCAGTGGCCATCTAGGCGGCCCCAGGCCCGGGCCTCCCAATCGCCGGATTCCAAATAAAGTTATCACATCATCACTATAAGTGCCGTAGGACGCTGCTTTCTTCTATCCGACGTCATGACATGTTCTGATCGAGCGATTTGCGCGGGCAGTCCGTGAATTCATTTTATCATGTTCACTAGCAATGCTATTAGTTTATATTGCTCGTTCGCATGATTCTGCGATATAATGAATATGGATATCTCTCCTTGGTAATAAGATTTTAATGAAGTTTTCTTCTGTTTGCATCATTAGAACCATGAACTTTGTTGAGAATAGACGTAGGGATGTTCATTCTTCCTTTTACCCCCCCACCCCCCCTGCTTTCTTTTTAAATTTTTCTAGGGGATATATAAAGAAATTGATACCTCTGCAGTAGCTCAAAATTTGTCCGCCAATCGTAAGACGTTTATGAAATAGGCCGAAATAAGTCTACAGACACGGCCGGCCAGTATTTGCTTCTGGATTCTTAAAACACTAGCGCCTTAATTAATGCCATCCTTCGGCATAGGAAATTCAACAGACTAGCGGGAATGTGGGTGAACCAAAGTGTGAAGCTCTTGCTTAGGTCTTATTCTACGTTTTGTTCTTCGTAGTCTTGTCATAGTACTTTTGTTCGTCGATGTACTGGCAATATTCAGAACTATCCCATACCGTATTCTGCAAGTCCCCTGCGATTTGCGCGCATAAAATGACATATGTCCTATGCCTGAGGTAGCGTATCAGAAGATGTCACTAAACAATGACATGATTATTATTATTGATATTCTTATTATCCTAATCCATCCAAAATGGGGCCGCACGATTCACCTCAAGGAACTATATCTACCATTGAAGTGTCACTCAGATTAAAAGTGATATTTTTCTCCAATCTTTAGGCACACGCCGTGACATCGCCCTACTAACAGTATTTCACAAGTATGTACACTCCAATAGATCATGTTCCTTTCACTTCGATATCACATCCCGCACGTTCAAAAGATTGCACAGTCATTTGAGTCTTATACGAATCTATGGTGACACTTTAGGGCTTAATCCATCAGCACTTCGACGAGCTATCAGATCACAGAATAATCTGCCAGACAGCGTCGCATCTCTGTCTAATCCTGATAAATTCTATCACCAACTCATGGCAAATTACGCTGAAGCCGTCGTTTAGCATGTTTCATATTCATGTTTCAGCTCATGTTCATTCATGTCTCATATTCATGTTTCAGTTCATTGTTTGAAATGATGCATTTCGTCTCCGCCCCCTTTTTTTATATTTGCTATAACATTCTTGATGTATTGCGCACTTATTGATGCGCCATGCGCTTTTTATGTTATCCTGTGCTTTAAGCTATGTACCATATTTCTTCTCGCTATTTCCGCTTTGCTTATTCTCCTCTTCTTTACTGCTATTATTGTGCAAACATGTCATTTACCATGTATTATAGTTTTTCCTTTTTCATCTGGTTGTGTATGCGCTGTTGGGATTGCTTGCGCCCCCCCCCCCCCCCCCCCCGTCTTACACAATGCCCTACGGCACTTCAAGGTGCTTCAAATAAAAAAAAATATGATAAACAAAAATCGGGTTCCTCGGTTGAGCTCCTTTCTTGAGGTAGTATAGTGGCATTTTACCCAGACAAGTGACACTAGTCAGTGTTCAATGGCACCACGGGTTATCATGATGAGCCTCAATATTGCATGCTTATATTTTGTGATAGTATAAAGGAGCATCTATAGTTCGATTACACTGTCAATAATAATAATAATAATAATAATAATAATAATAATAATAATAATTATTATTATTATTATTATTATTATTATTATTATTATTATTATTATTATTATTCTGTCAATTAGAACTGGCCTCTTTATGGCTTTGCAAATGTGGTTGTGTGCTCTTAAGACAGTTCATCTCAACTTCGAAGGAGTGGCCGCATTTTTTGGTTCCCATGGAAAGCTTTTGCCATACATTAAAACGTTCCTACCTGTACAGTCGACCAAAAAAGTTTGCGGACCAAGAGACCTGACGAAAAGCTGAATATCTCCGCAGCCTCAAAACGCAGCCTGGTATTGCCATTTACACCCTTTACTGGCATATGTGAACAACATTGTGATGTACGGTTTTACTGGCTTCATTTAAAGGCTGCTCGTATATTTAGCATCTTCTCAGACCCCGTGGTCCGTAAACTTTTTTGGTTGACTGTACAAACCATTAGGCTGAAAGATTGTTATGAATACGTTTCTTTTTTTTTTCATCCAGCGTCACTCTCTACGATATTCGTGTTTTATTTTCTTTTTCTGCTATTTGGCGGGACCATTGCGACAAATGACTGTCAAGAAAAGAGCAAGCGGGTGGCCGTCCGCTTTGACTGGTCTGCATGAGAGACTTGTTACAAACGGATGACACTGAGATAATGGCTTTGGACGGCGCGCACATACCGCGACGCAGTGCGCGCGGATAGCAGGCACGCAGTTCACAACACCAGCCCATCCTACTCGCCACGAAGAGCGCGCAGCAGATAAGGCAACCAGCCTCACGTTTGCGAGCTTTTCTGGCCGCGACGCCTGAATTCCGAACCCTTGTCGGCGACGCACTGCATTCACGGATGGTCGACGGGGAGAGCACGACTGGTAAATGTATACACCGGCGGCCGGGCTTTCTCCATGCATACGCGAAAGGTGCGCGCTGGCGCGAGTGGCACCAGGGCGCGTGACTGCACCAGTTAGGAAGCGAAGCTGTCCTCAAGATGCGTAATAATTGGCGCCGTGCCGAGAGCGTCATTTGTGTAGTTGGTTTCGGGAGTTATGAAAGTTGTGTCTGCTCCAGGTGAGGACGCGAACAATGCGTCTTGTGCACAAAGCAAGCGTGTACGCCGTTCCCTACGCGGGAACCCCTAGTAGCGCACGCAGAACAGACGGTTTGGGCACCTAGCGAGTTTGAGTTAAGACGTGTTCACTCGTTATTCAGAGGTAAGGTGTACCTGAACCTCTAGGAACCTCACTGAGAAAATTTGGTAATGGGGCAGAGTGTTTGCTACAGTGACGAATGTTTCTCTGCTGGAGAGATGAATAATTATTTGTGCTCGGGCTCATTAATTGGTGTCCTAGCTTTATTTCCTCCTGCCGTCATAGTTTACGAGTGATTTTTGGCATGTTAGTTTGTTATTACGCCCGCTGTGTTTAGGCAGTATTTCTTTACCATGTGTTTATTATGCATTTTCACGGAACGTACGATTGATATGAATTTGTGGCCCTCTCCACTATTGTATTTTTGTTTTGTTTAGTGGGTAGGAGAGCCTGCACTTCAATCTGTTAAAAAAAGAAGTGGGCATGTACAGGGTTCAATGCTTGAATAGTCCACGGAACACTCACACGACGAACCTCCTACAAATTTCATGATTGGTGTACCAATGGCCCGTCCACAAAACTGGGCAGATATTTCGTCAAGCGTTGCACTAAAAGTCGCTTCCTTCGCGAGGTAAATAACGCGCTAGTCGTCGTACTCCGTTGGCTGGCAACCACTTTCCGGACCGCCATATGCCGGCGTGGATAAGTGAGTTGGGAGACGGGACAGCGCCCCAGACAGGCTGCTTATACGGCACTGTTACTTCAAAAGCACTCATTTGGAAACAAAAATACGCACAGACACCAAGAGGAATACATTAAGCGAGACGTGCGTAGGAAAGGGGGCTTCTGCGTATAAATAGGAGAGCGGAGCCAGAGGGATAGGCATCTGAAGCTTGCGCTATATGTCAGCTAGCGCACGGGCAGCCCTTCGCACTTAGCCGCCTTCACCGGGTCTGAGGTATGAAGAGAGTGCGAAGGGGAAAACAGTGCAGGCTTTGAGATGAAGTTGCCGTCGCGATGAATTAAGAGCCGAACGGAGCTCGAGCCATGGGCA
The DNA here is from genome assembly GCF_023375885.2 of Dermacentor andersoni. Classification (NCBI taxonomy): domain Eukaryota; kingdom Metazoa; phylum Arthropoda; class Arachnida; order Ixodida; family Ixodidae; genus Dermacentor; species Dermacentor andersoni. The sequence continues at coordinate 118,229,533 of NC_092818.1, forward strand.
TAACAGAGGCAGGAAGGCAACATCTCTACTGTAGCAGTTCAGCGATTCCGTCTGGCAAGGGAATGTGGCGATGGGGCTCGGAGGGCGACGAGACTGCAGCGTTTCAAACGTGTGCTGGCTTACAGTGACGCAGATTGGTATAGAAGGCGATGGAGTAACAATGTGTTCTATGTGGAGAAAACATCTGCTATGTAAGCGACCTGACGCTCAAAAATAGGTGATTCTTTCAGACCTGTAGAATGAATCGCCCTATAGAGATTGCTTTGACCTGGTTACCAGCGAGCCTTTCGGCACACCCCTGATTATGGCGCACAAAATATTCCCTTTAAAGAAGTTGAGTGAAACAGTGAGAATTACTGCAAGGTGTAATATAGATATGACGGCGTCCATTCTCTCATGCCTGTGACTTTGTTAGCCACGTATACAAAGCTACCAGCCCGTTAAGATTTTCTTTTCTTGTTTATAAAAGTCTCCACCGCTTGCTTTCACTGCATAAATATTCAAGAACGCCTGTTCAGGCGTTTCCGTGATAAAACATGGCGTGCATACCAGCGTCCTTGACGATGCACGGGAGTACAAGGGAGTGAAGGGTGGACGAAGGAAAGCGTCCTGGCCGGGCTTAGTGAAGAACCATCGTCTTGCAGGAGTGCCGACGCGAGGGGTCACGAAAATTTCTCCAGGCGCCATCGAACAATGGTGTCATAAGCGCGCTAATGCTGTCAGCTATCGCTGCTGCTGCTGCAGCTTGAGCCTTTTGTGTGCGAAGAATCGAGTGCTGGGGTGCCGGCGCGATGGCAGCGCCGCCGGCGTGAATGGACGTATCTGGGCAGGCATCCAGGGACGCAAGATGCCCGCCGGTGCTGCGGTGCTCTCAGGAGTGTAATCTTATTCGGAATAAAGAGTTACTCCCTTGTGTCATCGTACTACTAGTTTCTTTTTTTTTTGTCAAGAACAATGTTGTACCTTGTGCATTGCCTATGTGCTCTATTCAAGCTCCAGCCTTTTCTCGGTAGCCGTATGCTCCAAACAGTGCGTGCGCATTCTATAAGTGCGTATGTGCTGAAACAGCCCTTGAGACAAATAGCCTCAGGGCTGGTGGCTGAAAGCGTTCGTGCAATGGACATTTCAGTCCAGGTCCTTTATTTCTATTTTTCTTGCCATTTTTATATTAGCACTTCTTTAGTTTCCCATTTGCGTATTTTCTTGCTTCTTGGTGCCGAAGAGAAGGCTACAAGCTTTCCTTGAACGCCAGCACGCTTGCAGCACGGAAGAGCCAATCCAAGTCATTCGTAAGTTTATTTATGGTAAATGTACAGAATGCTGTAAAGCGTTTTGTACACACAGCTATAGAAACAACAATGTGAATATACAATTTTTTATTTACCGACGGATTGAGATTGGTGCCTGGGGGAATATTAAAGAAAGAGGGTAATGGGAACTGGTGTTCAAGCATGAAATGGCAATCAGCGTAGAAATAAAGGTTTAGTACAGCAGGTAAATAATAATACAATTGTTATTAAGGATGTTTATCTATACGAGTGAGAAATTCCCTTTTGCAGTCCTCACCCATATCTTTTCTAACGCCAGAAGGACGTCTTTTCTTTTAATGATGGAAAAGTTGCAGTGTCAAATCACGATGCCCTCTAGGTGCAAATTTACGATATAAAATGGGCACGCATACATTAGTACCTCTATCAAAAACAGAAAAATCGGTAGCTATCACGAGTGAAGAATGCGAGAACACTACCCTTACCACCGTGCCAACATGCGGTACTGAACGGTACTACCGTGCCAGCAGTGCCACCTTATGGTCCCATGGCGAGTTCGTGCGCGGTCGTGTGGGTTATATATTGAAAGCGATCTGCGGCGGGGGCACACTCTAGGTGGACCGACGGCTCCTAGCTTTGCGTGCACTGTGTTCTCACCGCTCAGTTTGCGTTGAAGTGATGACAATACGAAGGTCACTTCGCTCGCTGCTGCAGCCAAAATTCCTCACGCCAACATTTTCACAGCGAGTGTCCATGGTCATAGAGTGTGAATCGTTCATGTTGGCCCGTGCGCGCTGACACCATGCTAGGTAATTTAGATAGCGAATGTTTACAATGGGGCCCTCTTCTTCGGCGGTTGCTGCGTACGTCGCGGCCGCGTGAGCTTTGTCTGTAATACGGTCTGCAATGCCGAGAGTGCAGGCGTCTAGGGGCACCGAGGGCCGATAGCATCGTGTGCGCTACAGCACCCATACGCGTGCCCATCACCCGCGTTCAAGAAGTGAAGCGTCACTGTAATTTTAGTACCTGCGTTAGCGCTTTTACTAAGTCCTGCATTTTCTTTGTAAGATCATTGCTTATTCAGGAAATACTGTTCGAAGTCGAGTGTGTAGGTGACAGGTCACAAGCTGTATTGCACAGGTGCTTATTATGCAGCTTTATTGCAGTGAACCCCGTAAGATTTCAATAACAAAATTGTGCCATAGGGGTCGAGGGGTGCACTCCATGCAGGAAATTACATTACGTGAACAGCATTAAGTACATCACATTCATGCGGAGGGAGATATAATCGTGAAGATACAGTAGGAAAATGAGGGAAAGGCTGAGAGATTGACCAGAAAAAGTCTAGTTTGCTATCCTCGACGAAAAAAAAGGGACTTAAAGAGATAATGCAGAAAAGGGAGTCGCTCTCACGGCCTGTCGCGCCGACCCGTATAGACTACAGGAAGCAAGCTAGAGGTCTGGCTGCCGTTAGAGCGCCGGTTTTCAATTAAGTCTGTTGCCTTGCCGCAATGGCAATCACGCTTGTATTAGCGGTGAAAGAAAAGTGCGGTAACGTGGTGTATATCAGCGGCAGCCAATATTGCTCGCTCGTGACGTCCAACACCTCGGGTTAGAGATGGAAGGGAAAGCTGGCTCTCGCATGTGCGAATATTCTTCGCATCCGGTACAGATTGAACGCAATATGAAACGAAACAAATGAAACAGGACGCAGTATCGCCTGATGTTAACCATGAAAGAGAGACGAAAAGGCCTCAGCACAAAAGAGTATGACACTGGGAGAGATCGCCACTGGAGATTTATACCGTTTCTAAGAGAAAAATTATTATGGTTGCTATGAGTACGCATACAGGACGACCCAGCTAACTTTGACCAATGTTTATAAATATGCAGGAGGAAGATAGGAAAACGCGACCTCCACAATTTTAATTTTTTTAGCTTCACAAGTTTTAGCCAGAAGTCAAAAAATTTAAAAGGAAAGTTGTGGAGCGTTCTAAAAGAAATGGAAACTTTTATTTAAGCAGCTTCCAACTTCCTACTTTTTACGCAATCATATTTTCTCCTTCCCAAAGAAAGTCCTTGAAATAAGAAAAAAATTAAAAAAATGCAGGTGACATGCCTGCTTTCGCGCCACGGTTACAGTGCTCTCAAACATTCCGCGTGGGAACGAACAGCCCGTCGAGCTTGTTGCGCTTCAGCTTAAAACGTGACAGAGCAGCCAAGGTCGATGCAATTGGGTGGCGAAGCTTGGGGCGAAAAGCGGCCCAGAACCGATTCTCACCGACATCGGCGAAAGCCCTTCTCGGAGCAGCAATTGGAGCGTGACTATGTAAGGAAGGAAAAAAAAACGTTGAGAAAAAAAAACCAGTGTGTATTTGAAAACAGCCACAGTTTCATCGCGTACAACAAAAATCAAATTCCTATTGAATATTATATACGTCTGGCGAGGAAAAAATCAGAGAACGATAACTCCGTTCTACTTTATCATTAACAATAAATGTCTCCCTTTCAGCACGCGCTATAAGAGGGGCTGTTTATGCCGCTATCAAATACATCAAATGCGACGCTGCTCTCGGAATCACGCACGTCTAGTCCACCTGGCACTACAGGTCCCTCTAACCTTTTGTGTTACTTTGCTTGTCGACGTTTGTCTGAGTTCTGGTTGCGGCGTGTTGCCGACGTGTGTTTCAGTGTTGGTCAGCGTGTTCAGTCAAAAGCATCATGTTACCACTACCATGTAATTGTTTTATTGAGTGCACTTCTTGCGGCACTGCTGGCCGATGGGTCTGGCGTCCGACAACGCGACCTGCACCCAACACGCAAAGCTTTCCTTGGCTTTCAGCGAAGTGATGATATGTACGTGAGTGCGATATTGACAGCCGTACTGCTGATGTATTCATGCGTTGCTTTCCGCGCTAAAACAGAACAAAAATGCAAAAAACTCCAATCGAGTCGAACTGCAGGTCATATGAAAACACAGCTGCAATGGAAGGCCACCAAAACAAATTTCACGCCATTGACAACAAAAATGATATACCTTCTGCTTTGCACAGAGATGGCGTCACATGACTTTCTAGTTTAGCCGAAAGTGTTCCCTCGTCATACACATGGCATTCAGCCCCATGAATCGTCAATAAATCGCCGTGTTTTGAACGTGTGGGCTTCTATGGAAGCTTCGCTTCCAGTTGTATTTACCATGGAGCCTCGATGGAGGCATTGCGTGTGCGATGCACGCAAGTGGTGCGCTTCTTTCGGACTGGTTCGTCATAGCAATGGGCAGACCAGGCAGTGCAGCAGGCTAGATGCGCGGTTCATTCATACGCGGTACGTTTGAGAGCACTGCAATGGCGGCGCGCAGGCGGGCATGCCACGCAATTTTTTTCGCTTTTCGTGGGCTTTCTTCAGGAACCAGGAAACATGATTACGAAACAAGTAGGAAGTATGGTATATGTAAAGTGGTAGCGAAGCTTCCGAAGCCCGTATTCAAGAAAATGGCGGCTCGCAGCAACTATCGCAATGTTCGTATCGCGAGAACAATTAACAGCAAGCAAAAAAAATAACAAAAAGTGACATCTCAACCGGAAGTTGCTGTGACGTCAAGATGTCACCTTGTTTGGCTCGAATGTTTGAGTTTCTTTAGCGTCCGGCATTTCAACCGCTAGGCCAGCAGTTATTATTCTTTTGAAGCTGAAGCGAACTTGCGGTTCGCTTCAGCTGAAGCGCCAGCGTTAATAAACTATAGGAGTGGCTTATGTCTTAATGTGAACATAAATAGGCTGTTATTGACGGCGATTGCTCGAGTAGGTTCCTCAGCAAAGTGAATGCATATGATAGAAATAAATTACAGTGCCACAGAAATTTCAAAAGCAGCTTCACCTTTATTCGTCTAGAATAATGCAACCAATATAATTGACCAAACTAAACATGCTTCAGTGAATGAAATGTACCGTGGCTAGCACACAGTCGTAATGTATAGCAACATATGCAAAACCTTTCCATAGAATCATTCGCACTTCCGCGCGATACCATGTATTCGTATTCAGCAGTTATAGGAAAAGACAGCATTGCTCCACCTTATCATATAGCAAACATTCGACTTACTCACCCATTGAACACTCAGCGTCCATGTTACGGAGAGTGAACGAACATAGTGCGATGTTTCTTCGTGGCGCGTTCCGCATTTATCGTCACGACGAGAGACAGCGCGTCGGATGCGGCAGCATAGAGTAATATAGTAGACGTAAAGAGTGGACACTTCCGTAGGCGCCTGCAGCCGACTTTGGCGCTCAGCGCACCTAACGGAATCGGCCAAATGGTCGCTGCACGCCGCTGAATCTCGGAGGCCATGATTTCAGTTTTGTTTCTTTTGTTTTCTGTTACCCATACCGTTGCTTTAATCGAGTGGTTTCATGCAGGCGCTTGTGCCGCTGTCTATATGTTGCGACAACGAGCGTGCAAAGGCGTTTCAGTTTATGTTAGCTTTAGTTAAATTTATATTTGCTGTTTCCAGCTGTAACTTAGCGAAAAAATGATGCCAGTTGTTGAGGAAGTTTAACTTTATCGCTTGTGATATTGCACGCCTAGCTACTCCCGCCAAAAGCAGTATCGTAAGTAAATGTGCCATGTTCCTTAAATATAAATCAACTTGCTGCACACCCAAGAACACGAAAATAGCAGACAACAGTTTATTTCAGCAAGATTGTAAGAGTCAGATGCATGAAAACTGGCAGGAACTGCGAAATGCAAGTAATATGAGTGTCACACGGCGCACATATAATTGCGATCAAGGCCGATACGATTTGAATTTCTCGGTCGCGATTGGTTCTTTTGCGAAAGCTGGGCGAGGGAGCCAGTCGCAGTCGATAATTTAGATCCGGATTGGGCTTCATCGCGATCGGAAGTGCTTGCGTGACATCGGTATAAAAGAGAATAGACGGAAATTCATGGCGTGATGGCAATAACTTTACAAAAGCAAAACACCTACAAGACGTACTGCAATTATCCAGATAATGAAAAAAAAATGATCTGCGAAGACATGACAGAAATTAATTTGCTCAAAATGGGATTGTCTTACAAGGGAAAAAATATAACGCTTTTTCTTGTATTATGCGAAGGAGGGTGAATTAGGGTGGCAAAATTATGTGAATGGTTGCGTGCCAAAATAAAATGGCTACAAAAATAATTGTGCACGTATGAACATCCTCATCTGGAATGTGTAAGCCACTGCGTCCGTCATTAAACAGCTGCAGTTAAGCACTTTGTGTTGGGGGTGTTCACCTGCTGTCTTCGAATCCCTGCAATCGCCTTCTGATACTTGGAAATTTGGCCTTGAATATACATGATGTCCTTTGGCCGTAGAATGTATTTTGAGGAAATAGTGGAGATTCCTGCAATACGTAGAATGACAGGCAGAAGGTAAGAAATACTGGAGGCTTGAAAGCGATTGAATGTAGACGCTACGTTCATTCGTATAAGCAATACTGGTGGAGCCTTCAAAGCTTTAGAATGGAGATACTGCGTTCCTCTGTGTTGTGGATATTTTTCTGATCTTAGCTAGATCAAGGAAGCATTGTTATAAAAGCTCAGAAATAAGAAACTTTCTACGGTATGGACTCCATACACAATTAATGCATGAAAACACATATCGTCTGCTCTGTGCAGAACAGCTAACAACGCTCGAGCGCACATAGCCTCCTACAGAGGCTAACAGAGCGCGCATTATTGCCATACTGCAAATATTGCACGTGTGCCACTTTAGAAATAGCTACATTTCTTTCGCAAAAATGGAGCACCCAATTTTTTCAGAAGCCGCTGCGCGTAACATGAATCTCTGCACCGAACGGCATGTGTTAACAGGCCGCATTTCTTAACAAACCATTTTATTTCATTTTCTAACTGCGTCATTGTATCGAACGTGCCTCGCAGCTCGGACGCTGCCGCGTCGCTGTTATCGCTAGCATCACTCATTGCTGCGCATAAAAAAAAAGCGAAATGAAAGTCAACGTAGCAAATGGGCAGCAGCTGTTTAAGGCTTCAAGGCCGCCGTTACTCGTTAATGCGGCTAACACGGACATAACGAAATACGAAGAGAATAAGTCTTTAACAACGCGCAAAAAAACTTCCTGTTACCTTACAATGAAACGGTGACGAAGCAGTAATGCCAGACGCTGTCAGAAGAAGCCAACAACGATGCTCTGATCCTCGGGCGCATTTTACAGAAAGAGCTCGGCGACGGGACCTGACTAGGCTTCGCACGTGCTGGTTCGTGCCGCCTGTCAAGCTACTAGCCGCAGCCGGAGCCACGGCCACATTTTTATTTAAGTGCCCTGCCACCTAGCGGAATCGGATAACATCCATAGCTCGGCCGCGAAACGGCTAGAGTGCCCACTCTTGTCGGTTACTATGTTACTCTATGGCGGCAGCGTGAACTTGCACGATAACAAAAAAACCTGCACTCATACACTCTAAAAACTAAGGGAGTGCCGGGCACTCTCTTTGAAGGAGTAGCTGCTTGTCCCATATTTCACTCTCTTTTCGAGAGTAGATTGACCCTCTTTGAGAGAGAGTAGGTCAACTCCTCCTGACAGAGTTTTGTTACTCCACCGCAAGGGATTGCTAGTACTCTTCCGCAGAGGGATAATACTCTTCCCACAGGGAGTGCTAGTACTCTTCCGCAGAGTGCTAATACTCTCCCCGCAGGGTTAATAGTACACCGCCAGACCGAGTACTTCTACTCCCCCATACAGAGTGCTTGTACTCCTTCAGAACAGAGTGCTAGTACTCTTCCCAATACCCTCTTAGCCAAGTCCTGGTCACGCATGCAGGCAGGAAATCAGATCAAATTAGGGCCGCTGATATACTGTTCCCTAGCCGGCTCCTCAGAGACACTGGCCCGATTCCAAGAGGCCTTCAGAATAGGCGTGAGCAAAGTTATGCAGGATTTTAAAGACATTTTTTCCTGCCTACCGTGAGGCGTGAATGCTCTGAAGCGGCCTATGCGTATGCGTCACGAACGCCACTGAGGAGAAAAAAAAGCGAATTAACAACTTAATCTGCAAATATCTTCGCAAATTTCACAATCAGGAGTCACACAATCTAATTAGAATACAATTGTTCAAGGGAATCACATACTTATCAAGAATCATAATGCTCTATACATCATGTGAATTCGAACCCGCGTACACTCGCATTTGTACAATTCAGAACACACATCATAACCATTACACCACAGCGCCGCCACGCCTAGTCATGTTCTTTTAGAGGTTATATATATACCAAACGTATTTGATGAATCGGCTGTGGTGGGTGGGGTTTCTCTGCTGTGTGCTGTGCTGTTGTGTACTGGAATACGTGTGCGTTTGCATCATTTCCATTCCTTGCTACGACTAACGAAGGAAGACAACGTAGACGACAACGTGAGAACTATTCACGGCTTGTCGTCACCGCAGGAAAATAACAAATGTGCCGTTCAGCTCATGATCGAGTGCTTCTCCAGTCCATGTTCTCCAAAATACGCGGATACAAAGCATCGCGCCAACCATCCACGTATGTGAATTTAATTCGCGCGTATACTGGTGAGCAACTGCGACGCCAGTACCAGGCATTTCGACGTGCCTCACGCTGCCGTGTAGGCGTTCTTTTCAAGTGCATTAGTTTAAAGTTTGGTTCAGTCCGCTGTGAGCTGTTTTCCTGCATTAGCAGCGGATCGTTAGCGTTTTGAAGCGCATGCATTCCAGCATTTTGAGACTGCTTATGCCGATAGCCGCGTCAAATGCATTGGCACGCATGTTTAAATGACTAATGTGTCCACTTGTTACGCGTGCACTACTCGTATCCTGTGGCAGTGCTCGTTCTAAAAGCTTCGAAGACCATCTACACTCATGCGTGTGTTCAATTTATATATGCACAGGATGGACTTGCCGGCTAGTTGGTTGAGCATTTTAGAAGAAACAGCGCAACACAAGGACGACGCAAAAACATGCCACACCACGAAGCGCTGGTGTGGTTGATGCTTTTTTTCGTCCTTGTGTTTGCGCTGTTTCTTCTTCCACGATACACGCACACCACAGGTACGCGAAAGTTTAGGAGCACAAGTGGTTAACTCTGTTTTCCCCGTTTTCTCTCAGTGTCAATGGCACAGTGCGTTGCCCGGAATTGTGCACGCTTACCCCCATATGCAGAAATGCATCATAACTTGAAGCCCATGCTTGACTTGATCTAAACGACGCAAGTCGTGAACGCACCAAAAGAAAGGCAGTGAGCGTCTTGGGGGACGTTCGCACCAGGCGTCGTTTATATCACGTCAATCATGAGCTTTGTATTAGGATACATTTCTGAATACGGGGGCTAGACATCTTCTTCCAGAAAATGTCGAAGAAACGCCCGCCAAAACCAGGCACATTCGTAAACTTAACTAGGCAATACGAAGCTCCATAGAAAAAAAGAAGAGTGGTATTAAAAGCTTTCAGTATTTTTCTTTACTCCAAAATAGTTGCGCTCTCGTGGCTTCACTGTACAGTGATAGTGCAGCGTTAGCTAGAAAGCATGAATTTCCTAACTCCATGCCAAAATAAGCTTGTAAAATTATTTAGGTGCTAGAATCCAGGGTTTGTAGCGATCCTTGAAAATCCTTTATTTCTAAAATGCCATTTTCAAGGCATTGAAAACCCTTGAATTTTTAGAAGTACTGGAAAGTCCTTAAACTTGTACACTTGGCTAGACTTAGCAGACATTGCCAAGCGCTTTTTTTCCCTTCTGTGACACTCTTTCGCATGTCACAAAAAATTGTTTCTGGAGGTAATAGAAGGAAAGCGACATCCTTAAAGTTGAAATTACAAAGGAGCTGCAGATACCAGCTTTGTGCACATGGAACCGGCGACAAATGTGCTTGGAGGAGCAGAAGCAGGAAGCTCAACAGTTGAGGCATTCGAAGAGAAGCTGTGAAGAGTAAATTGAGAGCGACAGACACAATAAAAAGAAATTAGAAATGACTATTGCTTATTTGATGGTGAAAAAAGCTGAGGCAACAGATGACATCACATACACTGTCAAACCAAACAGTATTCAAAAACTGCAAATGTTGCAGGTCCAAGTAGTTAATTGTGCTATTGCAGAAAAACTTTGAGCGCTTTCTTGAAATGCTTCCTTGTGTGCGTTTAGTGTTGGGCGGTGAAAGGCAAATTAGCAGTCTTTCAAATGTTTTAAATCACTGAAATGCGATTTGTTTTGTTTTCTTTTGTTTGCATTAAAGTTAACGGTGTTCTTGAACAAGTTATTGCCTGTCCAAACTACTACACACATTGCACGAGGTCCTTGAAGTTACTGTGTCGGGGCCTCGAAAGTCCTTGAAAACCATTGAATTTTTTTCTTCAATATTGCTACGAACCCAGTAGAACAACTGTCATGGAGTAAAAACCTTGGCTGAACAGGGGCTTATACGCAGAGCACAGGAAGTCTAGAAATGCAGTAGTAGGCATGGAGGGCCCTGAAAAAAATGTACCACATCCGCTCGTCTGCCTTATGTTTGTGCACCGACTGTCACATTTTTAATAGAAGTGCACTTTCTGTTCTACTCCAATAAACGCAACATTACGAACTCCAGTGTGGGGCAGTCCTTCAGCCAGTGCAGAACTTTTTATGTACATCCGAGTCAGCTCTGTCATTTTTCCAGCATTGTAGTACAAGATTTGTTAAACTGGTTTAGCAGAATATGAGCAGTATACTCTTAAATTAGCTGCTTATTTGTATGCACAAGTTCAGGTCTTCAGTTTGGTTGCATGACAAATTGCCATACCTGAATAGATACAAGAAACAATTTTATTACAGTTTAATAAAATCCAAACAGTAATAATCACAACAATATAATGACATACATTTCTTTTGGTACGAATACAGCCCATGTCTTGGCAGTGTATAAATTCAACTATACACCGCAAGTACTGTGTCCTGACCACTATTATTCACATGTGTAAAACCATCACAGCAATTCAACAAATATCACAGTAATTAGTGACATACACTTTGTAACTGCTTTACATGAGCATAATGTATACAAATGGTCCCTGTGTACCTACACATGACTAGTGCCACCCGAGTACTATTACTCACAGGTGTAAAACCAACAAAGCAGTTCTTTAAGAAATATCACAGCGCTTAGTGACGTACATGCTGCAACTCCCTTGTAGAAACTTAATACAAACACGTGAGGACACAGTAAGCTAGCAGTGGGCATACATGGGAATACCACCGCCTCAATACTAATTCACAAGTGTAAAACCAACCAAGCAGTTCTTTAAAGAATATCACAATGCTTAGTGACATACATTTTCTAACTAGCTTATATAAGCTTTATACAAACATGAGAACATACACAAAGCTAGCGGTGCACCCGCATAGAAGTGCGGCCATCTGAACACGATTATTTGCAAGTGTAAGCTCAACAGAACAGTTCGTTATAGTGACGCACATTTTGTAACTGCCTTATACAAGCTTAGTGCAAGCACAAGAATGCAGAAAAATATAAATTAAAAACTTGCTCTATGCATACACAAACAGATCAACACAAATGGTAAACACCGCTTACACCGCTTTGAAGACAAATGTGACTGTGGCAAAGCGCAGTGCTGTGCCGGTTGAAATTGCCACCCACAAAAGTATTGAGCAATGCTTAAACCACAGGCAATAAAGTGCTGAAAGACTGCGTCTCTAACGTAACTATTTTAATTCAAATTTCTTGAATATAGGGCTCGCTTGCAGATAAGGCATCTGATCCAACTGACCTGATTTTACACCTGCTACATGCATACAATGCACTCAGATATAACTGGTAATAATAATTATAAAAGGCATTTAAAAACTTGATAGTATGATGAAGATGCATGACTAGAAAAGTTCTGTCCCCCTCGTACTTGTTAAAAAGGTGTAAGTACGACACATGTTCTTTTTTTCCTCAATTTTTGCATTAATGGACAGCCGGGAACCTCGAACCGACACAAAAAAAAAGATACTGCTATGTTAATAGTGCTATGAATAATTTTTTGTGAAAGCTTTTTTACAGACAAGTTGCAGTCTCATTTCTGGAGGTTGAGCTGTATCTTGCAAAATAACTTGAAAAGTGGTCACATGGGAGCATGACACTATATCATAATGTTAGTTTCAGTTGACTCTCTTGCCCTACAAGTCGCTGCTCACTGTGGCCAGTGATGCAATAGCAGTGTGTGTGTGATTTTCATCACACTTCTGTCCTATGCCATTCTTACCAGAGTTGGCGGCACATAGATGCCCAAATTTCGATAGTGTTGCTTTCTCATGTGGTTGCTTTTGATTTGCTCAATATCAGTTGGCACTTCAGCTGCATCAAACTTCTTTTTTACGTCTTCAACAACAACATCAACAACAATCTTATGACACCTGTGTTGTCCTTCTAGTTGCCTACAAAGACCAGTCAATCTAGCAACAACACTGACAGTCTCTACTATCTTGTAATGGGGGAGAGGTGTGTCCCACCATGTGTTCCACATTGTTGTCACTATGTGGGCTGGCTGGGGAGGCAACAACTGTAATATGTTTACATTCGCATATATTAAAGTGATGCTTGTACTGTGTTATAACACCTAACTTAGTCTTGCACTTGCTGCACAATAACACTGGCTCACAGTCGTGGTGAAAAGCTTTTGTATGTTGAGCAAATGAGTTGTATCCACTACAAAAAAAGTCAGTGATAGCACACATGTTGCTCTACCAGGCCTGGTGTGGTTCCTTCTGACACTGCTGCTGATGCTGACGCGCTGCTGCTTGCCTCGTACACTGTTGCAGCTGCAGTAGACATGGCAGTCTCTATCTATTGCTGCCGTGTCATCTGTCATGGTAACTTCCAAGTGGTATCGGGCTCACTTCTGCAACAGAGATGTTGTTTGCCCCTTGAGGGCTCTCATGATCAGGGCCAATAATTCCTTCCCAACTTCTGGAATTTAAACACTTCACTTTGCAAGCCTTGTTGCTCGCAGTACCTTTGAGGTGCTCTTAGACGCTCGTCAGCTTCAACTGCCGACACTTTCTGCCCTGCACTGTCCTCGTTGCCCTCCTTTTCTGGTTCATGCTAAAAGAGACATGCGCGATTGACTTGTGTAAGGATTGCATGATCTTTACGCCCTTCGGAGCACACAAGGTGCACAAAGTGAATGTGTCTGGGTTGTGTCGCTTCGAAGTAGTGAATACTTAAAAAGTCATCCTTAGTAACAAAGGTGTCTCTTGTAAACAGTATTGTTAACGTGGCAAACATCGGAAAACTAACCAAACCATTTTCAGGTGTCTCTTACAACCAAGTGCATCTTGTAATGAGATTCTACTGTACTGAATATTTTTCAACTATGGATCATCTGCATGTACATATAGTCACAAAGACATGTTGTGTGGAATGGCGAATCGGGAAACAGTTCGTACTTTTACTTTTTGTCCCTAACATAAGCAGCTGATAACAATATGATAAAAAAGCAGGCAATGAGGCTAGAATGGAACATAATCCTTCAGCTCTAAACAGTTTTTTGGGCCCACATCATTCCCTCATATGACATAAGGAAACAACTTGATTGCAGTAATGGCTGCATGTGATCTGAGTTGATTGAAACAAACTATACGTAAGGTTGTCCTGTGTGTAATTTTATCAGAGTGCTTTTTAGATGTCCTGCTGGTGATCCTGGCTGCGCGATGCTTCTCATGCTTTTTGGCACGATTCCTTTTTTTCCACTCCACTTTTTTTTCAGATTTTCTCCCCTTTCCCTTCCCCCTTGTGTAAAATAGCACACTTGAAGTATGAAATCTGTTGAACTAACGTGTGTATCAAACCTGTTAACATGTGTGCTTCTCTGTGGTCTGTGTTGTATTTTTGCCCTGCACAATTCAATTCAAGATGAAAGATGGAATGTCCCTGCCTTTAGTTTAATTGTGTGTGTGTGTGTCTCTCTCATGTTTTGAAATATATGTACATTCAGGAGTGCCTGCATGCCCTTCTCTCCTGCTCCAGTGACGAAAAGGAGAGCCTGTTTATGTACCATAGTAAAAAATTCAAAGGTTTTTGCTGTGCCCATTACATCCCTTATCATATGGATCTGTCACAATACAGAGTAGCAGTGGTCCATAATACTAGCCCATCCCAACATAATTATAAATTAACACATACCGACATGCTGCGAAACAGCTGTTGCAAAGCCGCTGGTGAAGGCAATTTCCGCAGCACTGCAGTGGTACAGCCAAGTTCCACCTGTATAGCGACAAATCCACATGCGTGTTAGCAACTCAGTAGTTGCTGATGGTTTCATAAGCTTTACACTACACAATAAAGTAATCTAGACAACTTTGTTGGAACAAATGCACATAATTAGGACACCACTTAAACACTAACACGATTAATTGCCCCCAATCTCTCACTCACTAAGGGATAATACTACTGAAACATCGGTGCTTTGAGGAAAACAGCTATAACAGCGGTTAGTTTTCTTGATCATTTTATGTGGTAGCTTTGATTTAAATGTCATGCAGTACTATAAAATACAAAGTGCCGCATTTCTAGCAGCAGAAGGCGTCGTCAGGCTCATGGTACAACAGATTTTTGCACTGTTTGTCAGTGAGCCGACACATACAAAGAAAACCGAATTCACACATACATATACAGTGTCAAGTGCACTTCTGAAAACGCAGCCACCAGTTCCAATGTTGCTGAAAGGAAAGGTTATATAAAGTGCGAGACTGCATGGAACTGCCACTTATGACTGTAAATGTATGGTCTGCTGATTGCAGAGGTAGTCACATGCTATTTCTAGTCTCTTTTAGAAGCATTACTAAAGGATGAATTAAAATCGATTCATAAGTCACGAATTTCACGCATCCACAGTTTGGTTAAATAACTTGTGAGAAAAAGACATGTTTACCTGGAATAGCAACAAAAACTTTCCTTCGAATTAATGAAATAACTTTGCAGCGTCATAATATATTGTTTCTCGCAACTACTTGCCGGCAGTGGCGAGTTACAGTGTTTATATCCGACTCATTGGGCGACAATACTGCCAAACACAAATGCTTCACGAACACGAGAACACGTCCCTCGCAGAGAATAGCAACCATATATGCCTCTGTGAGACATGATCGCACCTTTGTGGTCAAAATGTACATTAGAACGACATCACCATCTCATTAAAAAAAGAAGCCTCCGTACAAGGCAGCCACCAACTGCATAATGTGAAATTGCAACTGATGTCCACTTACTGGTGGCCTGTGTTTGAGTCACTTTTGGCAGTTGACTGGGTGCTGAGAAATGCACGTCCTGGGTTGTCCCTGCAAAACATACAGGGTTATGTCAAATGTTGAAAATATATATATGCCAGCATTTCATCAGTCGCAAAACAAACGAGTAAACTAATAACCAACTGTAATGTAAACAGAGTACACATCATAAGATAGGCTGTCAACTGTTAATGCATTACGCAAAAAACCTAATGCATAGGAAAGACTATATGTATACACACGAAGCTGACACACAATTTAATTCGCTCTAGGTTTTTCCGTGCAGTATATTCAAATTATTATGTCTCGTGGTTAGAGCGAAATTAGTGTAAATTACGAACTAAATTATCTACCCTGGAAACTTTTCTTCAATATGCACCTGTGCGCGCTTCGAACGAGTAGCGTTGTAAAATTTACGTACATGGCATTTAACATAGTTGCTGAACATGGATTTCCTTTGCCCTGTGTCGTGTACAGTGAGCTACATATATCTGCCCCCCCCCCTTTTTTGTACTAGCCATACTGCGTGCCACTGCACCTATACGCACGTCAATAAACCTCACGACACAGAAATAAAAAAAGCGCCAATCACCCATGCCTGCATGTTGTAGTGGGCCTAACCTAACCAAGCATGGGCTGTTGCTTTTTATAGTAAACACAGGCACCGTGCTCATTGCAAGTATGTATCATGTCGCTAAGCAAATATGCAATTTCATTGTACCACTATTTTTTTATCACATGGATATATCTGTTGAGAGGCAAGACAAAAAGCAGTCACTTCTCAGAACTAATCAGCTTTCTTAAAACACATTTTTAACTTTTCAATGACACTTGCTGCTATGTGTTTGTCTCCAGAGAGCATACTTGATTTGACTTTCCAATCAGAGACATTACATAAATATACCATGTTAAGATGACTGCCTGGAGCACGTGAGAATTTTCATCTTCGTGTAACATACTGTATCTTGATTTTGTTGACATTTGGTCAAATGGTACACCCAATATACCCACATACTAGTTTTCTTGTCCAAATAACATGCCAATGTATTTTGATTTTTTGGCATTGGCTCCTCTGCACTACGTGAAGTCGCGCTGCACTGGCTCTTTCACATCCTCGTGTCCTTGCAGCTGCCTTCTTGCGTTATATAAAGCGGGTGCCTGAAAAATATCGTATGCAAAAGTCAACACAAGGGCATGGTGCAAAACAACATCAAGACAGTCAAGGCCATGGCAATAAAAATGTCTTAGCTCTTAGTCTTTCTAGTGAAATGCATGCAAAACATCCAAATGACTGCAACAGTCAACTGCTAAACTAACTTCAATTTTTAGATTTAAGCAAAAAAACAAATAAACCACAGTTCATCCTTGTTTTTCATGAATGTTAGAATACTCCTGCTAATGAATAGAATATTGGTCATTTTCAGACGTCATAGGTCTGTCATGAGTCTGGTGTATCGCAAACACCACTTGTGACACATCCTAAGCACGTGCCCATTGTGCCCCCCCCCCCCCCCCCGCACCATCCCTGGTTGTGCCACTGCTGAAGCCACAATTTGAGGATTATAGCTGCAAACATGATGCTCAGTAGGGATGAAAATATTGTCCTTCAGCTCAATGGATATATGGATGTGCCTATAAAAAAGGGCAACAAGGCTTGTTATGGCAAGCTTACCCACATTTCAATACTAACAAGTTCACTGCGGCCTGCATCTAAGCTTACTAAAAGGCATGAACTTATTTTCATGCATGAGGTGCGCAGTGGAGTTCATTTTTGACAGACCCGACTACTGCTGCAGTTTGAAATCTAGCATTTTAGATTCTTGTAGGCATGTAAAAGTTGCAGTTAAACCGCAGTTATTAGTTTATTACACCAACCTATTGTTCTGTGTACGACAGACTGGTAACACGGAATTAAAGCAACATTTTGATATTTTATTTCTCTACTAAATATATTCAAGCGATAAACACATCTTGATCTGCCATGCTATAGCAAAATGCACACATTACGCTTGTAACCCCCAGAGGAAGGCTGATTTAGCTGTTCATATGACATAACTCTGACACGCCAACTCATATTAGCAAATGCACAGGCATGTCCAAAACAATAAGCGTATGCAAAGCGCCCCTGCAATTGTAATTCCACACAGCAGCCGTTATATTCGATGCCGATGCGTAACTAGCTGCTCGACAATTCACCGAGTTCGTAGACATAAGCATCCTTTCAGTTTCGCACCGTGCACGAAAACCGCAACAGGAGACAAAACCAGACCTATAATCACACCATTTCAACATGAGCAAAAACAGTTCAGTCTTAAGGATAAACACTGTGAGAGCGATTTAGTGCGCGACGGCGACGAGCGACGGCTTCGAGCGACAAAACGGGCCGTCGCTTGAACAGATGGCTCGGTTCTGGAAATCTAGAAATCGTCGCTCGTCGCCCAGAAGTGCTATGAGCGACTAGCCAATAGCGCGAAGCCGGAACTGGATGTACAGGTGCTCCCAGAATAATTCGGAACGCTGGACGCGCAGCTGCTCGTCGGCGGAGCGCGCCGGCGGATAAATACAGGCAAGATTTGCGCATGCGCGGTCTCCCTAGCGAGCAAGTTTCGCTCCCTAGTGCATCTAGATTGGCGTTGCCTTGCTCCAAGAAGGTAGCGCTAGGTGCCCTTTAGCATTGTGCAATGGGGGCTGGGCGAATGAATGTCTGTAGCACAGCATGCATGCACCGTTATCTACAAATAAAGGCTCCTGCATTCCTTGCAGCGCATTCTCGCCATGGTCTGCATCCCGTCTGGGAGATAGCAATGCTTTGCGTGATTACGTGCTAGTGGGGCGGTTTGGCTACCACGGCAACGCTGCCTTATTTTTCCACCGTGTTAGCCTGTCCTGCGAAGTATTAGCTCTTAGTAAAATATCTCCCTATCCGTGTTACTACTAGCTTCGTAATACGAGGACAATTTCCACTATTACATGACCCCTCTTAACGGGTGTGTCTGCGATAGCGGCAATAAAAGAGTTCACAAAATGAAATAACGCGGCACATTCATCAAGGCCAATTTCACGCACAGGAAGTCACTTCATGCAAAGGTCACTCTATGAACTCTTCACGACTCTACTCATTTATTGACGCACCCCGTTCCGTGGTTCGTATATATTGTGCGCCAATCAATCACGGAATCTGGACCATTGGTAGCGATTATCCTTACGTATTGATCGCGAGTCGGCGTTTGTTCGCGAAGATACTCATTTTCTTTTGCTCAGAGGAAATATACAATAATAATCCAGGGTAGGCTGTGTGAGCTGAATGCAAAAAAGTAGTAAGGAGAACATAGTAAATCTAAATAATAGGAATAACACGGGGTGTATTTTTTCCACAGTAAAAAAAAAAAAAGAATCGAAACGTAACTGTTTCGTCTCAAGCGATTGGCGTGTTCCGCTATCAATATCTCGCGAATGCGCCGTCCACGCGAAGCGCAGCTTGTACGCGGCGTGGAATTGACTCGCAGAGCGCATCGACGAAGTCCCTCCTCTCACCAAGGCTCTTCCACTCGCGCGTTATGGCGAGCCAGAGCTCGTCGGCACTGGCCCCTCCCAGATTCAGCTTGGATAAGCTTTCCTTCATCGTGCCCCACACGTTCTCCATAACATTGAAGTCTGCACCTTTCGGAGGCCAGTCAAGAACGCGAACCCCACATTCTTGAAGTTTTTCCACAGCTCTGGCGGTGTGCACCGGGCTCAGGTCTTGCTGGAACAAGTAGCAGCCATCTTTAAATGGCCTGTCCAGAGCGTATGGCAATAGGTGGTAGTCCAGAATGTCGCAGTAAGCTTCAGCTGTGAACGATGGGGACAGTCGGATTAGCGGACCGAGGCCCTCTTTTGCTAATTGCTCCCCAAACGTTGACAGTACAGCGGCCGCTGCTGTGGATCTCAGAAACATACCTAGGATCGTATCTACACGAAAAGAAGGGAATAGATAATGGTCTTTTCAGATGAAATACCTTTTGCGCGCCCGAAGAATTTGTGCTTAAAAGATCAGAAAGAAAATGAAAATACCTGCAGTTATATGGTCTCCATACGCGGCGCTCTTGGTCCCATCTAGATGAAAATGTCGATTCATCTGAAAATATTACTTCCTTCCATTCTGCAGTCGTCCAGCGCTCATATGCCCTGCAAAACTCAAGGCGCCGGCGTTTTTGGTGCTCCGTAAGGTGTGGCTTTTGTTCCGCGACAAATCCACGAAGACCAGCCTCTCGCATGCGCCTTCTAATTGTTTCCTCACTAGCTTGCAGGTTGAGGGCTGTCTTGATCTGGCGGGCGCTCTGAAAAGGATCAGCAACGGCTGCAGCAACAAGAAGAAGATCGGACTCTTCCGATGTACATCGGTGTCGTCCCGATCGTGCTGCATCTTTGAGTCGGCCATTGTCATCCCTGTATGCTTGGATTATTCGGTTGACCGCACTTATAGACTTTCCTGTGAGGCGGCATATCTCACGTTGAGGTATACCTTGTGAACTGAGCTTAATTATATTTCTCCGCACATTCATCGGCACTCTTTTCGGCATGTTGCCTCGATAGGAATAGGGCGGAATTCGCGTAACTGTCGTTGTTTAAATATGTTCGTATCCCTTTATCAATCGAGCCGCCGATATCATCACGGTTGCATCAGACGAAAACGCCGCCCTTTGCCAGCGCTAGTCACGGTAACCTACCATAAATATATTTAGCAAATGATAAATACGGCCCGCACGAAAAATGAAAAAAAAAGGGGCCAAGCACGTGAACATGCAGACACGAGCGCTTATGCTCCAACTCGAGTGCATGCGCAGACACAGCTTGTCACAGACACCACCGGCCCAGCCCCCCTTGACAAAACGTTGAGGGGCACCTAGGGCTACCGTTCTGGAGCAAGGCAACACAAACTAGATGCACTAGGGAGCCAACCTTGCTCGCTAGGGAGACCGCGCACGCGCAGACCATGGTACTACTTCTTCCACGGGTGCGCTCCGCCGGCGAGCGGCCGCGTGTGTGGCGTTCCGAATTATTCTGGGAGCGCCTGTACATACATCGCTCAAATACTACCGATTGTTGCGCGGAACGAGCAAATGATTCAATTTTTATACGTGCAAGGATAAGAACGTACTGCAAGACCTCCGGAAATATGTTATGCTACTTTTTATAGTAAAATACATCAACGTAAATTACTAAAGCACGCGTCACGCGTGACTGCAGCCCTCATGCCGGCAACACCGGGGAGGCGTCGCTCAAAATCGTCGCTCGCACGGAGTACGACTTGTAGGCGACGAGCGAATGCGACAGCCATCTCCGTCGCGTCGCTTGTAGCTGCCGCGCGCAAGATCGCTTATATGGGGTTTATACTTTTTTCAGCATAAAACATGGATTCCTCATGCGTTTTCAGTAAGTTCAAGATAACGCGCCCAACTGACCTCTTGCAGCATGCAGCTGAATGCCTGCGGCAAAGTTTCTAACTAGCACTGGTGCTGCACGTAACTTCAGTGGTCGCAGATTCCCCCTGCGCGAGACACCGTCAAGCGCGCGGTTTATTTATAAAAAAAAAGCATGCTGCCAGCAAAATGACGCCTTCTGTTATGTGATTCCTTAGTTCAACAGCGTTCCGTACACAGTAGACTGCCAAACTGAATAAATTCAAACACACAAAACGCACGCTAATCACGCTCCGCATAGGCTCGGAATCACGGGCTGGTGAACTAACCATTTTAAGCGTCCTCTCGCCTGGTGTCTTATTGAACATACCATATTTCTGGCAGCGTTTGCGATTTTTAAAGCTCTTACGGACAACGGCAAAGTGATAAAATCACATGCGGTTATCGCGACGACTGGCTTTTTCGATTGACATCGAGAGACAGCGCGTACGCCTAGTCCTTTGTCAATCGCGTCGGCTAAGCGCAGCGACGACTTCCTGGCGATAGCATGACATACGGAGAATGTGCACCTCAGTTAGAATTCACTTACCGTGGAGGATTTGTTGTTATATCCAAGGCATGACGAACGACTGTCGTGTTTTCGTGGCGACGCGAGATGGCAGACACACGATCTGCCTCGGCTGGCCTTTGCTCGCTCGGCTAGCCTTTGCTCTCCGGTGCTGTGTTGTTCCGCGATCTTGAGCGCGCGCGCGCGCGGTGGAGCCACTCCGAGGGAAAAAGTAGAGCGCTCGCTACGCGTTCCTTTGAACTGCGGCGGCCTGTTCTCTTAGAAGCAAAACGATGTGTTCTTTGCTCAGCGTGCATGAATGATACATTGCCATGTTCGGGGCCAGCCACCTACAGTTGAAGCAGAAGATTACGCTACGTTTTGTTTTCTATTGCCGCAAGAGTCTCTCTTTTCTATTGTCGCAAGAGTCTTTTCACTCTCTCTCTCTGAAGGGGAGAGTGAAAAGCACATTTCACTCTCTCCTTGGTGACAGAGTGAACAATGCATTTCACTCTCCTCGACATTTTGCGAGAGTAAAACGACGCTTTGAAGAGTGAACCGGCAGCTTCACTGCTGCGACACCCTTCCTAGTTTTTAGAGTGTACCTTTAGTCAATGAATGCCGTGCGCTAGGTCACGCAACATGTGATGGGAAGCGCACGCCAAACTTTGAACAAGCACGCAAGCAAATAAAAAGAAAAGCTCGGAATAAATCGCCGTGTTCAATCGAGCAACGCCATTCCACACGAAATAATAGGTAGTTTGCACAGTCTCGCGAAGTCTTGAGCTAGAATCACTAGTTTGTAGAGGTAACCAAAACGAACTAATAAACTGTGCAATAAAAAAATATTACCATTTGTTGTTTTACTACAGAAAAAAATATTTTAAACGAAATATCTATTCCTTTGACAGTATTCTGGTTAAAATTTCGAAATATTTTTTTCTCATAGGTTTTCTAGTTTGTGTTTGCATCTCCCCCCTACCCTTATCCAGTCGCGCTTCAATCATGCACCACTGATATTTCTGCAGGTAGGATTTGGCACGCTTTGCATTTGCGACTTATTCAGATGGACCTTGTAGGAAGTTCGAAGCTGCTGAATCAGATATTTCCTGGAGCACCCAACAACTTTCTTAATAGAAATTATTGCCTAAAGATAGTACTTGCGAACTTGGTTAACTTCTCATGGCTAATTATATATTTAAGAAGAACACAAAAACACTGTGACTTGACTAGTGCAAAAACATGGCATCTCAGGCTTTCACATAGACCTGTAGATCTCGAGAAGTGCAATAGCGCTTGCACGGCCTTCTGATGCGATGTTAAGTCACGTCGATGTTGTAAAATTCTGTCTTCCGACAGCGGCTGCTCGTCCAACTGGTTCAGCACGACGGAAAGCACACTGCACACTGTCTCTGCACACTGCACTGCGGGCACTGGCAAAGAACATGAATTGTTTCCGCGTCGCCGCAATTGCCACATGCTCCGCTGTCAGCCATCCCTATGCGGAACGCGTAGGCATTATTAACGCGACGCCCATCCATAGCCTACACAAGAGGCACGACAGATTCAGAAAAAGCTTTTTCTACATCTACGCAGTTGTCGAGACTACAGTTCTTCACTTCCTAATTCCAATAAATAATTCTTTCCAAGCCAATGAAATTTTCATGAATTTTTCCAAACCCTTTTCAACAGGTCTCTGATTAATAAGCGGTTGACTCTGGCATCCCGCAGGGCTCGGTTCTTGGACCTGTCTTACGTCTTATATTTATAAATGATATTGTAGAGCACATCTTTGCAATAAATATGTTGTATGTGGAAGACTGCAATTCATTAGGAAATCAAAACGGTCCATTGACCACCAGTGTTTACAAGGAGCACTCCAAGATTATTTTTCGTAGTGTGGAGATCGGCAAATATCCATACATTTTTTTACAAATCTGCACAGGAAAGATCCTCTCAAGTCCCTGTATCATACCCGCCTTGTATCAATTTCGCAGGTCGTGCAATATTAATGTTTAGCTCTCTGTATAACTTATGATCTTACATAGACTAAACTAATTGACACAGTGAGTGCAATGGCTAATCCTAAACTATCGTTTTTTCTTTCAAAATGCTTAAACATTCCTCTTCCTCCTTGCGACCTTTTGCTATAGATTTTTAATTCTTCCTTCGTTACACCATGCTTCTATAATCTGAGGACCCTACACTAGGACTAACATAGCTAAATTCTAACGACTGCAAAAGAAGACCGTTCGTTCTATATGCAAAAATTTCGAGCGTACCTCAATAAGACATTTGCTGGAAAATCTAAAAGAAATTCGCAAGAGCAGGCTAAAATTTCTATGCCAGTTACCCAAAAGACTGGATAAAACTGACATCACAGAAGTTATCTCGTTTTCTTCCTGGATACGCCACAAGGAAAAGAGATGAGCTGAATATAACCTCTGTTCGTGCCAAAAGTAACTGTACCAAATAATGTTTTTTTTTTCCGCCAACTGCCAATGATTGAAAAGGTCAACGAAATCTTCAAATCATACAAAGTACAATACCATTATTTGCGTCGCATTTTGAGTTATGGATCCGCCATTCCCTTTTGTCCGTCACACTGAATTGTGTTTCGTTAATGCTAATTACTTTTATTTTTCAACTTGCTGTAATCTGTACTTACCTTGTAATGTGTGATATGTACCCTATTATGATATATGCATTGCTGTTCCAGTAACCTTTGTGCTTAAGTGAATAAAACAGCGTTTTCTTTAAAATGTTACTGTGACGCCAATGCATTTCATCGGTCACCGTGAAAATTAATATCTCGAAACTGATGCAGTCCGGAGAATTTGTTTCAAGTGGATACGCCTTGCGAACTCACCTGCTATAATTCGTAGATTGAAATAGTGGCCGTAATATTGACAATGTAAAAGGTAATTAACGTGATCATCTTATTTATTCAATTAAGTATTTTGATTTACCGTAGAGGTAAGGGCCGCCTGATCAGGTAATTTACGTCAAGGATTAAAATTGTGCTATCTGCCACAGGCAAGTTTTAAAAATTTCGTGTAGCTAAAAAAAAAAAAAAAACATTCCGTATATATGAACGTTGTCAATAAATGAAAGAAAAAAAAAATGCAGTTGTGAGGCACCGCAAGTTCAGTGCATTTCTCTTTGTCTCCGTCTTTGTGAGCGTTGCACCAGCCGAAAGATAAATGCGTGCCAGTTTGCTCAGTTTACAATTTCATTACTAGGTGGTCCTTTTGTAGAATATCAGCGCTGCTATGGGTGTTACCGTGAGTGTGCTGTGCTCATTCTCTCCCTGTATTCCTCTGTCTATTCGATGTTTCCCTTACCTCCTGTGTATGGTAGCAAGCCGGACGCTCGGATGGGTGACTTCGCTACATTTCCCCTTCTTGCTTTATCTATTTCTCTCCAGATAACATAGCTAAAGAATGTGTACTTTCGCCTCTATCTTAAATGTTTTCAGCAAGCGTAGACCCCCAAAATGGAACGAAGAAAACACAGTTTCACGTCGGGAAGTGAAACGTTGTCTGCTGCTCCAAAGTTCGGTGTTGCGGAAAAATAAGAACACGGAGCAGGTGAGACGGGCTACTTTGCAACCTGTGAAAATTCACGGGAAGATAAAGTTTAAGAAAAAAAGAATGTGCCCTAATTGAACAAGCAAATCAATGCTACACACCCCTTGTAAAGCAAGCATGAACGTCTGGACCTGTCTTAACACAAATGACTCTTGGATAAAGCACAAAACTGGAGGCGACTTTACAGACCCAGTACGGATACAAAAAGCCTAGTAGCGAGCACAAAAAAAGAAAAAAATGAAGGCTATGAACACCTGATAGGTCAGCTTGAGAGGAACAGTGGTGCCACCATGCGAAGACACAGGATCAAGCACAGCACGTCGCGTCACGCATCGAAGACGTAGGCAGAAGAGCCTCAATCCATCGCCCTCATGTCGGCAGCAACAGAGGTGATGACCTGGTGGTCTTGCCTTTCGTTCCCAAAGTAAAATAAAAAGCAAGAAAGAATCTCCTCGACAGGCAGCGCTGGAGCAGGCACTCTCACAATGGAGTCTTCATTCTTAGCTCAGCCACTCATTGATGATGGCGGGCCGAATAAAGAACATAGTGGAGATTTACAGACATTAAGTCGCGTTTCATTTGCGGCGGGAATTCTTTCGTCTTTTTTCCCTCGTTTTTAATGTTATTCTTGCTGTTAGAAAGATTGTCTTCTCTTTTTCCTGCTCATTCCTGTGAGCATTTTTCTTCCTGCATAATTTTTGCGACTACATAAGGATTACCTCGTGACTATACATACACCGTTTGTATCTCTGGATTTTCTTTGTGTCGCTCATATTCTTTCGTGGTATTATTTTGCATTCCGTGCGTTCCTCGGTATCCAACTCGTACCACTTGTCTGCGTGCGTCATTTACATTATTGAAAATTTATTTTCAGCTTGAAATAGGGTAGCACTTAAGATGCTTACTACGCTGCTGCTCAAATTGCGTAAATTATCTGAGAACAAACAAGGCACATTGACGCTGATGCCAGTGTTTCGCTGCAAAGGAGCTTGGGTCTTCGTGTGCCGCTTATACGTCAAGCAATGAAGATTGGTATATGTGGGCAGAAGGTGGGCCAGCAGATGAGCCGTATGCAATAGCACGCGCAGAAAGCAGCACGTCATATCCCAGACGGGTACGAGTAAGCTTGCGCTCTACAGTCGCGTTCTTTTTCACCTCGCCTTACCCTAATTCAGTATATTGGAAGCAGCATCGATTGCCTGTGTGGAAAAATGCAGGAAGTATGGATTGCTATGAGCAGTGTGCTTTGCACACGCTAATGAAAGGGATTCTCCAGTTCCAAACTATGTTGGAGGCGCCTCTTCTAAAAATCTGCGTGCACCACCCGGATTTTTTTTTTTTTTGCTGGAATCGACACTTTCCTTAAGAACACTAAACACCAAACCTCATAATGAAATCGAGAACAATATTTACAATAAACAACATAGATTTTAAATATGTGTGGTAAAGTTCACGAACACAAAAGTTTGTCATTGGAGGCAAAATAGGAGAAAATATAAATATCTTATACGTGTTAACATATAAAGGATGGTTATTCCCAATTAAAATTGTGCTCACTTCTTTGCAAGTTACACTTGTGACGGATAACGTATGCTTCACGGAGCAAGCAAAAATACTTCTGCCAGTATGTCGGCTGTGCGTTCAGCGTGATCAGCTCCAAACGACCTTTTCTTCCATTTTGACACCAATTTTGCTTTGGCAAGAAAGGCGTTCCTGCGAAAATATCAAACGATAATAAACAATAAGGACGTGCGCTCTCTGTGAAGTAAATATTTCTACACGAAAGGTCCAAGGCGGCAGCGAAAAGCTCAGACATTGTAGGAAATCATACGTGTTCGTTCTTCTTTTTCTGCTTTGCTCATCTCCAGAAAGCGCAAGTTCCTCACGAATGCACGCTAACACTGGTATAAACAACATTGCCATTTCCGAATAGCTGCCTCAGGCAACAGACCATGAAAAAGACCATTGACGCATCCCCGGAAACTGCGATAAGTGTATACGGATAAACCAAACTCCG
The DNA here is from genome assembly GCF_023375885.2 of Dermacentor andersoni. Lineage (NCBI taxonomy): Eukaryota > Metazoa > Arthropoda > Arachnida > Ixodida > Ixodidae > Dermacentor > Dermacentor andersoni. The sequence goes on from NC_092818.1 coordinate 118,256,634, forward strand.
CGCCACCAACTCAAGCAGAGAAGGCGAAAATGATGCAAAAGGAAAACAAATTTCACAGCTGTGCCAAATCTCATAGGCCAAGGGGCGTTTAGTGGAAACGGAAACGATCAGGATAGCGGCGAAGAAATGCTGCTGTGTAAGCAGCTTGCTCCCGCTACCATTTTTTTTTCTATCTACCTATTGCGCTTTATGCCTGAGACGCCGTCCTCGTAGTCAGCAAGCCTCAGGGTTGAAGGCAGAAAGTGGGAACATGGCACTGGAAATGTGGTCCTAGAAGAGGACGATCGTAAAAGAAAAGGCGGAGTAGAAGCTGGGGGAAATAGCGAAAGCTAAGTCATAGCATGGTTAGCCTTGGTTGATCTTGATTGCAAATCCAGGTTAGTCTGGTTGTCTAGCTATGTTGCGGCGTTTAGCCAGTCATTCGGCCCGCTGTTCGTCTGTTTCGGGGTTGATTCCTTTCCTCTTCATCTCGTTCCGATGTCGATTCCAGGCCTCCTCCTGCTTATCAGATTTGTCGCAGTCCATACTGCCCCCTCAACTGTGGTTGCGGCGCACGCGAGCGCTCCTTTTAAATCCTCCGACATGTTATCAGGCATGCGACGCAGCTGGCGAAGGGAGCGGAGGCGAGCGTAACGACGAAAAACGTGGTATGGCGTCATACCAAACGGCGGCCGCGGAAAGGTGTGGCGCTACGCAGCGGTGGAACACCTGTGGCTCGGTGCTACTAGTGGCGCATGCGCAGTAGTGACTATGGAGCGATAGAGAGAGAAATATCCGCCGCCAGGCGCGCGTTGTGACGTCATGTGCCTCCTCGGAGCACCACCAAGGCGAAGACGAGACGGTCGACGTGCGGCTCTAGGGAGGAGACCTCGAGGGCCCTGAGTTTTTATGAAATATGGCAAGAAATTACATTACTCAGTTATTAAACATTATTTAGAACGCAACGTGGGGGAGCGTTCTGCTGTTACTGTCACCTTTCACGTGCCTGTGACTCATTGATCGCACAGCGCTGGCGAACTTGCGAGTCCATCATGTGGAGAAAGAGTTTTCGTGCCCAGAGCGACAGCATCGCACAGCGTGCATTCACATTGCAGATGTTTATCAGATCCACGAAAGATATATTGTAGCCATATAAGTGGGCCGTCCATTTACAGAAATTCAGCGATCATTACGATATGCCCTCATGTAAATTTTGTGCGCAGCTGCTTACATGTTTTGAATTCGGGATATATTGTGGCAAATAATTTTATTCTGGACGATAGGGCCCTCTCGGCGGCGGCGCTGAGCCTCTGCTTGGGCGCCTCTTTTAGCAGCAGCGGCAGACGAAGCAATTTTAACGGTTGCGTCACTCATTGTTCAGAAAGCAAGCATGAACACGGGAACCACGCGGAGCGCATTCTCTAGCGGCCACGGCGCAGGCGAAGTAGCGCATGCGCAGTGGGTCCGAAATCCCATGTAATATGCTTGTTCGTTCTTATTGAAGAGGCACGCACCCGAATTCTCAAGGAAGTTATCAATGAGTCGACCTCTCGCGTCAGATTGTTAGTCTCCCCACATCCGTTTGTCAGCATTAAAATCTGCCACGAGTAGCTCGGGAAGCGGATCAATGAGGTTTTAGAAGCCTGATTTTTCGAGATGATGGTTCGGGGGTATATAAATGTAACATGCAGTGACATATTTATTACAAATAATGACTTTCTGATGGTTTAATGAGTACTTTCTGAATACCTTTACTTTCTGGTGGATGCTATTGTGTTTCGGTGATCCTTGCTCCCCACTGCTGCCTGTACTATCACGCATGTGTTTTAAAAAAAAATAAGGAGGGTCGGCCAAGTTTAAGAAAAAAAAGATAGGAGAAGTCTGCAAAAAAATGAAGGGTTTACTTGAAGGCCTGGAGTTGCCAATTTCTCCACTTATAAATGACTCGAATTTCTCGAAAGCAATTGGAAAAGGCTACGTTGGGCAGGGGCACTTCTAGCTGCAGCTTGTACGTAGTCTGAAAACTGTACCACTTTGATGTCATCTTTTTTGTGGGCTTTAGGGTGAGAGAGATGCAAGAAATCTTTCCATTTACTGACCTATGTCCCGAATTAGGAAACTTTCTTTAACCATACCTAGGAACCCGCAGAAAAAATCTATGGGCAAATGTAGCAAAATAATTTCTGTCGACACTATTCTCGCGACTGTTTCGTAAACTGCAAATGTATAGTCAACATTGCGATTGAAAGCATGACCTAAAATACTTGCAATTCATGACGTTGCCACCGCAACAGGAAAACGTTAGCTCCACGCGCCATTCATTTTCGCAACTCTTTGTAGTAACGATGGCTAAACAACATTATTTTCTTTGCATTACGACATGGACCAAAATAGCCGGACACGGCAAAGGCAGCGGCCAAGCCACGCCGATCTCGGCTGACTCAAGATTCAAGGGGACTGAATCAGGCAAACAGTCATGAACAGAGCCTTAGTGACGCGAGTGAAAATAAACTACCAAATTCTTCGCGACTGTGGCTGCAACTTCTGGAGTGGACGTGAGCTTTCTGTAGCTGTTGCAGTAGCAGCTTTGCGCAAGTTTGGGAAAGCAGAGACCCGCTGATTGCTGCTGAAGCGTCGAATTGGTTTGTTCTTTGAAGCAAAAGATCGGGGAGGAAATTTCCCCAAGGCAAAAGGCACTCCACTGAAACTCGTCTGGAACCGGAAGGAAGAACGTGACAGAAAGCACGGTGGTGGAATTTGTGACATAAAAATCAATCAATTCATCGGTCATTGTCGAAAAGTTAAATCGCCTGTTATATAAGGCAGAACAAGACAATTCTTACCGAAATGCGTGGTTCTACATTGCGCAGAAATTACTTATTTTGAAGGTGGCCTACGATGCTTGAATAAGCTTTCTGCTGATGCGCCTTAAAGTACGTCCGATTGATTGCTAGCACGATCTTGCTCGATCTTGTTTTTTTTTTACTGATAGAGTCACTGCACGATACTGGAGCAAGAAGAATCCTCCTTGTGTTTAAATATCTAAAATGCGTGATTGAAAGAAAAAAAATGAAATAATATCAAAATTCTTTCAGCGTTGCTACTGTTATAAACAAATATGGCGAAGGTAGGCACAGATGACGCGCACAGACAAAAAAAAAAAAAAAGAAAACAAGAAATGGCACACAGAAGGACCTTGACATCAGAAAACCGACGCTGTAGTAGCTTCGTGACCGGAACTTTGTCGATCTTGTCCGCCTTCTCAGCGCAGTGTTCAGCATTCCTCCTAACAATCTGATCTCGAGCGTCGTGCTCCGAATAAACAAGCGAAACGGTTTTGAGCACTTTGTTTCAACCGGCCGAATGCCGAGTGCGGTGCAAAAGCGCTCTCAATCGTTCAAGATTGACCCCAGTCGGGCATGCTTGTTTGTTTGTTTATTTGTTTATTTTTTGTTTATTGATAAAACAACGCTTAAGAGCGATTTGTCTTGGTGCCAAGGAAAAAGGTGGCACTAAAAGCCACCTGACTAGTCTTTTGACACCAGACAGCACGCGCGGCACACAACATGAGCGCAACATGCTTCAAAACACATTGCAAAATATCAAACCCATACAAATAAATATGCACGTACAGAATATCAGACATGATAAAGCAAGATAAGGAAGAATGACAGAATTAGTCGTCAACACATTCATCATCAACAAGACACATAACTATCAAGGCCAATGGAATACAATTAGATTGAAGAGAACAAAACAAGTGCATGCAATGAGGATACCCTCTCTGGGCCTTATATTATTGTCAATTTTCTTCCCGCTTCTCTTTCTTCCGATAATGTAGCAAACCGAATATAACCTGGTTAACTTGCCCGTCTCTCATTTGCTATCTGTTTTTATGAGCCATTTTTGGAAGTTATATGCATCAACATATAAGCAAAAGGGTGAGATCGACTCTCTAGCAAGACCTAGCACTCTAGCGCTCAAGCATGGAGCAGGTCTATAAAGGCGGTTTTTTTTTTTTGTTGTTGTCGAAGCTAAGATAGAAGCCTCTTTTAATCACATGTACTGGCAATACAGGAAGAAAATTTCATAAAAATACTTAAGATTGTCAGAATCGTCACTCTTGAAAGGGCGCTCCTTTGTGAAAAAAATTGCGCAGTACATTCTTGAGATTTCCGCTTGAGCAACTGCGGCTCTGCTAATTAAGACATACTGATTAGAGAAGGAGACATAGTAAGCAAATTGGAGCGGCGAATAAAAGGGAGGATTAATTAAACTTTATTCTTTGCTCCCGTAATCATCTGCTTAATAGTCGTGTCCTGAGTATCAGGAAGCTAGTATTGTCAGCTACAATAAAAATTGTTAAACAATTGACTATTTCTTTGTGATTTCTCTTATTTAATCATTGATGCGAGTTACAGCTTTCTAAAGAAAGACTTACGCTGTTCTCGCAAGATGTCCTAGTATTGAGTACATTACGCGAGCATAACTAAAAGGGAACAAGCGTCGGCACTACTTTGTACACAGTAGGAATGAAATAACTGCGCGGTCATGAACTTACTAGTGCCTATTAGCGATTTTCACAAATTAAAGGGGGCGCCACTGTCGAGGAAGGACTCCATTGAAGCTGAGCTCTGTCACATATTTTTCGATCGTGATATTCGATTTCCATGTTTTGTCGAACGCCAACATCATCTGCGGGCCAAGCACGTTCTGGCTATTGGCACAAAGAAAGTCGCAGTTTCGCTAAATAGAAGAAGCATCGATTGCGATAGCAAATTAGTAGACAGCTATACGAAGTGAGCTGCTACTATTTCTCCAGCAGAAAAATAGAAATAAACCTATAAAGAAAGGGGTCACACAAGGCGACACAATCTCTCCAGTGCTATTCACTGCATGCATGGAAGTATTCAAGCTAATAAACTGGGAAGGCTTAGAAGTTAGGATCGATGGTGAATATCTCAGCAACCTTCGGTTTGCAGATGACATTGTCCTGCTCAGCAACACTGGGGAGGAGTTACAGCAAATGATTGAGGATTTTAACAGAGAGAGTGGAAGAGTGGGTTGGGAGATTAACATGCAGAAAACGAATACAAGGAACAATAGCCTGACAAGGGAACAAGAGATCAGGATTGTCAGTGAACCCGTAGAGTCTGTGGAGGAATACGTTTACCTAGGTCAGTGACTCACAGGGGACTCTAAAACACTAAAAAGAAAGGAGTTCAATCAGTACATTCTACCGGTGCTAACATATGTGGCAGAAACTTGGAGACTGACAAAGAAACTCGAGAACAAGTTAAGGACCGCACAAAGAGCGATGGAACGACGAATGTTAGGCACGACGTTAAGAGATAGGTAGAGAGCGATGTGGATCACAAAGCAAAGTGGGAGAGCCAATATTCTAATTGACATTAAGAGAAAGAAATGGAACTAGACAGGCTATGTAATGCGTAGGTTAGATAACCGGTGGACCATTAGGGTGACAGAATGGGTGCCAAGAGAAGGGAAGCCCACTCGAGGACGGCAGAAGACTAGGTGGGGCGATGAAATTAAGAAATTCGCCACCGCAAGTTAGAATCGGTTAGCACAGGACAGGGGTAACTGGAGATCGAAGGGAGAGGCCTTCGTCCTGCAGTGCACATAATATAGGCTGATGATGATGATAGGAAGAAAGAATAGTGGTTTTATCGGCTGTATACATTAGTAAACATAGACATGCTAAGTAAATTAACAAGCATGGTGTCACGCGCGCACAGCAAACATGAACACATCTCACTTGATGACCGCGGAAGCTCGTGTTCAAACGCTGCAGTAAGGAAATGCGGCAGCAGGAGTGAGCGAATTGAGCTTCCAGCAGCAGCTCTCACGGAGGCGAAATAGAGAGAGAGAGAGAGAGAGAGAAAATTATAAATAGTATCGAAAACACAGCGCAACGTGGACTCTGCACCCTTCGCAGATGACTTTTAAGATACAGCGGCCCGGTCCAAGCAGCCCGGGCAGCCTGGTCAGCCCGGAGTAGAACGCGCCCCCCTCCCTACCCTCGCCCCGAGGTCTTGCGCGTGACGGAAGGCGGCGCGCTACCTCCCGGTTTTCGTCCGTGGCGTGCGCGAGGTTGAGCTCCGATCGCAGGCTCGCCCTCGCAGGCTCGCCCTCGCAGGCTTTCACTCGCACATACAGCATACGGGGCGCGGTGACAATTTTATCGCCCGGAGACTTTATAAAGGACCTCACGGTGACGCTGACGCCAACGGCAAGAATGCTCCTGGAGGGTCCACATTATTGCTATCGCAATAAAACAGCCCTTTCCCCCAAACGCCATATTTATTTATTTGGTCATAGAGAAGCTGGGAGATTTTTGGCTTTCACTTCTCTAAAAAATGTCATGATCACTGTTAGATTTGCCAATAGTGCGTTGAAGCAACCTCACCGGAATGTAACTCAACGATTTTAACCCTCTATTCGGAAATGCATCGTAACTTGAAGCCACTTGGCGGGAACGCGCCCAGGATGCTCATTGCATTTCCTTCGCCGTGTTCAGGGCGGGCGTCATCAAGCCAAGCATGGGCCTCAAGTTAACATGCAGTGTGAATACGGGGTAACCATATATATATATATATATATATATATATATATATATATATATATATATATATATATATATATATATATATATATATATATATATATCTGCAGTAAAGTCCAGTACTTTTGGAGGGTAAATGCAGGTACCTTTTTTTCAAATTGAACGTAAACAAAGTCATTTTCTTTATGTTTACCCCTTAATCCTAACACTCAGCCTGAATACCCCGGCGTCGCCAGTTCCATGAAATAAAGCTTAGCGTTATGTTTACAACGTTAAAAAGCACACGACATTATCGCCCTTGGACTTGATACGGAACCTCACGGCGATGGCGGCGCCGACGGCAGAACTGCACTATTGTAAAGCGGAAAGATCAGGGAAATGCAAACATGTCGCTCGTACGCTGATATTCTGGGACATCCACGACATGCTTTAATTTGCCATATGACGCGAACGAAGAAGGTAGCCAATCGATCTAACTCACCGAAGGGACACGCCTGATCTTCTGTGCAGAACCTAAGCGAGCAGTGCATTGCATGCGCTTGAAATATTGTGATAGCAAATGGCTGCAATTTATTTATTTCAAAACCTTGCGAAGTGCAGGCGTATACTGTGCGCTTATAGGCATGCGTAGCGGTCTAGTAATGTGCATAATGTGCACATGTTTCTAGGAAGAGCTGCTACTGGCGCTGTATGTGATTCTTCGCGTATTAAGCCACGTGCATGGAGCGAATAATTAAACGTGGAGCTTTGTAGTTTACTGACATAAAATGATAGAGAAACTGGAGCGATGTAGGCGGCTGTATAAAGCAAAATAATTAATAGTTTTGCTGCACGCTGATTTAGGGGACGCGCGTATTATACTAACAATAATAAAACAAAAAAAAACACTAAATTATGCAAGTTTTCTTACCTGGCTAATGCTTAGATGGTAGTCATCCGACGGAAAATGTCAGAAGCATGCAACCGTTGTTGCCGTTATGGGCTTGCCCATTCGCTGTTTTCGGACCGATAGCTACCTCCTCTTCACCTCACTGACATTTGAGAAACGCGTAGGAATGACACGTCACGGCTTTTTCATTTAGTGGATGTGCAGAACAACATGCAGCGATGCTATCATGACATTTTTGTTCAGCTTTCGTCACACAACGACACCGAAAGTGACCGATCTATGCAGCAGACGCAGTGGTTTCGGAATTTGCTCTCACGTGTTCGGGTTAGATTGTTTTGTGGCGTAGTCGGTTCGGCGTCAGTTTCGTGGAAGTCGCTAAACAGGACCAAGTGTGTTCGCAATGCTCTTGTCAGCGTTTTCTACAGCCAGATCGTAGATATAAGGGAACCTTGACTAAGGCCTGTCAATAAGCTTAGGCGGTATTGAACCTATTCAAGAAGAAGCGAGTATTCGGCTGCACCAACGGCGTTACTGTTCTCTTTCCGTTCGATCATGCCCTCTAAGATTCCTCTGATGTGCTCGACTAATGTTTTGTTAGCGTATGTCGCAGTATATATAATTATATGACAAAGAAACTCCTGTGAGCAGAGTAGTCAACAGACAAGGCGCCGAGATCCCCCGGGGTAAAGACGCAGAACTGCACTATTCTTGTGCTTTTGGCTTCATTGTTCCTGGGTTATCTTCGTTCGACCGACGGGACGTTTGTGTCCGGCGCTATTTTTGTACACTTTTACCGCTCTTATTCGTATTTCTTTTTCTGGGAGGGCGATGTGAAAGTGGCTTCTAGATTATTCGCTGAACTGATTGTAGTTATCTACCAACTCGCCGAGTAAACTAACCTCGTCAACATCTTTGTGTTTTCGTTTAACTTTGCTGGCATCCCACACCTTGCACAATGAAGCAACTCGCTGGACAAATAAAATTGAAGAAACATTATTTATATTGGCAATTATGTGAACGTTGCGGTAAACCCGTTTGTTATGATTACTAGTACAATGGATTATCGTTGGTTTCGTGTAATGATGAAGATATGCTGTCGTTCTTGTATACGTGAAATGAGCGCGCGTTGCTCACGCCAATGACAGACTTTGATTAATTTTTATTCGCCCTAATAGTTTCTCCTCACCATGTCTTTGTTTTAACAGTGAGATTATGATGCGCAGTACACGTGGCTCGATCGCGACGCTAGTCTCTCGAAAGTTTTTGCACGTTGGTTTTTTTTGTTCGTGCGTCATAATAAATGCCTTTGGCGTGACGCATATACGACAGGAGGAAGAGGCGCGGACGAAGCGCTGTGTGTGCGTGCGTGCGTGTGTGTGTGTGTGTGTGTGTGTGTGTGTGTGCGTGTGTGTGTGTGTGTGGGTCTGTTCGGCACGTCCTCTATATGCTACGTCAAGGGTTCTCAAAATTTGCCTACTGCTTCGAATTCCCCTGCCTCGTTCGGAAGAGCCAGGCAGGGGAATTTTTACGTTCTGTCTTGTGTGCGGCCACCAATGTAATAGCAAAAGAAATATGCTATATACTCGCCCTAAACCTTTGAAGAATGTCTTTTTTTCGCAAATATCGATAGCAATGTTTGGCTGTAGATAACAAATGATGAGTGACTTTTGACAGTGCACAACGTTTCACCTCTCCAGTAAGAACCAACCGTCCCAGCATCTTATCGCTCAACATTCCTTTATTTCGATAGAAATACAATGTATATAGGCTCCTTTATATAAAGTGATTGATTGATTCATGAAATAACAGACAGACAGACAGACAGACAGACAGACAGACAGACAGACAGACAGACAGACAGACAGACAGACAGACAGACAGACAGACAGACAGACAGACAGACAGACAGACAGACAGACAGACAGATAAATAGATAGATAGATAGATAGATAGATAGATAGATAGATAGATAGATAGATAGATAGATAGATAGATAGATAGATAGATAGATAGATAGATAGATAGATAGATAGATAGATAGATAGATAGATAGATAGATAGATAGATAGATAGATAGATAGATAGATAGATAGATAGATAGATAGATAGATAGATAGATAGATAGATAGATAGATAGATAGATAGATAGATAGATAGATAGATTTATATTTGAGTTTGCAATAGCAAACAGCCCACCGGCTATGAGAGAAGCGCCAATAAATAGTTCCATGCTGTGTTTAATGCCCTAGTGTTCATTACTGTGCACCCGAACCTCAGTACGCTCGCTTGTACTTTGCATTCCTGTCTCATCCGAATTCCACAGACACCAACCAATAATTGAACCTTTGATTTGGTGCGCAGCGGGAGTAGGCCATAGCAACTGGCTCACTTGAGCGGACGATAGTGAAATAGCGAAGAAATGTCAAGTCGTTTTAATGCCAGCCTTTATAGGCAGCGTTAGCTTCATTGTCAGTCTTTGATTGCGCACAAGTGAGAATGATGTATTGAAATATAAAGCAGAGCGAGAAAAATCAAGTATGACAGCATAAGAGAGCCCTAATACAATGCGTGGAAGCTCTTCTGAGCTCCTTTCGCAAATGCAAATCGACAGCGAAAGAAACCACCCGGACACTCACGAGCATACTTAAGATGGTCAGTGTTGAGCGTTATACGGCACAGAACGTTCGGAATTTATGTCACTTCGCACGGAAGCCTTCGAGCCCGGAAAACAGAACGTGAAGAAATCCACATAGTGGTTTAAATAGCAACTTCAGCACGTGACGATGGGAGTTCAGTGAAGCAAAGGTGAGTGTTTGGGGAAGAAGGCAAGAAGAGGAAAACTTAGCTTTAAATGCAAACACTTAAATGTTCGAAACTGAGTTTGGCTGGTTCATAAATTAAGTTACGGCATTATCATTGTAGTGTTGGTTATTCTCAGACCAGCTGCTCATCCTCAAGTTCGAAGTTCACCATAGATTCGTGAAGTTCAAACTTTATCATCAAACTTTAGGGTCAAGCATAACAATCGGTGTTCGAGCTCCATACCAGGGACGAGTCGGACGCGTTACCCACAGCCTTGAATAGTGAAAAGTCGTGCCGGGTGTTTTACACTATGTAGACACCGAGAGTGACAGAGTCTGTGCATATCATAAGCCGACAAACACTGACACCAATGACAACATAGGGGAAATTACTTGTGCTTAATAAATGAAATGAAGAAACGATAAGTTAAAGGTAATTAAAGTGGATGAAAAAACAACTTACCGCAGGTGGGAACCGAACCCACAACCTTCGCATTTCGCGTGCGATGCTATACCAATTGAGCTACCGCAGCGCCGTTTTCCCATCCACTTTCTTGGGTATTTATGTGTCCTAGTAGAACCCTGGGAGTGTTAGCCAGCGCCACCACTCATAGACCTTGGCGGCGGACGCGGAACGTCCTTTTTGCCGCAGGCGTCACGGGTAAACATCGATTGGTCTAGCGACGAGGGACGAAAGCGATAATGGGGCGAAAATCAGCTGCGTGTTCTCAGAAGTAAAGGAGGTTATCCCATTATTCACCGCTTATCCTTCCGTGAAGGTTCCCTTCAGTTGGATGAATAGAGGCGGAAAATTTAGGGACCTTTCGTCTGATCCTTTTTTTGCTGGTTGGCTTATCTGACCCGTAGCTTTCGCTGCAGGTGAGACGTCTTATGTGGCGAGGATAAGAGGCCACCATTGGCAAGCGAGGGAGATTGAGGAATTTCGGTGGCCGCATATTTGTTGATAGAATGCCTGTAACATTTCTATTACGGCCTCATATAGCGAATTTTCGTATTTGTATGCTGACTGTATACACACCTGCTCATATAGAAGAAATTCTCAAACTTGAGATCAGCTAACGGCCCCTTAATTTGCGGTGTTAGTAGTTTCAGTCTCGCAAAAGTTATCAAGCTGAGCTAGTGTACTGCCTCAACAAACGTTCTTGTGATTTTCTGTGTATAAAAAGACATTTACAAATGACACGAGTAATTTCAACTGAAACGAACGCCTTTTAATTTAAATAATATGGTAATCTTCGTTCAACCAATCTATACTGTCATTTGTGGGTAACTCGTTCGTATAGCAATTGTGAAAAAAAAATACTTGTTGTCTACTTTATGCGTCAGTTCTTGGTCTTCCAAGAAATAAAGAGTGCCTTTCTTGCTCATTCTTGCCTTAAATTCGCGTTAGTTTGGGTTTCGCGAATCATTAAGAAGCCAACACTGCCCGTCTGTTTTGTTCAGCAATGAAAATTGCCTTGGAAAGCATTATTCTGCGCCTTTGTCGAAACAGAACTCTTGATGCATTCTGCAATACAAAAAATCAGCAGCTGTCTCAAACCACGAATTCTAAAAACGTAGCTCTGGCACGCGTAAACGCGTGAATCCCGAAAATACGTTCCCACATGTAGTTTAGAAGGATTTTTCTCACGCGGCGGTTTGAAGCGCTATTGAGCGTAACATAGATGCTTTGTAAGTTCTGCAGGGCTGACGAAAGAGTCCGTCTAAAATAGGGCAGAGCTAACCTAGTGATTGCCATAGATGAGCCTGACCGCCTTGAGGCGTTGTCGTTTTCGGACGCGCGTTCTCTCCGTGACGCCTAATTACGCCCTTGAGAGCGACATGCTTCCTTTGTGGCCATTAGCTCTTATGCGACGTGCCTACTTTCTTCTGGGGCTGCAATGACAAGGAGTCTCGAAATAGTGTGCTCAAAGTGCTCAGTTGGTAGGACAGTGCGCACACACAAACAGAAGCATTCACGAGCACTCAAAGTTTCTCTTTGAAACATTGTTTTGTTCGAAAGCACAAGCACATTAATATTCTGTTGTGCTATTCTGTATCGTCAAACAAAATGTGTTTGAACACGCAAAAAATTGGTCCTATTGGCTTCTGTGCTACACGGACTGCTTTCAATAGAAGATAAACGAACATTAGAAGAGGTAAAGTATTATGATAGAGGCTTGAGCGAGTTGGTTGTACTTGCGCAAGGAGAACAAGGGGTGGAGATATACGAACAAAAGAACACGTAAGTTACACGGCCTCAAACATTCTGTTTTGCATCATGACGTTACGGTGATGTCATAATGACCCGGCAGCATTTTCAGACAAAACATAGCTTCAACTTACAATATCTAACAATCGCAACCCAACCTTCATTTGCTAAGAAAAATTTTTTACGTCTAGAAAGCGTGTTGTACAGTGTTTAGAGCTTCAAAATTGCGTGCCAATGCTGCAGTAACATGTGGTCTGCAACTACGCATTCAGGTATGAGCACGCATACCAAGAAAACAAGTTCCTGAAGAATAAATACATGAGACAATGACTAATTAAGACCTTGTAAAATGTCCATGACTGTGTACTGAAAATTATTTACATTATAAAAAGGTTTTTAAACTGCAGCTTTCTCTGTGAACCAATCCGGACTTTCCTGACTGTGCTGCTGCTTTCTTGCAAAACAGCTCGAACTCAGCACATGGCTAAAGACGTAGGAATAACATGTGCAAATTTAGCAGCAGATCATTAACAATTTCACGAAAACTTCGCTTCACTTTGATTTCAGAATGTGCGTTGGACCTGTGTAATTATTTTTTGAGGGTTGTGTTTGCGCAGGAGCTTTGGGATAATTTTTTACTTGGGATCGTAGGAGTATTGTTGCTGATTCATTCAATAATTGGCGGCAATGAAGGCAACCCACTGCGTACACTTACTTATAGCTGTTGTCTTTTTTTTTTTTGTGATCTTGAGTTTCAGAAGGTGCGGCACTAAATTCACTGAACTGGCGATCGAACGGCCCTGCAAAGTAGAGTACCTCCGGTTACAACATGACCTGAGCGTTCCCACTGCTCTAAAATTGTTCACGTCCTATGGCTGTCACATACTTGGTTTTCCAGTGTGTTACATCCAGTACTAGATTCCACAGATAGCTGTATACAGCGTCCTCGCTCCATGTGCAGTGCAGCCGTCTCATTAAGGTTGTAGTTGTGTTGGCCGAGGACCCCCTTCTCCGAAACCCACTAGTTCGGGTTCCATGGCAATACATTACGAGACAGCCATAAAAACTGCTCAATTACTCTGATGGATTGCCATTGCGCCTAGCAGCGTGCGGTAATAATCCCGGGACAGCCATTTCCAGCGAAGCTAGCGTAAAGACAGCAGCCTCTCTACATGGAGCCTACCGTAACAACATCGGTGAAGATATGTGCAGCGCACCCTGCGCGGCTCGGACCGATGGGTCCAGCCGATAGGGGGGGGGGGGGGGGGGGGGAGGGGGCGATGTTTGCCCAGCAACGTGACGCGTCGGACCTTCCATAAACAGGACCAACGATGGGTCGTTCATCTCTGCCGTGCAGCGATGGTTCCCGCCACTGTGTCTCAGTGGCTAGGACTTCCAGCGTCAGACGATGCGTTCGCTATTCAATTCCTAGCCGCCTGGGCCATGTTTCAGTAGGTGTACACTTGTGTATATTTCGCAGTAGGAGCACATTGGAAATCCAAAGTAATAAAATTTCCCTGAGTTCACTATGGTACTACGCGAATAAAGACATAGGCTGCTTGATATATATTAGGTCATTCGCAGTCTAAAGCAGCTGGCGACGAAGATGGCGGCATGAGCAGAACATTGTGTCCGAGAATTCATATCAACAATGATACCTGCAACAGCGTGGCGAAGAGGCCACAGTGACGAGGGTGTCATCATAACGACGAGGGCACGAACATGAAATTGCCGGAAACGTTACGATGACGACAGTTAGACCATCGCGTTAACCCGCCGTGGTTGGTCAGTGGCTATGGTGTTAGGCTGCTGAGCACGAGGTCGCGGGATCGAAAGCCGGCCATGGCGGCCGCATTTCGATGGGGGCGAAATGCGAAAACACCCGTGCGCTTAGATTTAGGTGCACGTTAAAGAACCCCAGGTGGTCGAAATTTCCGGAGCCCTCCACTACGGCGTGCCTCATAATCAGAAAGTGGTTTTGGCACGTAATACTCCATAATTTAAGTTAGACCATCGCCATAAAGATTATAATTCTTTGACAGACGTTTAAAACAGCGCCGCTGTTTTTGTGCGATGAATGCCTCGAATGGCTGCTGCGCTGAAGTTGCGCAGTGAACCACCACGCTTTACTTGGACAATGCTTATATAAGTCTTTCTTTTGTTTCACAATATTACGACTATTTCGATTACTTAGCGACCTCGAAATCTTGCAAATCTCGTTCGCAGTTCAACTTATTTATAGTAACTGTTATATTTAAATTGTCGGTTAGAAGAATATCCCCATGGCGTGCCATAGGGCGGAATATTGATCTCTACGCTGCTTAACCTAACTATGGCCGGCCTTGCTTAACGTTTACTCCAAACAGTTCACCTATCGATATACGCGAACGATATTTGTATATGGGCTTCAGCGGCTACCTGTCTTAAAGTGCGCGCAAGAATTCAGAGGAGTGACACTAACCTTTTCATACCTCCGCAAACAAAATCTGAATGACTCTAGCGAAAAATGCGGGTAATCGCGTTTACGCGCGAACCCATGACACCATGTCCTGTTTTTACCAACGTCCAGGCTATCTCATACCGGAAGCCTCATGGATTCTCGGGTATGAGTATTAACAGCGATATTATATCAAGCCACCACTGTCTCTACATGAAGCGGAGAGTTACTTTGACTGGTCATTTAATAAAATTCCCGTTCTGAAAAACCGCTTACACGTGGGCACGGTCCATGCTGCAGCTGTACAGCGCCCTTTTTCAGCGCATTCTACGGTACAGCTTCTAAGTTTTGGCGAACATGCGGAAAGAAACTGTTCACACCTCGGAAAGGTTGGACACCAAACTCTGCGCATTTGGGTACACATAAAAGGGTTCGGTTCCCACTTGCGGCAAGTTGTTTTCTCATCCACTTTAATTTCCATTAATTGATCGTTTCTTTATTTCATTTATTAGGCACAAGTAATTTCCCCTATGTTGTCTTTGGTGTCAGTGTTTGTTGGCTTCTTATGATATGACAAATAAGAATCGGGCCCCTCGGTTAACCCCCTTTCTTCTCGTTTATTACATAACGAGGGTCTCGAATCCGGCTACATTGATGCCTTCAGGTAGCATATGTGGGTTTATTGACCAGTTGGCTTCACCCAAAAAGATCACGTTCTCGTGACGCCTGCGGCAAAAAGGACGTTCGACGTCCGCCGCCAAGGTCTGTGAGTGGTGGCGCTGGCTTAACACTCCCAGGGTTCTACTAGGACACATAAATACCCAAGAAAGTGGATGGGGAAACAGCGCCGCGGTAGCTCAATTGGTAGAGCATCGCACGCGAAATGCGAAGGTAGTGGGTTCGGTTCTTACCTGCGGCAAGTTGTTGCCTCATCCACTTTAACTTCCATTAATTTATCGTGTCTTTATTTCATTTATTAAGCACAAGTAATTTCCCCTATGTTGTCCTTGGTGTCAGTGTTTGTTGGCTTCTTTGTGGGCTGTCATTCTCAAAATTCAGAGGAATAACTCCGTCAAGAACGTACACATGGTGTGGGCAACTTTAATGATAGAATGATGTGGCATATAACTCGCACATACCACATGTAGTGTAACAAGGCATGGCATATATATATATTTATTTATTTATTTCATACATACTGCTAGCCTCCATTTTGAGGCTGTTGCAGGACATGGGAAGATACATTGCATCAAAATAAGAATGACAAACTTATACACTTGTTAGTATTGTGGTTTTCAAGTAGACGTAGTTGAGTAATACAACAAAGGGTGTGACCTTCCTGAGTCAGTTTAAAGGTTAATGAACAGAAATACAGAAGCATAAGATAAACAACAAAAAAGTACATCAAAACAAAAAAATGCGGGGTCTGCAGGCGGTACTGGTAAATCAAGATGCGCATTCATAGACATATTTTTCCATCATAGGAAGGAAATCGTCAGGTGAGCAAATTATGATATCACTAGGCAATGAATTCCAGTCTCTGATTGTCTGGGGAAAGAAAGAATACCTGAATGTGTCTGTGTGGAACCTGTATTCAATTAAATGTTTATGATGTTTAGTTCTAGTGTTTCGCTGCTCAGTGAAAGATACATATGCACCACTGTTTAATTTGTAGACCCCGTTAAGGAGGTGGAACAGAAACTTGAGACGTAAGTATTTCGCACGCTTGTAAATAGTCGAGAGACAAGCTTTATCGAGGAGTTCTGTCGGAGAATCATTACGGTTGTACCTATTATAAATGAATCTGATGGCTTTTCTCTGTATTGTTTCTAGGCGTTTTATGCATTGTTTGGTATGTGGAGACCAGCAGGTAATACCATATTCTAGTATAGGACGAACGAATGAGGTGTAGGCTAGCATCTTAGTGTCTGGTGAGGCAGATTTTAAAGAGCGTTTAAGCGAACAAAGTGTTGTAAATGCCTTAGAAGATATGTGTGACACATGCTTGTCCCATTTCATATCGGATGATAGGACAATGCCCAAATATTTATAATCATCGACTATCTTTAATTTTTGCTGTTCGATCGTGTAGGTGAATTCTAGAGGGGTTCTTTTTCGGCTTACTCTCATAAAAACAGTCTTGTCTAAATTAATCTTCATTTGCCATGCCTGACACCAATTTGCTACTTGCGCAAGCTCGTGATTTAGTATTACTTGATCATTATGGTTCCTAATCTCCCTATATATAATGCAATCATCTGCAAACATGCGCATTGTTGATTTTATGTTATCTGCCATGTCGTTGATGTATAGTAAGAAAAGAATTGGTGCTAAGACTGTTCCTTGTGGTACTCCGGATGACACTTCTACCCAATCAGATTGCTGACTTTCAATTTCTACGTACTGTTGCCGACCTGCAAGATAAGCTTTTATCCAGTTTATTATGCTGCCAGATCCGAGAATGTGTTGTAGTTTGCCCAGGAGTTTAGGATGGGATACCCGGTCGAAGGCCTTCGATAGATCTAAGAATATTATGTCAGTCTGCCCGCGTTTATCAATTGTTAGAGCGAGATCATGCACAGTTTGTGTCAGTTGCGTAACAGTAGACAGCCCTTTTCTGAAACCATGTTGGTTGATGCTAAGCAAGTTATTATCTTCCGCAAAGGTTACGATGTGTTTTAGTATGATGTGTTCGAGAATTTTGCAAGATGTGCAGGTTAGCGAAATCGGTCTATAATTTGATGGGCTTGTTGCGTCACCTGATTTGAGAATCGGGACAATCTTTGCTATTTTCCAGTCTTTGGGTACGTCAGACGATTCTAGAGATTTTTTAAAGATAAGTAAGAGGTATTTAGAGACCCATTCTGCGTATCTCTTGAGGAAAGTATTGGGGATCCCATCTTGGCCACAAGATTTTTTAATGTCGATGTTAAGCAGCAGTGAAAGTATACCTGATTCTGTTATCTCTATATCACCAAGTATGTCGCCGGTTCCCCTCGGCTGGTGGTTTAAATCTGGTGAAATTCCGTTGTCTTGTGTAAAAACGGATTTAAAAAAGTTATTAAACTGATTTGCTCTTTGGAAAGCATCCTTCTGCGGCAGATTGCTTTGCTTATGCACGTTCGCGTTGAAATATCTCCAAAATTTTTGAGGAGCCGTCTTGATGAAGTTGCTAAGTGTGACGTTCATGTACGTATGTTTTGCTTGGTTTATCGCTACTTTCAACTCATGTGCCAATTTTCTAATTTTGTCAGAGAAGCAGGGATTTGATGTCTTACCCTTAAGTTTCCTCAGCCTTGACATTTTACGTTTCATATGTATTATATTCCTTGTGATCCAAGGGTTTCTTTTGTGCACTTTCTTTTTTTTCATGGGTACGAAGTTTGATAAACATTCGTGTACATAGGTCTTAAATTTCGCCCATAATTCATCTACTGTCACAGAATTATCATGGAAAAGACAAGAAAAATTGGGGTAGTGATAATCAAAAAAGTCAAGAATGCCGACATCATCTGCGTTTTTCCAATCATATATTCGTGTGATCAATTTTTCTGAGCGTGCTGACGACGGTAGTGATAGACAACATTTGGTTGCCTTGTGGTCCGAAATTCCGTCAATTATTTCCCATGATATGTCCTCTACAGGAATGTTTTCACTCACAAAAGTCAGATCAAGAATTGTGCTGCTCGACAAAGCGACACGTGTGGGTCGCTGAATGATTTGCCTTAAACCACTATTGAAGGCCATATCAAGTGTCGCCTCAGCGCTGTCCTTATCGATAACACCAGCATCGTACGAATCCCATCTTATACCTGGTAGATTGTAATCCCCCGTAAGAACAACCTTTTTGTCCCCTTGAAGGTGACGCTGCATGTAGTCAGACAAGATATGTAATGGCTCCGGGCCAGAATTCGGTGCTCTGTACATTGTACCAACATAAAGGGAATATACGCCGATCGTGATCCTACAAAAGAGTGCTTCTGCGCCGGTAATGTTAGGTAGCGGTGTGGTCTGAATGTCGTCTTTCACTAAAATCGCGACGCCACCGCCACGTGTACATCTATCCTGACGAAGAACTATATAACCTGGGGGAAATATATTGTTTGTCAAGATACATGATGACAGCCAAGTTTCACTAATGGTTGTGATATCCGGTTCATGTTCAAGAGACAAGGCCTCAAGTTCTACCGTCTTATTAACTATACTCCTGGCGTTGATATTAAGAAAAGTTAGTTTTTTCTTAACTTAGCAGGTTGCCGTTCGGCAATTCGAGGAGACTCTTTTTTTACTGGTATTTTCTCGCCTGATTCTTCATCCCATGCAAAGAGTTCATCATTTACTTTGATCTTATCGTAAACGAGTCTGACCTTTTCATGCTTTTCTCTATTAAGTTTGCAACTATCCCAAAGTTTTTTTCTTATATTGCGTACCGCCAGAGAAAAATCTTCGCTGACAGAAATTTTGGAACCCTTCAGTCTAAAACAGTTCTTAAGTATCTTGGCTTTGTCTCTGTAATCGAACAGCTTGAAGATCACGGGGCGCGTTTTGTTAGCCTTCTTCCCTCCCAAGCGGTGAATTCGCTCGAAACCGGAAAACGTTACACCAAGCACTTCTTTAATTAGTTTAGTGCTAACCTCGTGTTCTAGGATTTCCGATGTTTCATCCTCGAGTTCGCTTAGTCCGTAAATAATTAGGTTCGACCGTCTGCTTCGGTTTTCTAGGTCGTCAATTTGACGCATAAATGATTTCATGGTCTTTTCCAGTTGTATGCACTTTTCCTCGATGGTTGACATACGACTTTCAAGTTGTCCTAAAAGATCTAGTTTGGAGTGAATACTTGCTAACGACTCACTTGAACCCTTATTTTCGTTTCTGATAGCGGTGATGTCGGCAGCCATTTTTCTAATTTCAGCAGCAAGTTCCTGCATGTTGGGACCAGGGTTGCTCTCTACATCCCCTCCCAGCAACAGCAGGTATCTTAAAGACACTATGCAGTTTCGAAGCAAAGAACACATTTGCCTTGGGCACGGCAGCACAAGAAGAATCAAGCAATTACTACGGTAACATTTGCCAAAACGTTTGCTCACCTGGAGCATGAAGACAAAGGGGTTTGTCAGCCACATATTCATTCCGATGCGACCGTGCCCAATGCTGTACTCGTGGAAGCAGCTGCTATTTAAAGCGGTTGATGTCGATAAGGTTGCCGATGTCGCTGCAGCCATGAAGAAGTGGTGATCCAAACGGAACGGAATGGAAGCCTGAGCGTCGTTGCGCAGACGTTGTCGCGCAGCCCAGTTATCGTCCGTGAACGCGTGGTCACTGCTTTGAGGCTCGTCGATGTGGACTGGACGGGAGGCGACGAGGGCACTCGGTCCAGCCACCAAGAATACAGGAAGCACCTGGAGCATGAAGACAAAGGGGTTTGTCAGCCACATATTCATTCCGATGCGACCGTGCCCAATATATATATATATATATATATATATATATATATATATATATATATATATATATATATATATATATATATATATATATATATATATCCTGACAAAGAACATTACGGAGAAGCAGCTCACGAGATCCGGACCGAACCGGATCAGGACAGGCCGCAATTGGAATATGAACCTGGCAACGTTTAACGCTAGAACGTTATCTAGTGAGGCGAGTCTATCAGTGCTATTGGAGGAATTAGAGGGCAGTAAATGGGATATAATAGGGCTCAGTGAAGTTAGGAGGCCAAAAGAAGCATATACAGTGCTAAAAAGCGGGCACGTCCTGTGCTACCGGGGCTTAGCAGAGAGACGAGAACTAGGAGTCGGATTCCTGATTAATAAGAACATAGCTGGTAACATACACGAATTCTATAGCATTAACGAGAGGGTGGCATGTCTTGTTGTGAAACTTAATAAGAGGTACAAAATGAAGGTTGTACAGGTCTACGCCCCTACATCTAGTCATGATGACCAGGAAGTCGAAAGCTTCTATGAAGACGTGGAATCGGCGATGGGTAAAGTCAAAACAAAATACAGTATACTGATGGGCGACTTCAATGCCAGGGTAGGCAAGAATCAGGCCGGAGACAAGTCAGTGGGGGAATATGGCATAGGCTCTAGGAATAGCAGAGGAGAGTTATTAGTAGAGTTTGCAGAACAGAATAATATGCGGATAATGAATACCTTTTTCCGCAAGCGGGTTAGCCGAAAGTGGACGTGGAGGAGCCCGAATGGTGAGATTAGAAATGAAATCGACTTTATACTCTGCGCGAACCCTGGCATCATACAAGATGCAGACGTGCTCGGCAAGGTGCGCTGCACTGACCATAGGATGGTAAGAACTCGAATTAGCCTTGACTTGACGAGTTAACGGAAGAAACTGGTACATAAGAAACCAATCAATGAGTTAGGGGTAAGAGGGAAACTAGAGGAATTCCGGATCAAGCTACAGAACAGGTATTCGGCTTTAACCCAGGAAGAGGACCATAGTGTTGAAGCAATGAACGACAATCTTATGGGCATCATTAAGGAGTGCGCAATAGAAGTCGGTGGTAACGCCGTTAAACAGGAAACCAGTAAGCTATCGCAGGAGACGAAAGATCTGATCAAGAAACGCCAATGTATGAAAGCCTCTAACCCTACAGCTAGAATACAACTGGCAGAACTTTCTAAGTTAATCAACAAGCGTAAGACAGCGGACATAAGGAACTATAATATGGATAGAATTGAACAGGCTCTCAGGAACGGAGGAAGCCTAAAAGGAGTGAAGAAGAAACAAGGAATAGGCAAGAATCAGATGTGTGCGTTAAGAGACAAAGCCGCCAATATCGTTACTAATATGGGTGAGATAGTTCAAGTGGCTGAAGAGTTTTATAGAGATTTATACAGTAACAGTAACACCCACGACGATAAGGTGAGAGAGAATAGTCTAGAAGAACTTCAAATCCCACAAGTAACACCGGAAGAGGTAAAGAACGCCTTGGGAGCAATGCAAAGAGGGAAGGCAGCTGAGGAGGATCAGGTAACAGCAGATTTGTTGAAGAATGGTGGGAACACTGTCCTAGAAAGTTTGACCACCCTATATACACAATGCCTCATGACCTCGAACGTACCGGAATCTTGGAAGAACGCTAACATAATCCTAATCCATAAGAAAGGGGACGCCAAAGACTTGAAAAATTATAGACCGATCAGCTTACTGTCCGTTGCCTACAAAGTATTTACTAAGGTAATCGCAAATAGAATCAAGAATACCTTAGACTTCTGTCAACCAAAGGACCAGGCAGGATTCCGTAAAGGCTACTCAACAATAGACCATATTCACACTATCAATCAGGTGATAGAGAAATGTGCGGAATATAACCAACCCTTATATATAGCCTTCATTGATTACTAAAAAGCATTTGATTCAGTTGAAACCTCAGCAGTCATGAAGGCACTACAGAATCAGGGTGTAGATGAGCCATATGTAAAGATACTGGAAGATATCTATAGCGGTTCCACAGCCACCGTAATCCTCCACAAAGAAAGCAACAAAATACGAGATACGATATCTCCAATGCTATTCACAGCATGTTTACAGGAGGTATTCAGAGACCTGGAGTGGGAAGAATTGGGGATAAAAGTTGATGGAGAATACCTTAGCAACTTGCGATTCGCTGATGATATTGCCTTGCTGAGTAACTCAGGAGACCAATTGCAGTGCATGCTCACTGACCTAGAGAGGCAAAGCAGAAGGGTGGGTCTGAAAATTAATCTACAGAAAACTAAAGTAATGTTTAACAGTCTCGGAAGAGAACAGCAGCTTACGATAGGTAGCGAGGCACTGGAAGTGGTAAGGGAATACATCTACTTAGGGCAGGTAGTGGCCACGGATCCGGATCATGAGACTGAAATAACCAGAAGAATAAGAATGGGCTGGGGTGCGTTTGGCAGGCATTCTCAAATCATGAACACCAGGTTGCCACTATCCCTCAAGAGAAAACTGTATAACAGCTGTGTCTTACCAGTACTCACCTACGGGGCAGAAACCTGGAGGCTTACGAATAGGGTTCTGCTGCAATTGAGGACGACGCAACGAGCTATGGAAAGAAGAATGATAGGTGTAACGTTAAGGGATAAGAAAAGAGCAGATTGGGTGAGGGAACAAACGCGGGTAAATGACATCTTAGTTGAAATCAAGAAAAAGAAATGGACATGGGCCGGACATGTAATGAGGAGGGAAGATAAGCGATGGTCATTAAGGTTTACGGACTGGATTCCAAGGGAATTGAAGCGTAGTAGGGGGCGGCAGAAAGTTAGGTGGGCGGATGACATTAAGACGTTTGCAAGGACAACTTGGCCACAATTAGTACATAACCGGGGTAGTTGGAGAAGTATGGGAGAGGCCTTTGCCCTGCAGTGGGCGTAACTAGGCTTATGTTGATGATGATATATATATATATATATATATATATATATATATATATATATATATATATATATACCACAGTTTTCACTCACGGACAACTCCGGCGACGCCGGCACCGACGCCGGATTGTCTGCGACACGGAACCCTAAAAGCAGAGTCGGCAGTGTTCACTATAGGTTATATACAGAGGGCCTTGATAGGTGCGCGTGTTCTGAAAACTCATCAGGGCGTTTCGTACGTGCAGACTGCTCAGAACTGGTATTTCTCCACTTCCAAAATATCTGCGGGGGTCATTAAGTTGCCAGCGAGCAAGAAGCCAAGCTGTACAGAGGTTCACGCGCTTCAACATTGCGGCGTGCTATTGTTCAGATTGGTGTTAAAGGCGTGGTTGACAGTGTGGGATCTTGAGCTAGATGGCATTTTTGCATATTGAATTCCCAAAATCGTGCCAGGATCACGACTTCAAACAAAGGAAGGAAAACACAAGCAATGGATGCAAACGTAAGGAATGTCTGTTGTACCAGAAGTGCCGCTAGGCGACACATTGTGCAGGCAATTACTTGCAGGTATAATTTGCTCTACTGAAAGAAAGCGACAGAGGACTTAGTACCAGAAGCGCAGCTAACGTGACACACTGCGCAGGTAATTACTTGCATGTATTATACACCCAAATTAAAGAAAGTGGCAGAGAATTTAGGATTCAGTTCCTTTCTTTATTTCACGTTTGTACTTGGTTCGTTTTCTTTCATACGGTGCTTGAATAGTTAATCCCATTGTATGGGTAGAAATAATGCAAGCATGAAATCACCAGTCATTGCGAAAGTGGATGAAAGTGGCACAAATGACGTGGTTGCTTCCTTTTTCGGAATTATTCCACAATAAAATCTCTGGCATGCATCTTGCAATCGTTATTTCAAGCTTATGTGATGGTATGTTATATCTTCGCGGAATATAGGTGCCTCATCGCAACATCACATTGTTCATCCATTAGAAAAAGGTGAAACAGAAATCGTTTTTTCTCCGTGACAAACAAAAATCATCGGTACAGCACGTATTTAGTCAGTCAAGAGTAATAAAATGATTGTCTGAACAAATTGTATACAGTTTCCGGCCCTTGCGCTGGAAGTGTCCAGCCAGTCGCCTGTCTTACTCATCCTGTGCCCTCTCGCACACGCGCACACGGCAAGCCCGAAGAAACGCGTGCGAGTACTTACACGTATATATTTGAGAGAGATGGATATTCCTTTTTTGATGTATGTGTTTGACGTATTAGTTCTGCGGAAACCCGCAAGGTGGAGAGGAGTAATTAATGAAGGGACATCAGACATCCACCCGTTCGTAGCAATTCCTACAAAGGAAACCCATACAGGTTCCTCGAAATTAAAGCCTCAGAGTTGAAGAAAAATTCGTCCTGGTCCGGGACTCGAACCCGGGACCACCGCCTATCCGGGGCAGCCGTTCTACCATACGCTCTACCATTTGGTTAGCTCAGATGGTAGAGCGGCTGCCCCGGATAGGCGGTGGTCCCGGGTTCGATTCCCGGACCAGGACGAATTTTCCTTCAACTCTGAGGCTTTTTTTTCGAGGAACCCGTATGGGTTTCCTTTGTAGCAGTTGCTACGAACGGGTGGATGTGTGATGTCCCTTCACTGATGTTTATGTGTATGAGAGTTTGTCATCATGGGTGATATCGGTTACTCCGTCTTAGTTACTCTATACTTATACAGCCCAGTTAATTTCCAACTTTACGCTAGTGCAATGTTTCCTTACCTTTAATGGTGTAGCTGTTGATTCGTAACTGGTGTAGTTACGTATCATAACTCGTATCTAATTGGGGCAGCTGTTTAGACGACGTAACTTTGGATCATTGTGTAAACGTTTCTGTGCGGTTGGTTGAGCGCACACTCATTCAGCGTCACTCTTGCCCTGCTCTTCCTTTCCTGGCAATGAAGTCAGTGCAGAAACTTCGAATAATAACCTGTCGGCAACACTTAGAACACAAAATTCACTGCACGAAAGAGCACGCTTATCGTTGTCTCCCACATGGAAGCTGGCTCTCGTGGCGTCAAGCCGCGTCCGACCCGCGTCTTCATTATGGCAGCGCCGCGTGATCCGGGGACGCAGATCGCTAAGGGACCGTACACCGAGGTCTCGGTAGGCACGCTGTCTGTTAGTTAAACGAACGGTGCGCTAGCCCGCCATGACCGGTTAGCCTACCACGACTAGCCTGAGCGCAGACAAGCACCTCCGTGACAACAGCGGGTCTGGATACGTTGGTTGCAGTACGCCTACTACGTGGATATGCTCCCTTCAAAGCGGTAATTTGGAGTGAGTGGGGACGCAAATGAGAATGGCGGGGCACAACGGATATGAAGAAACGGGATCTGGACGGAGAAACGGCTGAATGGGAAACTGTGAACGGAGAGAACGCGTCGCTGATGACGAACAGCAGCTATGCGTAGAACGGCGGGCGGCCAGTCGAACGCACCAGTTTCAACGCGGCCGCCGGCCTCTAGCGAGTATCAGCAGATGAAGAAGCTGAGGGAGGGGCGGCGCGGAACAGGAATATTTAGCGAGAAGCCATTGTCGCAATTAATTAAGCCTCGAGCGGCTTGCGTAACGACTACAATGGAGGCTTCCCCTACAGCTATCTTGGCCCTGCGACACGTCCGTCAGGGAAACGATGAAAGTGTACCGGTGTATGATGCTGGCTGATGGGGCTTGGTGCCGGCCTAGCGCGGTCCGCGTTGTTGCGTGAACGATCTGCAACTAGTAGCGCTGGGCTCGTGAAAAAGAACGTACCAGAATAATAAGGTGCTAGAAGAGAAATAATTGGAACTGTATGTTGTAAGTCTTGGAACTTAGTATGAAATGTCTGCGCTCAGGTAATATAGCGAGACATGAACAGCCCAAGCTAGGAGCACGCAACGAGCTTCATTCTAGAAAATTGTTTTTCCTGGCACTATCTAAAATTTATCGTTAGGGAAATGGACAGGAATGAATGCGACTTAAAGGCGCGGAAAACAAATGACAGTGCTTATTTTTCAGGATCTCCGTTTACAGTAGAAACTTGCAAAGGCTGTCTCTTTCTTCGATAATTACTCATTCTCTTTTGTAGAGAATGGCGCAACCGCGCATTGTGTTTTGTACTTACGTGCAGACGCACAAATACACACATAGACAAATTTGTACACACGAACACAAAGGCAACCAAATCATAACCACGCGCACACAGCGCGATAAATCGAAGGTGTGCGACAGCGCGAGTCCATTTTTTAATTACATAACTTTAACAAATGCATTTGTGCCCTGAAGTTGCAGCGGCTACTCCTCGTATCATAGCAAGCAAAATGAAATCAGTAAACGTACCAATTATCTGTAAATACCGTAATAAAGAATGAACACTACAGACATTTCTATAAACTGAACAATTGAAGTTGATCAGGAATACAGACAGAAGTATTCAGACACTTCTCCAGACATTACCGAAAGCTTCTTTTTGGGAGCAGGAAATATCAATCATACCTTATCATATTTCTTCCTATTTTCCCTGAAAGATGAAGGAGAACAAAAGCTGCAGACGGAACGCTTAGGTCCTAGCTTTTAATGTGCGATGTTCTGTGGAGCTGTTTCCACTAATAACCGCTTGCAGCTGCTGTCATTTCGACGATAACGCTACAGAGACAAATCTAGAGAATTAACGGTGCTGAGAAACTTTATTCTGGCGACTTTGCTTTACTGCATCGATAAACAAGCGCGTTACATTTAAATATTTTTTTTTTTGTAATACCGGAAGTATGCGCTTCCATTTCAAACTGCCCCCATACGGATAAATCATTTTTGTTTGGTACCATTTCTGGTTTCGTGAGTTCTCAAAGCTACATTTTTCTCAGGCCACATTGTTTTCTTACGAAGTCCAGGAAACTTGTGCACAATTTCAATGGTCCAAACCTAAATCTACTGCGGCATAACATCCATATTCAAACAAAATGTACAATGCATGAAACACGTGATACACTTTCAGGATAGGTTGAGCAATGCTTCTTGAGCAACCTGCTTGATCAATTAGACCATGTTTTCGCTGTTGCTGCAACGCGTTCTTAAGAAAATGACGTTTCCTGTTTCGTTGAATACTTTACGCATAGGCTTGGGAGGTTTGCCAAATGTTGTAATTCATGCGCGGAGTTGCACAAGCACGTCACATTTACGTGGGGAAGACCATCGCCCAAGCCTGCGGCATGTGAAAGCACGCTGTCTGGGTGGAAATTCTCTCTTCTTAAGGGGCATATGTTTCCTTCCGGACGCTCCCCACTGCATTTTCCGCCGACATTGCCTCAGAGGAATGTATGTCTTCTCATTTCCTTCAGTTTACGGCCAGAAGTTTCGAAACAACACTCTATTCACTTGTTGCGACTTTTTTTCGTGTAAATTTTGAATGACCGGCTCCTAAATGTGTTGTTACCGAGCTGCATGACATTAAATCTGCTGCAGATGATAACCGATCTTTTTTTTTTTTTCATGATCGGCATTCAAACGCGAAAGCGCAAGCAGCATGCGTTACTTACGTTTCAGTCTGTACACTAATGACAGTACATCGTTTGTGGTTAATAGTTTCTCCGGAAAATATAACAGATCTGCAGAAAGAGAACAAGTGGCATCGCCGGCTCGTTACTCTAGCGGAACAATGGCAGATGACTGCCGAAGAAAGAACAATGAAGTAAATTTTGGAGCAGACGCAGGAAAGATAGCTCTCGCGAAACAATTCGAAGCCGCAGTGATAACGCAGGGAGAACAAAATGAAAAGATAGAAGCTGTGAATGCTGCAAGGTTCAAAAAACGAACGGGATAATGAAATATTTCGCGCGTGTCGGCTCTTTGAAAAAGTTTTATGAAATATCAACTGGTGCCAAAACATTAGAAATGCTCGCTGTGAGAAAAACTTAGGCAAGTCTTGCTGAATGTCAGATGAAAACAACACTTTTTTTCTCATTCATAAATCTCTTCATTCGTGAAGAAGTGAAAGCATGTATTACAAAACCAGCACTTTAAGAAGTTTTGCGAACATATTTTTCGATATACGTTGCACTTATATGGGGCGCTGTAGTTTTGCGTCAGTCCGTGCTCATTCTGCTCTGTCTGCGGAAAGTTTCATTTTACATCCATATTTTATATTATTTTCAAAACATATTAGGCTCGAGTTATGGGACCTTATAACGTAAAACTATTCCAATATGCTTTTATTCCAATATCCTGGCGTCAAATTTGCGTAACCACCGACGCAAGCATCGTACAGTCACCTGCTGGATTGCCTCAACAGACCAATCAAACGCTCTCCTCGTTCGTAGGAGGTCACTTTTGTTTGCTTGGAAAACGAATAACATTGCCTACACTGAGCGGATTGTCTTATCTAATTGGCTCGCAAGAGGCGAGGAGCACGCTCAAGTGAAAAGAGATTCGATGGGGCTGAGCCACTGCACTGAAAATCGATAACCGGATGAAGAGGCGTCTGCGATTGGTCCGCTTTCCCTAACTTAGCTTGCGGTGGATCGTCGACAATCGCGGCGGCATGCAACGCAAGCTTAAGAATCAAGCTAAAACGGATACTCAGCAAAGAAGAGTTGGCCGAATGAGGTCGTAACCGTTCCGTGAGTGTTCGGAAACGTTACATGGCCACGCA
The DNA here is from genome assembly GCF_023375885.2 of Dermacentor andersoni. Lineage (NCBI taxonomy): Eukaryota > Metazoa > Arthropoda > Arachnida > Ixodida > Ixodidae > Dermacentor > Dermacentor andersoni. The sequence goes on from NC_092818.1 coordinate 118,285,618, forward strand.
AAAAGTTTATTACACGCAAATAAACCCATGCTCTCCGGCAGGTGCCAGTAGCCCGTGCCTGAGCGATCGGCGGCAGCCATCTTTTATTCCTTTCGAAACGGGGCAGCCTGTGGCTATTCAGAAAAATTCAGTTTTGTTCGGCATATAAATGCATCTTTAACGTGTACACGTCACTTTGACGCGGTTAGTTTTCGCGGTTTTGTGACGTCGCGTGACAGGCAGATGAAGTGGGTGCAGCCTGAAAACTTTTGACGAATAGCCGAGAGGTGATGGCGAAAAGACGTCGAATCAGAAATAACTATTTTTCTTTTGTTCGGTCCAATCATGCATAATCAGTGTGTACACGTCATATCAGATGGGGAGCTATCGCGGTTTTCGTGACGTCGCGTGACAGACAGGCGAAGTGGGGATTGTGCGAAAAAGTTTTTGACCAATTGCGGAGGGCTAATTGCAGAATCGGAATAGAAAAGTTTGGAATAGTTTTACATTATAGCGCCCATGGTTTCTTATGAAGGATAAATTAAGCTACCCCATGCCACAACCGAACCGTGTGTCATGGAATGGTAATCTCTCCGTGTGTGTGTGCGCGGGTGTGTGTGTGTGTGTGTGTGTGTGCGTGCGTGTGTGTGTGCGTGCGTGCGTGCGTGCGCGCATGTCAGCGTTTCCTAAAGTTTCGTGGTGCAAAATTTGCCGGGGTAGAGTTGCCGAAAGCGTGGAAGAATATTATGAAATTTAGTTCTTGCTGCGACTCTAAACCTGCATAGTATATTTATATATATTACGCGTAACAGTCGCACGCGTATGTGAAGGCGTGGGATCCCTACCCATCTACCGTAATTTGTTTTTTTCATCCACTTTCATTGCAACGAATTTATCATTTCTTTACTTCACTTATTAACTATAAGTAATTTCCACTAAGTTTTCCTTGGTGTGTTTGTTTGCTTCTGATGATATGAATAATAAAAATCGGGCCCCTCAGTTAACCCCGTTGCTTCTCGTTCTTACATAAACTAATTTTCACATGTTCAATATTATGCTCAATGATGTTCAATATATAAGTGTGCACAATGGTTATGTACAATGCTGATGTGACAGAGACACGTTACATAATTTTGTAGTGATTCTATGAGATGTGTGTATGCAAAAATGATCATCTATACGGGAGCACGCAGACACATATCACGGGCACCTACATTCTATGCACATTCAATAAACACTTTTCGTGCCCTGGCTACAAGAACCAGGCTGGCTGGGTGCTGCCACTGCAACTGCTGCAGAACATCACTACCAGCAGGGCAGCACTACCATCTTTACTACCCTTATAAATGGTCATGCTGCTTACTTTCTTTTCTGCGGTATTAGTCAGTGATAAAACAGATCATAGCTAAATAGTCTAATTTAGACAAATTTGCGTTATGAAGAGAGCGATCGCATTAATAAAGCTAACCTTTCCAACCTCTTCATATAAGTACTTTCCTAATCATTAGGCCACAAAAAACACGTATACAGCTATCGCTCCAACACCAACTACTTTTTGAAAAGGTCGCCGCGTGTTCGTTATGATGATGATGACGATTGTATTGTACAGTACTATGGCACATACCCACGGACGGCGATTGGCGAAGAGCCGGGCTGTACATGTAAAATAAATAAAAACAAATAAAGAAATACAAGGCACTATACTAGTTCTCACGATGGGCAGAACGGGTGCGCGAAGGCTTTTACGCATGCATTAGTTTCCTTTACGCTGAAGAGGTAGCACTGAAATGAGCAAATAATGGCACTTCGTTAACTGCTTCATAAAAGCTTCGCTTAAATTCCTAAATGTTCGTTGGCTCTGCATAATATTTATCCTTCTATTTATCGGCAATGTTAGTGACATAAACTCTTTATGAATATCAAGTGCGCCTGTCTGAAGGGTAGTTACTGTCCACGATCACGACAACCTTTCACGCTCATAGTTCTGCGATCAAGCTTCATAATATGGGTACAAGTTACTTTCTTGTTTCAGAGAGCTTGCGGCATTATAAAGGAATATGTTCTACATTCAAATAAGTTCCTTAGAGGAGGGCACTGGTTCGTACGAGTTGGTAGCAATCCATAGTAATTAGTTGTGCACAAGCCGAAAGACGAGAGGCTAAGGAGTTGACCAATACAAGCTCAAACTTTCGACGGAATTTTCCTTCCAAAAAGCGTTATATAAGTGGGCGATGTTTGACGTGCGTAAGGATGGATGTACAGCAAAACTGATATAAAGCGCACGTGTTATCGGTGTTATTGTGCAAGCAATTCCCAGACGCAGACGGTAAACAGGTGTGTCGGCATTCCTGCTGGTGTTTGGAGCATACCAAATTTGGTAAGGAGATCAGTATAAGAATGAACATTCGAAGTGTAATCGATTCCAACTAAGCACTTCCTTCTATTATATTAGGCTTATGTCTGTAAAATGCAGCGCACTTAAGATCCAGTTATAGGGAGTGCGGTGGTTGTATCCGCTTTGTGTGCTGGCCATGCAACTGCGTCAGATGCACGATATCTGGGTAAACTACAGTGTCCCAGTGTCCAGTCGAATAAAACTGTATTATTCCCCCCTATTGCTTTAGTAAACTTCTTTATCGTACCGTGCATTATCGTTTAATTTATACAACTTACGTGTAACTCATACAGGGTGGAAGTGCAGCCCTGGAGCCACTAAATACACATCTTAGTGCTATTCTGTTTTCTTAACGACCTTGTAGTGTGGTAAACCGAACGCTCGTCTGGTCAAACTCGTTGTTTTTCATGTGCTTCATTTCTCTCCTTCACTTCCCTTTTTTTCTTTTTTTTTTGCGTCGACTCACAATTAAGTATTAATACAAACAAACAATTTGTACACGCGCAAGGCAACTGTGCGTCATTAATCGGGGCTCGGCCCAGAGCAGCTTATTTTCGCGTTGCGATCAATCAAGAGGGCAACGGCGAAAATGGCCGACAGATTAAAAAACAAGAAACCAGGCAACATCAGAAACATCTAACCTCGATGCAACGAGCAAATCAACGCACACAATCATGTACTCACGCATCCACGTATACACGTCCACGCGCACAATGGTAGCTGGAACCATTCCGAACAGAAACGATCCATGATGGCAGGGAAGAACTTAAATAGGAGATAATTAAAGGAGAAAAGAAAAATTGTAGGGGGATAACAAAAGGAAAAAAGACATTGCGGCGCAAAAGGAAACAGCGCTGTTGCAATGTGGACAAGCTGCGGAACAAACCCGGAAACACGGCGCTTAGCGTCACCTATGGTGGCATCGGAGGCAGACGAACCTCCATGCATCTCCGTCGTACCTCTGAGGAAACAATGACGGTGGCGGCCTGCGGATGCCGAGAGCAATGTTTCAAACAAACAATAAAAAATAATAAAGAATGTTGTGCGGCCTGGTGCACTCTGATCGAGCGGGTCACGCGCGCACGCGATTCGTGGGCGCTAATTCATCAGCCCCGATCACCGAGCACCCGAACACGAGTCTAAATATAGACAGCCGGGGTCGGTAGATAATGGCGAATCTTTGATTTATCGCTAGGGTGGTCAAGGCCCAATTTTTTGTTATTTCTATATGCCCTTCATGGCGACTCTCAGTCGCTTTCTCCTCCGTTATATCGCTCAAGACATTTCGTTCCTTTCTGCTGTTCCTTTCCATGAACACGCTTTACCGGTATTTTTCTTGTTTGCCAATCAGAGGCACTTTCCGGTAAACTTTGCATTGTCGCAATTGTTTTTTCTTCTATAGGTACTCTTCCGCTCTGCATCGCGCCATCGATCCTTTCGACCTCCTGCAAAGTCATTCTCCGCCTCAGGCGATGATGCCGCTGCCGAGAAAAAGCACTCAGCTCGAAGCTCCTCAGAATATGCATATTATTATGAGCCGATCCATCAGGCACACTTGGCGCCACTGCGCCTATTTTGGATGCAGAGGTGTTCCGTGCGCGTGGCCCGGCGCGTGCACGAGGGAACGAGGAGCAGGGTTATGCGCGATGGCGCCGTCGAAGCAATCATCGACTCTCGGTGGCACGCGAAGGCAGTTAACAGGAAAAAAAAAACGGCAGGCAAGGGGAGCAGGTGTGCGCCTTGTGCTCGAGCTTCCTTCTTACGCCTCGGGCAACAACACATTTTGGAACCTCCCGACAGCGCCAGCAATGGTAAATCACTAGCGAAAAGTTCCAGCCTGCGCACAGCCAACTAACTGTCAAGCAGGTCGTATACGTAATTGCTATTTATACTTGACAAAAAATACATAAACGAACCATGCTGTGATGGCCACTGATTTTGAAAGAACTGTTTTAGGAATTTCAGTCTCATTTTCAATTGGTTAAGCGGTGTCGGCATCGTTGTCTGTCGTGCAAATTGAACTCAGCGTGTAATACACAATTGCGCCTTGCGTTTGTAACGTACCTTTTCTGCCGCGGAAGGTGCTTTTAATGTGCTTCCAAGACGAAAAGAAATATACCCGTTCAAAGACTTTTAAGTCCAACTTCGGCATGATATGCGGTTCACAAGTATCCTTTCGTCTCTTATTATAGACAACAAATGCTCACGGTAACCAGTATTTGTCGATAAAGCAAGCCCACATAGGCAATCACTCTAGTAAGCACAGTAATTAGCTTCTACGCAGATGTCCTCCTTCGTCCACAACAGCCTTTTTCAATCTACTTCTTTAACGCTGAGATACAAAAAAAAAATTATATGAACCCGGAAAAGTCGCAGTGGTTGGTGAACTCCAATGCTTGGGTTCCAGTAAACTACTGAGTGTAGTAGTTGTATTGGCCACAATGAGTGAAAATTATGTGCTGGAGGGAAGCGTTCTTCTATAACATCCTGCAAAAAAAATTTCTGGACTTTCCGGGTAGCACAAGGTGGTAACGCAGATAGTCAGGAAGAAATCTAAAATTATGGATGAATTAGAAGAATATCCGCACGCCAAGCAAAATAGAATATACATTCCATACGGCATGAGGTTCCACGGTTTACAACTGGATCTTAGACACCTTGTGAATGACGAGGGACGTATGGAATACTCCAACCCGTCCTTGGCGGCTAATTTAAAGTTGTACTTGCTAGCATATAGTGCTACCACAAGCACTGTTCTTCTACTGTAATTTTCTTAGGAACATGGAGATGTTAGTTTCGGAGAGCCAGTTGAAAAACGACTGGATGAAGTATTTCAGAGAGTGTTTCAGAATAAAGCAGTATTTGTTTAAACTAGGAATAACATTTCATCCCTCCATTTGAGAAAATGATGTAGCGATCCATGTAACACTGACGTCCTCATTTTTTCGCAGGAATGACGAAACACTTTCTTTCGCGCGATAAATTACGTTAAGTATTCTTAAGAAACTGACACGATGGACGACTAAATAGACTGGAAGTAGTCCGACTGTTGTAGCGATTCCGCTGTATTCTAGCTTTGTCTGTAGAAAGCAACCCTTTCTCGATGAGTACACATTCACCGCTACTGCAAAGTCAGCCATTTAAAGAAGGTATCCAACTTGACAGTAACATGACGTCATGACAAATAAAGAACTAAATCAAAACAAAAGAAAGTATGTTTCTCCAAACAAGACCAAGAAATCAAACTTTAGAGCCCCGCGAGATTAACTCCTACTCCGTTTATTTACCATGCATTTCGCGCAATCCTTCCTCTCCCCAAACACAGCAAGTACATCCACACTATATGCCTTCGTTGCGAAAGAAAATATACAACACACGCAAGGAGAAGGCGGAGAGGGAGTTTTTTTGTGTGTGTGTGTGCGGAAATGGGTTGCAGAGGCACACCCATGACTAAGTCAGCAATGCCATCCGGAAACCGCGATAAGTGCGGGCGGATAAACAAAACGTGCCCGACCGACTCAAGCAGGAAATACAAGTGACAAATAAGAAGGAAAGTAAACGACAGAGCCGCCACCGAGAGCCTCAGAAGCCAAGAGGGGTGAAGTGGCAACAAGAAATGACGAGGTTAGTGGCAAATAAAAGAAGCAGCAGTGAGGATTGCTTCAGGGATGGATGTTACATCAGTGCAGAAAATCTTAGAAGCTGTGGTCGCAATGCAAGAGGCGCAGATTTAAGTTATAGGGTCCAGCAGAAACTTCTAACCATAAGAAAACTTGCGCAAGTGACGTCGGAACAAGGACTACGCGATGTTGACATCTATGTAGAAGTTTATAATACATATATGTATACCATACTAAAGCGCAGCTCTTTCATTGCACACTGGATATTTTAGATGCAGGTGACACATGTTAACTATATCACAGAAGCAGAAATTGCTTAAGAGAGACGTTCCCCAGAGAGATATTCTCCGCACATTCTACGCAAGGGAGAGAGAGAGATAGCAAAGAGAGGAAAGGCAGGGCGGTCAATTAGACGAGCGTCCAGTTTGCTATACCCTACACCGGGGGAAGGGAAAGGGGGAACAGAAAGAGGAAAGCGGGATAGAGGGAAAACTGTCTGTGCACGCAGCAAAGTGCGTGGAAATCAGTCAAGTCAAAGCAAGTGCTCCGTCGATATGTTAGGGTGCCGTCAATCTTGGTGGCTCATAGCTGGTGATGCACGTTGAAGCCACCACTCAAGACCAGGGATCCGGTGGGCGTCAGCAGTACGTTGCAGTGCATGGCAGTATATATTTTTAAAGCTAAACCCCAGCCGTTGTGACTTCAGTGCGAATATAATGATGCGTGTGAGCCATGATGCTTACTCAAGTGTTGCAAGTACTGAATTGAGAGCATCCAGCACTTGCATTGCACTTCGCGCTGACGGAGTGTGGACGTTATTTAAGAGCATTCGAAAGGTATTCATCAGAAACCGGAGCATCATAACCACTTGCCGGTCTTCTTCGGGCAATTTGTCAGGAACACGCGCTGTTCGCTCTACAGGCGTGCGCAGCTGTATCACTGGACGTGGCTCCGGCTCCGGCTGTGGCATCAGCTGCGGCATCTCCTCTGGTTGTGGCATCGGCTGCGGTATCGCCTCCGGTTGTGGCATCTCCTCCGGCTGTGGCATCGGCTGTGGCATCAGCTGTGGCTTCGGTTGTGACAATTCTACGCAAAATGTGTTAATTACGCATCGACGTGATCGAAGCAATTCCTTCGAATGTTCCCAGCAAAGTCAAAGGTTGTGAGCTTAAGCAACGTTCTCACATTGGTCCTGCTTACACTTAATGTCGTCTGCTTACAGTAGTACTTAATGTCGTCTCCTTACAGTACAGTAGATTGTAGACATACCTCCAGTAAAGTTGAAGCAAGAGTAATAGCTTTCAAGTGGGTTCTGCTACAGTGTTAAATCACAGCAACCTCTAATACACATGCGCCGTTAGCTGTCAGTGCGTTGGCCGAATTGTACTGAAGCAGCGATCCCCGATCTCCGATTTCTCGGCTTCCTATCTAATGTTAAGAACGATTTAGGATTCGATTGGCGCTTACAGTGTTCAATGTTATCTTTACAACTTTGTCATGTCATCCGTATTTCTTTTACGTTGAAGGGCCGTTAACAGGGTGCTCTCTAAGGGTGGGGAAAGGGGGAAGGGGATAAACAATATTAAACAGAATATATTATGAGACGACTACAATATTTACCGCTACGCCAACCCTTTTGCAGGCATTGAAATAAGATGAATAGAAGAATGAAATAATTTTCCGTCTTAAAATTCTCCGGGCAATGTAAATTGCGTGCATCCACGACAGTACTCAAGAGTTTTCCAGAAAATTTGCTAGTCAGGGGCAAGAATTGCGTTGTCCAAAGGCTCAAATAAATAGAGCTCTGAAACCTTGCTCTATTTCTTACCAAAACAGCAGCTTTGGGATGACTGCGGTTTTCTGCAATCGCTGTAGGCAGCAATGATTTATTGAATGCAAAGGTGGAGCCTTGCAAGCGGTGAATCTTCTTGGAATGGAATAGAAGAGACGTTTGAGACGCCAGAAATATCGCCGCGCCATGCAGATGCACTCTGGCAAAATGAAGCATACAAAACTATTCCAAACGTGTTTGCTTGCTGTTTATCTTTTCTTTCGCGCTAAAAAAGTTATTGTTCATTACGCCGCACCACCTTCCCCAAGAACAAGGCCTCTTGAATTAAGTGTAACGCTAAGCTAGCGTGACTTTGAAAAAATCCAAAGGGGCCAAAGAACAATGGGAATAGAGTAAACGCATCGGTGTAAGCAGAGATGTAGCGAACAACAAGCATATAAAAAGGGATCAATTGGTCATGTGGTAAGAAGGAAACGTGGATAATTAGGGCGAGTACGGAATCTACACGCGAGAACATCGTCCGTCATTCAGCCGGCGAGGCACCCACGCGACTGCAATACTGCAGGCACGTGGGTCAGACGGCAAATGCGTGGCGTGTGGATCGAAATGACCGACGCCGCCCCACTGGTTTCGGACCAGCCGACTGTCTTTTTGGTCATAACGACTTTGTCACGAAAGGTCGGACTTACGCATCTGTGGCCCACTTAGAACGTGAACAGACAAAAGGGACTGCATTCTCTTACGTGCGTGACCATTTCTGCATCGTGGCATGAACTTCGGATAAATAAAGAGAATGCTTTTCTCTCATGCCCTCCTCCAACGTATTTGGAAATGAATAAATAAATAAATTAGTGAATAAACAATTAAAAAAATACCCCTTTGTAGAACTTCGGTTGTTGCGTTTCCTCTCAAATCATGAATTCTTTCATAGACATGCGCTCTATTAACAATCCGTTTGTAAGTTTCTGTTTACTTTTTGACTTTATAAATATCGCGGCACGCAGCACAAGTCAAAATCGCGGTAAGTAACCTAATAATGGGGCACCTAATCGATCTGACAGTACCAACGACCAATGCGTTTCGAAGTCGTTCATTTGTTTAGCGAAAATGTACGCAGCCTAGTACACGCACCAGCTCCATCAAAATTAAACTAGCCTGAAACTAACCAAAGTGAAACTAGGAAAGTCGAAAGGCAAGGCATAGGATGGGAAAGTTGCCTAAGAAGATTGGAGTATTCGGAAAAGAATCATCGGGCATGTAGGATATACACGGCGCTTGCATACAGCGTGCGTGTGATACTTTCTCGAGAGTCGAGAGACTAGAAACACGGCAAGCAAGACCGTCGGTTCTTTATCCTTTTATTTTATATTGTTCATGTCGTTAACGCGCATTGCAGTCAACGCACCAAATAAAAACCGCGACAAGGCCAACGCCCTCCTAAGGTTCATAATCCATTTTTCAACTACACTACTTTTCTCCCCCTGCGCACATTCCTTTTACTCGGTTCAAAATATTGTTACTACTGTTCTGGTGCATTCGCCTTTGTCTGGTGAAAGACGCATTGTGCGTTAAACCTGTGCTTGTGAAGCGGTTATAGGTGGGAGATTGCAGAGAAAGCAGGACGTGCTAGCGTGACTTGAAGCAGACTGAAAGAAAATTTGTACAAAACACTGCCCTCCTCCTGGGCTCCTAAAACGAAAGATAAAGAATGCTGCTTAGAGAAAGATGGTACGAGGACGGCAGCTGAATTTAAAAAAGGAAATTGGCTGATCCCTTGCACTGTGGGAATCGGTGTTGTGAGAAATATTGTATAGGCAGCTGGCTATCTGTCATTGCTTGGCATTCCGTAAAGCTTTACCGGGTGAATCAACACGTTTGTGTAATTCAGGACTGATAATAATTGTGCGAGACAGGGAACTGAGATAAGGATCACCAGAAAAGCTTGAGCACAATGTACCAACTGTTTTGTTAAAACATGAGGCTTACCCACCGTGGTTGCTCAGTGGCTAGGGTGCTAGGCTGCTGAGCACGAGGTCGCGGGATCGAATCCCGGCCACGGCGACCGCATTTCGATGGGGGCGAAATGCGAAAACACCCGTGTACTTAGATTTAGGTGCAAGTTAAAGAACTCCAGGTGGTCGAAATTTCTGGAGTCCTCCACTACGGCGTGCCTCATAATCAGAAAGTGGTTTTGGCACGTAAAACCCCATAATTTAATTTTTAAAACATGAGGCTTTACAATATATCCCTCACTATAAAAAAATTGATGCAATACTCCTCTGGGAGTGGACTAAGTATATGTAAGCATTGTGCCTCTTGCTCATCTCCAAGCAGCAGCATTATCAATGTTATAAGACTTCATACGACTAGGATAAACAACAGCACTGCGGCGATACGAACTGCTGCCGATGGCGGTGCAAGATGAATTGGTGACGCAAGCAAACTGCTGCAGGTGGCAGCGCCATGTGTGCTGATGACGTTCCGATCCTTATAAGCCGCTATCGCTCTTTAGCGCCTTATCCCTTCGCGTCGAACCATCATAACTCGTGATCAACCGTACTCTCGCGGCGGCTGCGTATGACACGGACGCGGGGGCCCTATCTTGAAAGCGATCTGCGAAGTGGACAGGGTGCGCCGAGTGCTGATAGCTTCGTATGCGCTGTGTTCTTGCCGCTTAGTTCGCATTGAAGAGAGAGGAAGCACGAATGTTATTTCGCTCCCTGCTGCGGATGCTAGCTTGAAAGCAGTCGTCTTACGTGATGGACGGATGGACATGTTTTCTTATTGTGTAGACATAAAAATGCTTGCGCATTTAAAAGATGTTTACACGCTATAGTGATACGGTCGTATCACTCACGCATGTATTATTTTTAATCTAAATATAATAAGCTTCCAAGGCTAACATGCGCCATCTCGTGCAATTAGTATCAGTCCTGAATAATGAACCAAACAGGCGGGGAATATCCTGTTTGCGTTTGTGGAAATCGAGAAGCTGTGCGCATGTGCAAGTGTACGTGCGAGGGACGACACCAGCAAGGCGACGACCGACCGCGTTGGTCCCATTCGTATCACGGCAACGGCATGGTTTTTACTCTGGCCATTCGATGCGAATTTATACATGGCGATTGTTGGTTTCTACGTTTGTTCCGAACAGGCGTTAGCGAGAGAAATTAGGATAGCGACTTGATCTTCGATTAAATGTTATACAATCATGCCTACCTATGTTTATGATACGTGGTATGTTAAAACGGCGATGACATTTGTACTCATGCCAAGGATTGGTGGAGCGTGATAAACCTGGGCTTATGGAGCCGATGCAACTCCATGGAAAACTGCGGGATTGAATCGCACAGTTTCTGCGTACTGTGGCTGCGACGAGGAGAGTACTGAAGCGTGTGGGCCGGTGCGGGAGCCAGTGCTGACTACATAACAAAGCACTCAAGGTGCGAGCTGTCGCGGCGACAGAAGGCGAGAAAGTGGCACGGGACGTACGTGCCAAATGTCTGAAAGAGCTAGTAGGCACTGTTCGAGAAAAGAACGCGTGCGAAAGTGGACTGCTTGCCATAACAACACGCCGAATTCGATTCTCACCCGTAGACAAAGAGGACAGCGTCCCCTATGACGTTATCATGGCCCTGGGTCTTCACAGCCTCTAGAAAACAAGGACGCGTCTGTGTCAGGCCGAATGTAACGCGCGATCTTCGAGAGAAAAGTTATTGAAAGCTTTGCGCACATCCGTGAGGCCTACGAAGTGCAACCTAAGCCGCCACACTAGCTTGCTGTATTAGATGAGTTTGTATGTTTGAAGAAGTTTTAACTGCCGTTCTTTTTCTTTTAGCTATTCATGTGTTTCGTCTTTAATCAAACTTGCATGTATGGAAACATCGCAGTCATTCTGAATATATTAGCCTAAAGTCGCACGTGCTATAAGAGAGAAGAAAAAGAAAGAAAGCATGGTCTAGTGGTTAGAACGGTGGAATTGCCGTGCTTGATGGCAGAGCTTAGATCGCACTGTCTGTCATGCATATTTTATTGCAATGCAGTGAGACTGGAAAGACCTGCCCACATATCCTACTTATTACCAATCTAGCTACGTACCGACCTGCAAAGTGCCTGGAACAAGGTAAAGAATGCTTCGCATTACAACGATACAGGGGGACCGAGAAAAAAAAATTTCAAGGTTCAGCAATGCATTGGTCAAATCTGAGTAAGAGCTTTGCGTACGTGGCAGAGGCTGCCGGGCCCGAGACGGCATGGAAGAAACATCGGCTGGGTTTCCTTCTTGGGCTGAGAGTTGCCATGTGCGAAACAAATGTGTACAAAGGTGTAAGGCGTTCGCTCTTCAACGGCTTCCCGGTTTCGTTGGTCGTGGACGGTGTTGGTGGCGATGAGGCAGTCTTGATGTCATTCGAAACCGTGTCTCGGAAGAATCCTTTCACGCGGAAAAGCGGACATACTGCAATTCTCCGAGTCCACTCGTAGTAGATATTTTGCTCACTTGCTTTTTCACCCCATCCTTTCATTGCTTTAGACGTATTGTCTATTTATTTTTCACCTCATGTAGTTTTTCCTTACCATGCTCTTTATCGCTTTCCCGACGCTTTTCACTCTCTTTTTGCAGCCTCCCAATGATGTCCATATACGCAGCCGGTGCGTGCGAGTATCACGCAGTGCTGCTCGCTTTCCTCGGACTTTCCAGCGTCGTTGTCACGGACCAATACACTTCTCCCCTCGCTGCGCGGCTTTCTGATCGCGGTCGCCAAAAAATAATACATCTTTTTTTTAGCAGTGGCCGACGTGTTTCGCGTGCTAAACGACAGCGTGAAGCCGAGAAGCGAATTGACATTCACGACATATGTGCTCTGCGTAGTTGCGACATGCCCGTTTTTTTTAGTGTTTTGCCGCAATGACCACAAGAAAAAGGTAGAGGCCGTCACCTTTGGTATAGCTTCCTGATTTATGGCCGGAAATATATAGCCTCGCGGTCTCTTCGGGCGATCACGAGATGGGTCGGAAGGCATGTCGTTGGGCTCCTGTCTTTTGTCTCGTTCTATAGCTATTGCTTGTTGGTCTTGTTGTTCGTTAGTATTTGTTCTGTTTGCTTTTCTCTAACCATGCAAGATTACCCATAGGATGACGTCACAGTGCCGTTCTTAAAACATGATCACATCTGATATTTTTATTTGCTGTAACGTCATCAAGTCGTAGTACTTCGAACTTTTCCATGTTGACTTTGTGATATTGTTAGAATTTGTAAATCTCTGTGAGGTAATTATTCTTTTTGGTTTGAGTTCATATTGTGAGTTGCATACAAGGTGTTTCAGCTAACTTTAGCCAGAGTTTAAAAATATGCCGATGCACTCTAAGACGACGCGACCAAATGCATGTTGCTCACTTTTGTACGTAGTGTGTCACGCTATATTTTGTATTTTACTCAATTAGATAGTTAGTCGAGATTAATGAACCAACTTTTGAAGCAACAAAGTTAGGGAGAAAACTTCAATTAGGAAGTTGTAGAGCGCTTTGCAAAATGTCTGCTTGGGCAGTTTGTAACTTTCTGTCTATTAAGTATTAGTGTTCCTTAGCTTACTGGCGAAGCCCGCGAAATACAAGAAATTACCACATGACATACTTGGTTACGCGCCGTGATTGCAGCGTTTCCAAACTGTCCGCGTATATGCGAACGCAGCATCTAGCAGGGCGTGCTGCTGCTTAAGAGAAGACAGGGGAGTGACGAAGCCGTTGGCTGTGCGAGTTACGCCGGCGATGTTCTTCCCCAGCGGCGGTTCATGATAGCGATAAGCAGGCGAAGCGGCAGCACATCCGGCTAAATTCTATGTTCGTTTGTGCGCGGAATGTTTGGGAGCAGTTCAATCACGACGTGCAAGCGGGAACGTCACGTGGTGTTTCTTTTTAAGCAAGAAGAAATGGGCTAACTGAGAGGCCCTATTATTATTATTATTATTATTATTATTATTATTATTATTATTATTATTATCATCATCATCATCATCATAATAAGCTAACAAACACTGACACCAAGCACAACAGAGGGGAAATGACTGTGATGTCCTATTGTCATGCCTTCGTCATATACCCGCCGTAGTTGCTTAGCCGCGGTGGCGTTGCGCTGTCGAGGACGCTGTCGAGGGATCAAATCCCTGCCACGGAGGCCGAGTTTCTATGAGGGCGAGCTGCAAAAACGCCCGTGTGCTGGGAGTTGGGTGCACGTTAAACAAGCCCAAGTTGTCTAAATTTATCCGGAGTCCCCCAGTACGGCGTGCCTCATAGTCAGATTGTGGTTCTGGATCGTAAAATCCTATTTGTTTTTTTTTTCGTCGTCGTAGCGCCTTTGGCTGCACCAATCTACACTTAGAAAGCTGGCGAGTGCTCGAGCATCTAAGAGGAGCGTAGTAGTTTAAACGAGTACCCTACAAAACATCCTTTACACTGAAATTGCGTGGAAAAAACGGCACCTTGAAACCCCAAAGCGTTTCGCAGAGATCGAGATCGTGAGTGAAAACGCCTAGCCCACACCACGGCGTAAGGCTTAAACATCCGCGTCACGCACTCATAACCGTCCCGTTAGTTTTTTTTCTGTGCCTTTCACCGCACCACACCGCCTTTAACACGAATAGCTTTCATTGGCTCTTGCATCCGTTTTTGGGGTCGTTGGTGGTCAGTGGGGGTTAGACGTTCACAGTCGATAACGCGCCATCTGCAAGGGAGCGTGCTGCTACGCAACCGAGTTGCTGGGTGCGTAATTCGCCGAACGCCAGTGTCATAGCTATTTGAGATACACCTGCTGCCGAGCGAGATCTCTGGCGCGTGAGAAGTATATTTTTCCATTGAGGATCCCAAAAACATGCACTCGAGAAGGTCAACTCTCCCTTCTGCGGCGGCGACGGCAAAGGGGCACGGCAGTGGCAAAGGAGGCTGACAGCTACCTTGCGATCCGGCGCTCCCGCCGTTGGAGCCTAAGCACATATGACGAATCAGCTTGCACGTATAGCCACTTATACTACTCTTACGCGTGCTCTGGTAAATGGCTATATTCTTTACAGAATCGCGCTATGAAATAAAGAAAAACAATATTTAAATCTTCTCACTGCAAGAAATACGAGCCTTCAAGCACCATTGCTTTAATAATGCTCGTATATAGCTTCGCATAAGCGATCGGCTTATTTGCTTAGACTGACGATCATCGCCGATGCTTACTACACTCTTTTGTTAACCTTTACTATCTCGCCGAAACTTATACCCTATATAGCAACTAGTCGCTTTACATGACACAGGGACATCCACTTGCAGCACGCTCTCGGATTACGCTGTTCGCCAGGGAGATCAGCCCATTTCCCTTCGAGGCGGCAGCGATGACAGCGGAAGGGCCATTTGGCGAGCGATGAAGAGAAAGAGAGAGGGACGAGGCTTCTTTCGGAGACTCGGGCCTATGCCTATGCGCCTCGGGGATGGCCCGTATCAACCCCCTCGAAAGGCAAGAAACAATGGCGCGTGGCCATAAATGACTTACTCCGGGTCGTTACACGATATTTGGAGGAACGGGCGAACACATAGGAAAGCTCGTCTGGCGCGCCGTATTAACGCAGTTATGTGAAGACGTAACGAACGTGCTGATGGAATCGGGGGATCAAAAAAAAAAAAAAAAAGATCCGCTGTGAATCGAAAATTTATCTCGGCTGCGCCGTTTCGTTTAGGCGCATCAGCTGCTAGCACTTTTACGTCTCGTGCAATTGCACCTGCGCAGTGAAGGTTAATGTTCCCATTGGGGCATTGACCCATAGGCGCGAAGGAGAAAATGGCTTCTTTTATGATAAAGTAAAATAAAGGTATATAACATAATGTTTGCTAACTGAAAGGAGCAATCACTCCTCTGATGTTACAGTGCCGCTATCACTCGATATAAACGCGCCTCGAGATATTTCTCCTGGCGCGTTTTCTATTTTCGCCGCTACAACCGTTTACCGAGGCTGTGGCTTTTCATAAACATGTGTTCACGCATTTCCTGTGGGGCAGTAGCTAAGGTTACACTGAGCATTAGCGTTCTTCGTCTATCGGCCCCTCTTGGGAACTGTTACCTTGGGTTTTCTATCAAACTCGCAGTTCTCTGGCAAGGGCCGCTGGCCGCTTCTTCTCCTTTCCCACTTCCCCAGTGCAGGGTAGCCTACCGGGCTCAGCCTGGTTAAGCTCCGTACCTTTCCCTTATGACTCAGCTTTCTCTCACTCTTGGTGAAACGTAGAACATACTCGATGCAATAAAATATAGACCTAACTTCTAGCATGCTTATTTTACATCATCGTCTCGTGCTTCATTTTCCTCATAAATTCGTTATGAGCAGCTGACTTCCAGATTTCCTTCGAAAAAGTTGCTATCTCCTTTTAAGGAGAAAGATCAGAAGCAGTGTTCTAAATGTACGGTGACGTGCGGAACAAATCCTTTAGCAGCCGTTTAAACGTAATACAATTTCGCTGTAGGCGGGAGGGGAGGAGCAATATCACCTGATTATTTAGACATTACCACAATATTATTCGCGTCTTTTTCCTATAATCCTTCAAGTTAGATGGTTGCTCAGGAGCTCCGCATTTTTGGGAACTAATTTATTATGTCTTCAAAATTCTTTTCTTGGCTCAGTGTGAAGATGTTTACAACTATATTTCCTCACCTTATAATGAAGATGGTCACGACGTACAATAAAAGTGTACCTTAAACGTGTTTTTATTACTTGGTTGACCGGTCTAGTTTCATCTCAGAAAAAAATAATGGTGTGCAATTGGCTATGCATGCTACTTCCCCGCTCTGCCGAAGTGACTGACGCGTATGATGCATTGAGTAAAATATATTTTGCGGAAACAGATTCGCAAGAGGAAGAGTGTAAAGGCATCTTGCATAAGTGTGAATTCAGAGAGTGTCCCTTCTCCTGTTCTTAATCTTTTTGTTCGTTCGTCCACCTGAAATGGTTATGGGAAATAGAACGCAACTGCTTGCATTTTGTTACGGACACCAGAAGTCATGGAAGAGACAAAATCACCCTTTGTCACGCGAGGTTCGTGTCCGTGCCTCTGCCCCGCAGGGGCGTCTGCGTAAGCAGGCGTTTGGTGTGTTGCGACACCACGTACCCGAGCACACGAGGGTCGGACCCTCCCGCGTGTAGCCGTGCGCGGCTTCGCCGTGTCTGGGGAAATGGGGATCCTGGGGGTTGAGCCGATGCTGGGTGTTTGGACCTTTAAGGCCCCCCGGCGGAGGCAACACACCTCTTCGGCCTCGGCTTCACATAGACGGCACCTCCAGACTGACCCACCTGGAGGAAATCGGCAGTTGCCTTTTCCTGTCCTCCTCTCCAATCTTCGTCTTTCTCTCCCACATTTACATCTTTCCTGTCTTCTCTTCACTTCTTTTACTTCCGTATTTCCTGGCGGCAAGGGTTAACCGTGTGTAATATATCCAATCTTGGGTATATATATTAGGTTATAGCGGCGATGCATGGCTGGCGTCTGCAGGTATTGTTCCAACCTTGTAGCGTCCCCTTGTTGGGCTCGGTGGTGGGTGGCCACCATCGCCGCCGAAATTTCCAATGCTATATGACAAGCAACTTTCCACCATTACCTGATCGCTCCCTCAAGAGGGAGCGCACCGATGAAACTTTCACGTTTTTCATGCAAACAAAGCAATCTTTTCCCAAGTACCACGTTGTACACAGTCAGAACGATAGCAAAACAGTTAGAATGATCTCACCATTTGTTGTAGCAAAATGCCTCACGGAAGCAATTGGCCCAGGCTATAAAGTAACGAAGATGGGAAGTGGTGATCTTCTTCTCGAACTTCGCGACAAAGCACAATATGACAAGCTCTCGAAACTTGTAGCATTTGGAGAAATTCCAGTATCAGTGGGCCCACACAGATCCATGAACACAGTGCGCGGGGTTGTCTCAGAAGATGACCTTCTCGCACTGAGTGAAAGTGAACTACTAGAAGGATGGCAAGACCAGAACGTAGTAAAAGTGCAAAGAATAACATTAAGGCGAGATGACAAACAAATACCGACCAAACACATAATCATTACTTTCGGAACCACCAACCTGCCTGAAACAATAGAAACCGGCTACTGCAAGCTACGTGTTCGACCATACATCCCAAATCCGCGTCGATGCTTCAAGTGTCAGCGTTTTGGGCATGGGTCGCAAACCTGCAGAGGGCGTGATACTTGCGCTAAATGTAGCTCAACAGAACACGTTTCAGACATCTGCACTTCAGCAATGTGCTGTGCCAACTGTAAAGGAGATCACCCATCCTACTCGCGATCGTGCCCCTCGTGGAAGAAGGAGAAACAAATCATAGAACTGAAAGTCAAACTAAACCTATCTTTTCCAGAGGCACGTAAACGTTTCGCTCTCCACAATCAGTCTAGTCCTTCCTACACCGATGTAGCGCGCCGGGGGGCAGCGCTACATCATTCGGCGGCCGCCCAAGTCACACGGAGTGTGACCGCGGTCGCGCCATCAGCCCCCCCGGCTGGAACAGCCAGCGCTGTACCGGCCCCCGCAAAGGAGGACCAGCAGACCCTCGGGCCTGTTGGACCCACGGCCACTGCCCCAGCAGATCGGCCCAAGATTCCCGCAAAAGTGCCCGCCGTGCGGGCAGTATCCACCGCCTCAGATGAGGTGATGGATACGAACACAAATCCGGCGTCCCAGACGCCGAAGGAACGGCGCAGCTCCCTCGAGCGCGCCAGGAAGATAGAGAGATCCCGTTTCACGAGGCCTGGAAAGGTCTCGTGAGATAATCTAATCTATATTTCCTAGACACACAGCACGAAACACAATACGTTATGGATACACAGATAATACAATGGAATGTCAGGGGTTTACTCCACAACCTAGACGACATTAAGGAACTCTTAAACAAGTATAATCCAAAGGTGCTGTGTGTCCAAGAAACGAAACTTAATCTTTCACACACGAACTTTCTCCGACAGTATGCCATTTACCGGAAAGACCGCAACGATGCCTTTGCCTCGTCTGGCGGTGTGGCAATAATTGTAGATAAGGGTGTTGCTTGCCGGCAATTACCGCTTAAAACACCCCTAGAGGCAGTTGCAGTCCGTGCGATACTGTTTAATAAGCTAGTAACAATTTCCTCACTATACATCCCCCCGAACTGCCATCTTTCAAAAACAGTATTCCAAAGTTTTATTAGTGAACTGCCCGAACCTTATATTGTCCTCGGAGATTTCAATGCACACAACACCCTTTGGGGAGGTTGTCGTTGTGATGCCAGGGGACGCTTAGTAGAAAGCCTCCTCTTCACTACAGGTGCATGCTTACTAAATAATAAAGAGCCTACGTTCTATAGCGTGGCAAACAACACATTTTCATCGATCGATTTGAGCATCGCATCTGGTACACTTGTACCGTATCTAGAGTGCAACGTACTTAAAAACCCATATGGGAGCGACCATTTTCCAATTCTCATAATGTCAACAAAACATGATCAATGCTCCCCATGCGTCCCCCACTGGATAGTCGAGTCAGCCGACTGGAAGCGTTATAAAGAACTCACCCGCATGACCTGGGAAGACATCTCTGCACTTCCAATTGATGACGCCGTGGCATATCTGACAGCATTTATTGTTGATGCGGCGTCACAGTGTATCCCTGAATCAAATGGATCACCCACTAAGCGACGTGTTCCCTGGTGGAATGCGGAGTGCAAAGAAGCTCGTAAAAATCAAAATAAGGCTTGGAGTCACCTTCGTGAATCTCCAACTGCCGAAAATCTTATCAAATTCAAGAAAATAAAGTCACTAGGTAGAAGAACACGCCGCCAGGCCAAACGGGAAAGTTGGCAAAGATACATCAGTAGCATCAATTCATATACAGATGAACGGAAAGCCTGGAATAAGGTCAACAAAATAAAAGGCCGCCAAACTCACCCTCTACCTTTAGTAAACATACAAGGACACACTATTGAGGACCAAGCTGATTCGCTAGGGGCACATTTCCAGTACATCTCGAGCTCATCCCATTACTCAGATACATTTCTAAGATATCAGCGACAAGCGGAACGACAGCCTCTGAACCGGAAAGGAAATAAAAATGAACCTTACAACCGGCCATTTAACATGGTGGAATTTCAGGCTGCATTGAACTCTTGCAATAAATCAGCTCTTGGAGGCGATCGAATAGTTTATGAGATGAGAGAACACCTACACGCCGAAACACACAAAACACTTCTATCACTCTTTAATTCCATATTCTCTGCCAGTTACATTCCATCTGCCTGGAAGCAAGCAATCATTATTCCTATTCTCAAAGAGGGCAAGGATCCAACTTCGGTCTGCAGCTACAGGCCTATAGCCCTGACAAGCTGCATATGCAAACTCTTTGAGAAAATGGTAAACAGACGCCTAATTCATTATCTTGAGAGCAACAAAATACTAGACCCCTTGCAGTGTGGTTTTAGGGAGGGTAGATGTACGACAGATCACCTTGTCCGCATGGAAGCGAATATCCGTGATGCCTTCGTGCACAAGCAGTTTTTATTAGCTGTATTTTTAGATATGGAAAAGGCATACGACACAACCTGGCGTTTTGGAATTCTTCGGGATCTGGCTTGTATGGGTGTCCGAGGCAATCTCTTAAATCTGATTCAAAGCTACCTCTCTAATCGTACGTTCCGTGTGAGGGTTGGTAAGGTGCTATCTCGTCAATTTACGCAGGAAACAGGTGTGCCACAAGGTGGTGTACTGAGCTGCACGCTCTTCATCGTAAAAATGAATTCCCTCTATAGCGTCATACCGCGAACAATGTTTTATTCAGTGTATGTGGATGACGTACAGATAGGATTTAAATCATGCAACATTTCTATCTGTGAGCGACATATACAGCTTGGCCTAAACAAAATATCTAAGTGGGCTGACGAGAATGGATTCAAGTTAAACCCCCAAAAAAGCACATGCCTTCTATTTTCGAAAAAGAGAGGTATATTACCTGACCCTGCTATCTATCTTAATGGACAACGGCTATCTGTCAGCCACGAACATAAATTTTTAGGAATCATCTTAGACTCTAAACTAACATTTGTCCCTCACCTTAAGTATCTGAGAGCGAGATGTCTGAAGACAATGAATTTACTAAAGCTCTTGTCCCGCACATCTTGGGGAAGTGACCGGAGATGCCTTTTGAGCCTCTACAAAAGTCTTATACGGTCCCGCCTCGACTATGGAGCAATAGTATATAGCTCTGCTGCGCCTAGTGCTTTGAAGATGCTAGATCCCATTCACCACATGGGTATACGCCTGGCTACAGGCGCTTTTAGGACAAGTCCCGTAGAAAGCTTGTATGTGGAGTGTAATGAATGGTCATTACACCTCCAAAGGACATATTTAACTTTTTCCTATGCTATCAAGGTCAAATCAGATGTTCAGCATCCATCTCACTCATCTATTCATGAAGTGTCTACAGCCAGATTGTTTCGTAACCGCCCAGCTATTAGACCTCCGTTGAGCCTTCGTTTGACAACACTGGCAGAAGAAACAGGCGTCTTAGTCCCAGAGAATGTCTTAATGGCACCCATTCACCTGCTCCCACCATGGGAATGGCAGACCATTGAATGCGACGTCTCTTTTGTAGAAATATCTAAGAGGGCACCAGAAGCACATATACAATACCATTTTCGTGAACTTCAGGAGAAGTACTCCTGTACAGAATACTATACAGACGCTTCCAAGTCCTCTAAAGGAGTTTCCTACGCAGCTCTGGGACCTTCGTTTTCGGTATCCGGAGCACTAAATCCACACACAAGTATATTTACGGCTGAAGCCTACGCTATACTTTCGGCAGTTCAAAACATAAGGCTCACAAAACTTGCTAGGGCTATTGTATTTACAGATTCATTAAGTGTAGTCAGAGCCCTACTTAGACCAAAAAAAATATAAAAACTCAGTTTTTATGGAGCTGTACACTCTGTTGTGCTCCATATATATGTGCAATCAAGTTATTGTTATATGCTGGGTACCTGGCCACAAAGGTATAAAAGGCAACGAAGCTGCTGACCAGAGCGCTCGGTCAGTAACTTTTAGCGACGCAGATTCAAACATCCCCATACCTGCCGCAGACCTAAAGCCTTTTCTACGCAGTAAATTGAGGAATCATTGGCAAGGCGAATGGGATAAACAAGCAATGAATAAGCTTCACATAATAAAACCAAAACTCGGGAACTGGATAAATGGAAAAATAGCACGGTACAAGGAAGTAATTCTTTGCCGATTAAGGATAGGCCACACGTACGGTACCCACTCTCATCTCTTGACTGGGGGCGATCCTCCAACTTGTGTTAAGTGCGGCAATGGTCTCACAGTCCTCCATGTTCTTATTCAGTGCCCTGCAATAGAAACAGAGAGGAAAAAATATTTCCCTGCTGCATATCGCGAGAATTTACCCCTTCACCCTGCATTTTTTCTTAGCGATGAACCGCTTTTTAATCTGCAAACAGTCTTAGTGTTTTTAGCGGAAACGGACACACTGAAAATCATCTGGCCAGGCAACTTTTAAGCACACGACTAACAGCCCTGCATTCAAGGACTCTCTTGAAACTCTGGTGTCAGTGTTATCTTTTATTGCATCATCTTTTAACGAAAGCCCATTGCCATAGCTCACATCACATCCTAGTCACCGCCATTATTTTAGCCCCTATATATTCCACTCCACTTGCAGCGTTCTTTTAGGCCCCTTTACAGCCATATCACATCTACCATGATGAGTTCATTGTGTATGTCATCCACAATACATCGTCAACATTACCACCTGTCATGGCGCTCTTTGGTCAAACCTGGCCCTTGCGCCATAAAACGCCACACATCATCATCATCATCCGTGCCTCTGAAACGAAACAACCGTGCACGAGAGAGAAGTCCGAGCGTTACGGCAAAGAGCTCAATAAAGAGAAGTGAAAATGTGTACCGGAGGTACTTACGATTCTATGTGTTCCACATTCTGTGTTACATGGGTATTTAGCCAAAGCGGGAACTAAACTCTCTGGTGCACTCTTCATAATGAAAATAACTTAGAGGGGGGGGGGATACCTTGTCTTGCTGATAGGATACTAACACGTGTACTTATTTATTCTTTTCTTGGGGACTGTATTTCACCCGCTAACAACTTAAACTTATCGCTCAGCGCAAGACAGGCCTGCACTATTTGCAACACACTTGATGGTTATCATTGATTCTGTGTGTTGTGTATCTGTTGTGTCGTGTACCTGTTGTGCACCTAACCTTGTTTAGTGTGATTATAGCATTTCCTTTTTTTTTTTGGAATGCACGCGGGGTTAGCGATTATGCTGGAACCTTCCACTAACCATGTATAAATACCTATGCGCTTGACCCTAAGATCAGAATTTTGACGATCGCAAGCTTTACTCGCCCTTGTCATAGCGCCTGTGTGTTATTTTTTTCTGGGCAGAAGTTCGCCCTTTTAAAAGTTAGTTACGTGTTCACAGTTGTCGCAACTGCGTCCTTCAGCGTCACTGCAACGTGACAATGTGGAGATTGTTTTCATGTAGCTCATACTTTTACGCAAATGCTATCATATTAAGTAATGACATTGTTTTGAGCACTGCTGTCGATAAGGATATAATTGAACCGGCACAGCCAGCCAGAAATTCTTGAACAAGGATAATTAATAATCAAAACCAGCGCGGATTATCCGAAAAGCAGGCGTTCTTGGGACACACTATTAATTAACTTATTTTCATGAATTTCACATGTATTGACATATTTGGATCTATGCTTTTACATTTCATATCATTAATAAGGAAGTTGACTCAGAGGCGGTAAGCCTGAAGCTAACTTCAACTCCATCTCACCACCTTTATAATGTTTTACTTCAGAAAAAACACATAAAATTGTTCATGTGAATGAATAAATTTATGATTACGAAAAGCCATATAATATGTCGAAATTCAGCACGGTATGGTATTCTTGATTTTTTCCTTAACAAAATACGGTTTATCATGGATGATCACTAACTGAGCACCTTGTCATGCTTGTGATTATTGCGCAGCTTGCTATCAAAGTGTGCCTATTTAACATGGGCACAAAAGCCCCATTGGGCTCCTTCAAGGTGACTTTCAGTGAACATTCCTCTGCTTGTGTGTTCCCACTTACTGCCTCTTTATTATTTTTTTTCTGCCATTTTTGTCATTTAGCTATCCTCCTTTACCCTTTCATAAAGCCAACTTGGCACGACCTTTCTTAATATCGCTGCGCTTCCTTCCTTTTCACCTTTCTCTCTTTTTCTCTCACTGTTTATATTTTTAACGCTGATTCTGAAATCTAAATGCTGAACACAAGGATCCCACGAAATACTAGGCAAATAAATTTTGCATTGCGTACCATGCCATTGTTCAGCGTTACTTGTTTCGAGTTGTATAAATATGTAGTAGGTATTCTGCAAAGTACTGGTAACTTGCACAGTTGCCTAAAGTCCACTGTGTCTTCGTCATCAACCTTGTAAGATCAAACGTCAACTTCACCGCCGCCTGTCTATCCCGTCTTTTCACGAAAGTTGCTCCGATACACATAGCCGGCCGCGCCAAATGTAAGTTACGAGCTTAAATACATTCACTTACCTATCTTTTTCTCTCCTTCATTTTGTTCCCGTCGCCTTCAGTAGTGTTCTCTGCCGGAGCGTCACACTGCTCGTAACTTTCGTGATTGCTACTGTCTGTTTTTATTGAAACAACGTAGCGCGCTGCACTTTGGTCATTTTACGACTCCATTCATTGATGTTGTTGCTGTTGCCTAATTTCCTTTTCGTTATTGCCAAAAGGTTGCGCCTCAACTCGATACGATGGTGACGAATCCTTAACAGAATCCGTTTCAACTATAGAACTAGGCTATCGCCTGTATTGCTTATAGTCAGTGTGTGATGTGATGCGTTGTTCCCTTTTGCCTCCTTATTTCCGAACGTGGGGGCATGGTTAACGATTCAGGAGAGAATTCCTAGCCTGAGTCTCTATCTCACTGTGTGAAGAAACTCGTACTTGAATTAATAATAATAATAATAATAATAATAATAATAATAATAATAATAATAATCAATTTCATGTGTCGGAGGAACAACGTGGTAGTCTTGGTCTCGGTACTGGCACGCTTGAGAAGAAAGGGTTTAACAGACACACACAGATGTATGTGTATATATATATATATATATATATATATATATATATATATATATATATATATATATATATATATATATATATATATATACGTTTGATTGAAATGTGATACGATGACATTTGTTTGTGCGTAAAGGCACGCAATGCGCACCTTTTTTTGGTAATAAAACTGAGGCCTGTTCTCGGAGATAAAACACCGTCATGGTTGCCACCCCCTGAATCCACGCCTGGTCCTTAGGGTGAGTTACCGCAGAGGCGCATGTGAAAATTCCATTGGCTTAATTATATTGAAACCTGAACTGTCCGCAATAATTATTGACCAAGTCCTACCAGGAGGAGGTTGAACAACATGGGGCTCAACACTCCAGCCTGAGCGATACCACAGCTGACCTAATATTACGTAGTTGGCCGTCATCGGTCTGTAAGAAAAAAATATAGTTCCGAGTCAAAAATCCCGAATCCATTTATACAGCTGATAACCAACTCCCGCAGTCTCGAGTGAGTTTAGTATGGCCTCATGGTTGACGTTGTCGTATGCTCCTTTGACACCGAGAAAAAGTGTCAGTCATAGACGCGTCAGGATTTTTTGTTAGTGAGCCCACGTATAGAGGTGAATGGCGCAGCCGATGAACGAAAGAGCTTGATGAAAGCCTGCCATAGCATCCGGATGGATGTAGAAGCACTTGAGGTACCATTCCTGCCGAGCAAGAATCTTTATTTCCACCATTTTGCCGTCGCATCTTAAAAGCACAATCGGGCGACATGGTGATAACACGAACGGAGACTTCCAAGGTTTCAGATTGGGCATCAAGCGCTTCGATCTCCTTTGGTACTTGAGCAGCCCGCCGCATACGTCGCTGCGTGCGTAATGTCACCTGGCCCCCTGTGACGAAGAACGCCTGTAGGTCGCCAACGCAGCGTCGAGTTCCTCGAGTGAAAAAATGGCACGTTCATTCCTAGTACACATGCCTCAGTGACGTCACTCAGTGCTGCGTCGCCACTGACCACTATGACCCCAACAACTCGCGCACAGAACATTTCAACCGTTTCAAGATGAGAGCGGCCTTGGAAGAGGGCCAGAACAGCGAAGGGCTTCCATCCCGCAGTGTAGGATAGCACACCGGAGGCTCGCCTGGTTGACTTCCTGCGTTGCCTCTCCTTACTTTCTCTTTCTCTCTCACTGTAGTCCGGCGAGTGACTCCGAACGACAGTACTACACGAACAACTAACCCAGTACTCCACGAATTGCCTACTTTCCTAGACTTGTGAAATAACATAAAGCTATGTTTTCAGACATTATTGCTGGTGTTACTCACACTTTCGTGCCTCTTTCGATTTTTACGACTTACAGTGGTGATAGTGAAATAATAGCTTCCGCCAGCTATCTTATGCAGAGTTGTCTTGGCTAAAGAAAACAACTCTAATGGCTATAATTAAGACATATGTTAATAGTGCTCCTTTCTTTGTGTAGTCCTGCACTGTTCTTTCTTTTCAAGTAACGCGCCACTTTCTTGGTGCACATGTATAAAAAAAAAACATGTTTTGAGTCCGCCGAACTTTTTTCGCCACCGTTTGGGACGAAAATAATCCAAATAAAAAGCAACTCATTCATAAATATGATATTTTTATTTTCACCTGGGCATACCTTTCTTTGTCATTTTAACAAGGCGCTATATTATTTACACAGCGGGCATAGTTATACTCTGAACTTATATCCTCCGAAACATATCGTAGAAGTAAAACAGGAAAAATTAAGCAGAAATAACAGGAAATTCTTTGTGCACGTTCATTGAGTGGAACCATTTCTGTCTTGAGCCTTCTTCCTGCAACGTTATTGGCCTTCGTCTCACTTAGCAGCTGATGGTGGCGGACGAGGTACCCCTAGAGTTGTATAGGCTCCCAGAGAATGTTCCACTACCACTTGGTTTTGATGCGGTAGGAGTGTACGACGTCTCTCTTCTTTTAATCCGGGCTTGGAGTTTTCCCGAACAAAGTTGACTTGGTCACGAAAGCAGATCACCGGAAGCTGCAAAATGTCAATAAAAATTGCATATTGTATATTTATAAAGATGTTTGGGCAGAAATACAGAAAACCGGCATGTTAGAAAGTTGCCACGTTAAATGCAATCACGTTCGTACGGAAGAATGGTTCCTATGAGCCCTAATAGCTAGTACAACTGAATGTGGCTGCGAGTCTTGCGCCTTAGACCACTCGGTCATCCTGATACTGTGTGAATGTGGCTGTGTATTGCCAAACAGTCCCCAGGCAGGAAACCTTCTTGAATCCCGCTATTGTATCGGGTTGCACATGTACATCGTAAAAAGAGAAGGACAACTCCACACACGCATATCATATTTATCGGCGCTTAGCGCGGGTTTGCAAGTATGTGAAGTGTCCAGAATAAAGCTTATCGGCTCGTGGTAACTTCGTTATTCATTTTCCACTATCCGTATTTACCAGTATATAAGAGTGCTTACCACAGGTTACCCACTATAACTTGCTTACCTCGTAGGCGGACCCTTGTTGCCTTTATCGTGAGGCCCAGATCAGTGCAAACATAGTCAGTGCCAGACACCAACTCATCTCCCGGCAGGTTGCGCTGTCCATGTAGTATTCTGCGAAATGAAAGAAATAAGATGCATGCAACAACACTTTGAAAGTTCAAAGACTTATCGATGTTCCTGTTATAGAAACACTCCCCTTCATAAGAAGTAAATTGGCACCCTCCGAAAAAGCCTTTCGAGGAGTGTCCACTAACCCTACGTAGGATAGAAAAATTTTATTCCAAAAATGCAACAAAATGCATTTGTTTGCATTTCTCATAGGAACTAGCAAACAGAGAGTGTCGTGTTGGGCTTACTGCTGACCACCTCCTTCAGGCGAAACGGCATTGTACTAATATGGTTTGGAGATCTGAGAGAAGGACATGGAAATTTTTGCTTTTCCCAAAAGAATATAGACATTTCTGCACAAGACGAGTCTTACGCTGGTTCAGATCACAACAAATGCAGGAACACTTCCGATAGTGAGCGCGTTTTCGTGACAAATAACGCGATGAAGTATTGCATACTGTGTAAACAGTTAAATAGGCAGTTGGCTAGTGAAAACTATATTTGGGCAAATAATAACCCTTGTGAATTTAGCCTTCAGTTTATGTTAGCGTCAGTTTGTCTGGATGCCAAGGAGTGATACTGTTCGGAACAGATTGATCAGGTGGCGGTTTCTTTCACTTTTTAAGGCGTAGTAAAGCTACATCAACGCATCCTAAATGAGGACAGAAACGGAACGAAAGAGTAAAGGAAGGAAAGACCGAAAGGATGAAGGAAAAATTATGCTTACAAAGTGCGACAAATATAATTGCTGAGTGCCAGCGTTCTCAACAAATGCGAAGGAATATCGCTTGATAAGCATTGCGCTTCTATGAACCTGACTAACACTTCTGCTTAAACATTCCTTCCCCATTTTGATGACGGGCATAGCCAGCCTAATAAAAACTAACCAAGCAGCCAAAAGAAAAAAAAAATCCTGGGCAACAGTAGGTCGACGGAGCCCAAAATCGATACAATTTGGCATCAAAAGCTCATCCGATTGTCGCACCCATTAAGACATCACCAATCACTCAGGAGAATTAATGAATTGGAGCACATACACTCGAGCAAAAGAAAATCGTGGAGAGTTCGGTAAAGGGTGAAAAGGAATGATAACGGAGAAAAAAGAAAATGTTGGTTTCAGTGGCACCGCTGACGGTCATTCGGTTGTCTGTGCTTTGTTTTGTGCTGGCGGCTGTTCATCCATAATTCACGAGCAGAAACTTCTTCCTGCCTTCACGCTTTCTCCTACGGTCAGGCACTAAAAATACCGGGTCCGAAGCAACGGGTACCCAAGTAAACGAGAAGAGCTATACACCGCCAACCTTTTCCACAAAGGCCCAGGGGTGCCGCTTACGGCTCACACTCTCTTCACCTTCGTCATTATCCGTGATGCGCTGGAAAGCAATTCCGCCGGAACTCTGAAGCCGTACAGCCCCTTCAGCCTCGGTGCTCCATGTGCTGCCAGTATAGCGTGGTTCGTCTTTGATGTGAACCGAATTTCCACAAATTCCACTGAGCACGCTACGCTTTGACCTATAAATTTGCCTCGAAAGTGGTACATATTTCAGAAGGCCACTACGGAACTGATGCAACATATAAAAGCGGCGCTCACTTCCCAATAGATCACCTTGGGCTGTTGCTCATCTGCACACAAATGCGCATTAAACATCGCTGGTTAGTAAAAAATAAATAAATAGCGCGACAGGGACCTTTCGATTTACTGCAGCGTCTGCGGTCCACTCAAACATCTGCAAAGGGCATTAAAATATTGCATATCTCGCATTTAGGTAACCCATCGTGTCTTGACCAATGATATAGATTTGTTAAGGTTATTTCAATGCCTGGCATCAGAACCTTGCTGGTGAGATTGCCATCCTCATTAGATATCAGGACATAGGTAATGCTCCCCATGCATTTCGTGTCAGGTGGAATACATAAAGAACGCGAAGTTTTAGCTCTGGGGGAAAGGAATCAACGAATAATTACTGAACTTAAGGGCTGTAAAATAAGCTATCAGCTTATAAATGAGGAAGGAAGTCGTGGATGAAAGAATCACGAAGCAGAATGAAATATAACTTGCTTACACAATCCAAACTTCTGAACGATTTGCTCACCTCTTCTTTACTGTAAGCACAGAAAACACTAGACAAACAACTTTATTCCATCTATTATATTGCAAAAGAACAAGGCGCACACACATTGTAATCGTGGTTATTGTTGTTGATAGTGTGGGTTGGAATTTCTGGTTGCAAATTTTGAAAAAATCTGCACTCTAAAATAATGTACCATTATACCCTAAATAATAATTGAATTTTTGACTGCTATAAGAAACTTATAAGCTTGGAATCATTCAATCGTGAATGAACGAAACTTGTCGGGGCGGTCTCGTCACCAAAGTTTCCTGCACCGCACTTGTGAACAGACATTATCTGCATATGGTTGCAATTTGCGTAGCCCTGGGCAATGACATATTCATAAAACTAAAATTGCCCATTTCACAGAAAACAGAGATGCATGTTTGCGGGGGCGTTCCGCACAAAGTGAATACCATAATACCACTTAAACCGGTTGCACACAGTCAGAAACAAAGCCCCGCCATTGCGTCATCGGTACCATGAATCCTCACGAGCAGTACATTGTAAGACCGCCCGCTTCTGAATAACGAGCAGACTTTCATTCCAGCAAAACGATGGGCTGCGTTCTATTAGCAAGGCATGCCAGAATACCAGTGGTTGTAACGACGCCGATTAACGTTCACAATAGCGGCGCGTGGCAACGCGTTCCCATCGTTTGTTAGCGCCAGGTTGTTTTTCTAGCCCTCTTCACAATTCTTGTGCTTGGTTTGTGCCTTTTTCTGCAGTCTAGCAGGACGATTGTGGCTTGAGCAGACAGGGCCTAGAGAGCCCGCTATTTGCGACGCACGCCCGTAGCCGCCTACGGCTCCCAGAGGGCCCAATTGCTGAATCTCTTAGCAATTAGTGGCGCTGAAAACAGCATGTCTCCGCCGCGAGGACGTAAATCGCAAATCACATTGTGCGGCCCGCGCTCCTCTCTTTGTGTGTGCAACGGTTTCGCTTGAAGCGAACTTTCTGTCATTTTTGTCTCACTCTCAGTTTAGCTTCCTCTTTTTTCTCCTCAATCCGTTCCTCTTAAGCGCTAGTAATGGTCTTTTCGCGTCTCAAACCCATCCAAAATTAGAAAAGAAACAGAACACTTCCGCTTCTTTCCAAACCCTTCTCTCCAACCTCGTCCAGCCCCGTTTCCCGCTCATTCGCTTCATTTATAGGTCTTTCCTCTCTTTTTATTTTCTTTCCATGCAGCGCCATGTTCTAGAAACACTTCTGAGCTTTCCCCAAGCTTCATATGCTCTTGGTGCTTCCCTTTCTTTCTGGGCCTCAAGGAATGTGCAGACACGGACTGCACCGTGAGCGCGACAGCGCGCATGAATCTTCGTGTTAATCGCGTTTGCCGCCGCCACTCCTACGTTCCTCTCGAAAGCCGCTAGGACGGCTGAGAGGAAGGCACGGTACCCCTCCCCCGTGTGTGTGTGTACATGGCGTACGAGGCGGCGCATAATTATACGCCTTTGTCTGTGCCTGTGTCTGTGCTTTGTGCCCGTGTATGTGTGTCTGTGATTTGTCTGGTCTTTGTCTGTGTGTACCTGTAAACGCAAACACAGGCCCTACGCAGTTCAGCTGCCACGTCGCGAAGGCCCCATCAGGAACTTCGGTGCCCTTGAACGTGGTAACGTACAAGGCCTGAGCGTGGAGAAGTGTGTACGGCGCTAAGAGAGTGCGTAAAGCGTGCGGGTTGTAATTGATTGAGGCGGTTCAAAGGAGTTATATCCCAATAAGGCCCCTGCTCCTCAGCGCACCAAATCACTCCGCTCAACTCTCGGCCGTTCGCAATGCCCGACTCCACACCTCCTATTCTCTTCAACCGCTCTTGTCCCCAGCAATCAAGCGAGCAAACCTGGTGAAAGACAGTAACGGGACGTGGCGTGGCACTCTTCTGCGTACGCCCTCGAGGTACAGGTGTTGTTTCGCATTAGCGTGGCCACGCTGTGGGCGAAGCAGCTTTGGAATGTGCTAGAGGCTGTGTTAATGAAGAATCGTGCCTGCCCATCGGAGAAGAATTTCCAAGCTCATTATGCAGAAGCACAATTCAGCAAGTGCTCGTTCTATTCATTATGGCGTGCAAGTGCAGGAGCCACATGACTGTCGGTGAGTTGCGTGTTCTGCTTGGAGCACGCAACATTTTTCTATCGTTCATGTGCTCCTGATGCGCGACCAAGCATGATGTAGCACTAAAACGGCTGAGCTTGATATTGCAGGTTGTCGTCGCTGTAAAAGCGACTCTGATAAAATTAATGTCCATGTTTTTTATATTTTAGGAGATATTAAGCCGAACACAATAAATTGTGGCAGTTTTACGTGGCAGAATTATGATCTGACTATGGATGATTTGCCAAAACTTTAGTTTTGGCAAATCATCCATAGCCCAAGAAATCTTCTAAATGGTGGGTGCGTAGTATTTTACAGCACACAGATCGTCGCACTTGTTCGTACTACGCACATGACTTTTCGCATTCCCAAATTATATATAAGGTTCATAACAAATTAGGGCAGTTGAGCACTCTCACTCAGTTATACTCGAGCTGGTGAAACGTGTTTGAAAAAAATCATAAACTGTCCATCTAGCACAAGCTCTTCTTTAGAGCTTACCTTTTAAGGGAGGCAGACTATGACAGAAATTGCCTGGAGCTGTAGTATAGTGTACGAAGCTGCACAGGGTGTCCTGTCTAGATATAGATTACACCCACTCAAGATATAGAGATACACCCAATATATAGAGTACACCCACTCTAGAGAAACACAGTTGCTAACTGCATAAATAAAACCAGTTCTGTAATCTGGAGACATGTACCTTCTTTTCCATTTTTCATTTACATTCTGTACCAGATTTCTTATCTTGCTCCAGTCGCACTTGTGTCCACAGCTGGTTTGCTGATGAAAAAGTTCTGCAGTTATGGCAATGTTCTTCAATCATACTGATGCAAATACAAACTGCAGGCATTCTCCGCGCCTACCTCATGTAGCGTCAATGTGACGCTTCTATAGTTGGTTGTGTTATTGATAGGTGGCGCGACAATAAACATATGGCACCCTTTTCACATGTCATGTGACCCGCATTATGAAATATGCGTGCCTACGAGGAGTTTCGCACCTGCCATGATTCAACAGCTGTACAGCTTTGAGTTGCGCCAGACGTCAGTCACTTCCGATCCACTGTGGGATCTTATGCGTCTAAGCGGAAATCCGGGCTTTCCCGCATCATTTGAACCTTTAAGGACTCTGGTACGAACCATCTTTTAAATGTAAACATGAATAAAATGTGAACTTAGACCACACATGAGAACGACGACTATGGCTCACCTGGATAGAACTCGATGAGTCGCTGCTTCTTGAAGTCCGTGCCCGGTATGGAGAGTAGGCACACGAACAAGTGCCGACCCGAGAGCGAGAACTGTTCGTCCGGCACTTGGCTGGAGACGCGAGTGATGTAGGATCCGTCCTGCCGGGGCGTCACCCGCTGCGTTGGGGTGAGGGCGTGGCGCCGTGGTGGGGAAGCAGAAGATCCTTCGTCTAACTGGTACAGCGACAGCGTGGGCAAAGGAAATGCGCCGGTCGCCTCGCAAACGAAGGTGGTCGCCGATTCTTGGGCGGTTCGTGAGAAGTTGAACACGAAGTGCTTCGGACGTACTGCAGCAGAATGTACAAAAAAACAAGAAAGAAATCTATAGTCGTACAGTGCGCCTCAGAAATCTACAGAAAACGCTACTTCTTTAGCCAAGGAAAGCAGCCTACATTTCAAGTTATCGGCCTTCACTCGCGCATGCGGCCAACATAGTGATGTATTGTTTTACGTCCACCAAGCTAGAACTACGGCGATTCAGCTGTCGCGTAGATTTGATACGTAACAAACTTCTCAAGACTAATGAAATAAATCCTCTCAACAATTTTCTATTCCTTTTGCTCTATGCTTAATAACAAAACAGAAACTCAAGAGTGGGCATTTCTTCCCATTTTAGCGAGCACCAACCGTTTTAGAGGAAAAAAGATTTTAATGAGGCAGACAACTAGCCACAACTCACATCTTCTGCCTCATAGTGAACAAGTTGGTGTGCTTTGTTATGCACTAAAACTAATACATTTCTTTTGTCTTCAGAGCTTACTTCGTCTTTGTCAGATTTGACAAACATACGCACACAAATTACTCATATGCGACAGTGCAGAAAAGGAAGTAATCTAGCTTAAATAGAAACGCGCACTGCTCACCATAGACGGTCATGAGTTGCGACTTTTGGTCCTGGCTATTGTGCGAGGTCACGTGACACGAGTACCTGCCGCTCAGCTCGGTGGTCGGTCGCAACAGGTTGAGAGCACGGAACTTTGTGAAGTGGTTCGCGGTGACCGTGAAGTCGGTGTTCAGGCGCGCCTTCAGCCTCTGAGAGACGTGGCGTGTCTCCAGTTCGGGTATCCACTGGTAGATGGGCTTTGGGTCATCGTTCAGAAACCACTTGACCACCAGCTGTGAGTCGTCGCGCTCAGTGTACGCGTACTCGCAGTCCAACAACACTGAGTCCTCGGTGCCGTTCTCGATCCTCGTGGGCACAGATAACCGCACGATCTCCACACTACTCGACGACTGGATTGCTGCAAACAGAAAGTTTAGATCATTTCGATTACGCTCATGAAACTAGTTTTTTTTTTCTTTAAATATTGTCGACTAAGACAATCGTTGGGGCAGTACGTTGCGGAAGAAGAACACTATGTTATCACCGTCGCTTTACGCCGAATTGTCGAACCAATGAAACCGAAAGACAGAAATTTTATGGCCCAAAGTGTTATGGAGAGATTTTTTATGGCAGTACCCAAAAATGATTTTTATGTACCCCAAGCCCAGGGCCTTCCCTCGTGAACCTTTGTTTAGCGACTGGCACACACATGATGGAGGAAATAGGGTTACTATATTGTCACGTGGTCGTGACGTCAAAGAACACAGTAGCAATACTGTGGAACACAAAACTAACTTTTATTGGGCGAACCTGTGCCCACAAAAGAGGCTACACTTATAGCACAACGATAGCGGCGAACACGGTCGGCGATCGTCGAAAATCTGATCAGCGGGTCAAGCGCGTCGGCTTTTATACAGAATCGTCGAATGTTCCAGACTAATCGTTGGGACCCGCGTGCCTTCCACAAAGTTCTACACCATTCGCGTCAGGCGAATAAATCAGATAACACAAGGTGCGGCGACAACAGACTGCGGATAGAAGCATCGATAACTTTCCAGAAACTTCGGATACATGCAAGCGCGTCCCGCGCGGTGCGATAAGATTTGTTAGGCGGCGAAACGTGGTCGCCCGATAAATATAAGTACACTTGTCAATACCCCCCTCTTAAATAGCATCGTCCCGATGCTACAAATATAAGAGAGCGAAACACAAAAGGACACTTATTAAACATAAGTAACAAAACAACGAAAAGAAATCAAGTCCAAAGGTCAGTTATGCGAAGTCCCAAAGTTCGTCAACGCTGGTGATACGGCTTGAGTCGCACAACGTGGACAATTTCAGGTCGTGAGCGGCGCCGCTGTGACAGCGAAATGCCGTCTGGCACGACCTCATAGTCCAGTGCGCCAATACGTCGGATGATCTTGTACGGTCCGAAATAGCGACGCAAGAGCTTCTCGCTCAGTCCTCGTCGGCGTATAGGGGTCCAAACCCAAACACGGTCACCGGGCTGGTACTCGACAAAGCGTCGTCGGAGGTTGTAGTGTCGGCTGTCGGTCCTCTGCTTGTTCTTGATTCGCAGGCGGGCGAGCTGTCGGGCTTCTTCGGCGCGCTGGAGGTAGCTAGCGACGTCAACATTCTCTTCGTCAGTTACGTGCGGCAGCATGGCGTCAAGCGTCGTCGTCGGGTTCCTGCCGTAAACCAGCTTAAACGGCGTGATCTGCGTTGTTTCTTGCACCGCCGTGTTGTACGCAAAGGTTACGTACGGCAGGACCGCGTCCCACGTCTTGTGTTCGACGTCGACGTACATTGCTAGCATGTCGGCGAGGGTCTTGTTCAGGCGCTCCGTGAGACCATTCGTCTGCGGATGGTAGGCAGTTGTCCTCCTGTGGCTTGTCTGGCTGTACTGCAGAATGGCTTGGGTGAGCTCTGCTGTAAAAGCCGTTCCTCTGTCGGTGATGAGGACTTCTGGGGCACCATGTCGCAGCAGGATGTGCTCGACGAAAAATTTCGCCACTTCGGCTGCGCTGCCTTTTGGTAGAGCTTTAGTTTCAGCGAAGCGGGTGAGGTAGTCCGTCGCCACGACGATCCACTTATTCCCGGATGTTGACATCGGAAACGGCCCCAACAAATCCATCCCAATCTGCTGGAATGGTCGGCGAGGAGGTTCGATCGGCTGTAATAATCCTGCTGGCCTTGTCGGTGGTGTCTTGCGCCGTTGACAGTCTCGGCATGTCTTGACGTAACGGGCGACTTCGGCGGTCAGACGCGGCCAGTAATACCTTTCCTGTATCCTCGACAGCGTCCGGGAGAATCCAAGGTGCCCAGCGGTTGGATCGTCGTGTAGGGCGTGCAGTACTTCTGGACGCAGCGCTGACGGTACAACAAGAAGGTAGCTGGCGCGGACTGGTGAGAAGTTCTTCTTCACGAGCAGGTTGTTTTGTAGCGTGAACGAAGACAACCCACGCTTAAATGCCCTAGGGACAACGTCGGTGTTCCCTTCCAAGTACTCGACGAGGCCTTTTAGCTCCGGGTCTGCTCGTTGCTGTTCGGCGAAGTCTTCCGCGCTTATTATTCCAAGGAAGGCGTCGTCGTCCTCGTCGTTTTGCGGCGGGGGATCGATGGGGGCGCGTGACAGGCAGTCGGCGTCAGAGTGTTTTCTTCCGGACTTGTATATTACGGTGACGTCATATTCTTGCAATCTGAGGCTCCACCGCGCCAGCCGTCCTGCAGGGTCCTTTAAGTTAGCTAGCCAACACAACGCGTGATGGTCGCTGACGACTTTGAATGGCCTGCCATAGAGGTAAGGGCGGAATTTTGCTGTAGCCCAAATGATGGCGAGGCATTCCTTTTCAGTCGTAGAATAATTGCCTTCCGCTTTTGACAGCGACCGGCTAGCATAAGATATCACCCGTTCAAGTCCGTCTTTCCTCTGGACTAGGACGGCACCAAGGCCTAGGCTACTGGCGTCAGTGTGGATTTCAGTATCGGCGTCCTCGTCGAAGTGTGCAAGTACCGGCGGCGACTGCATGCGTCGTTTGAGTTCTTGAAATGCGTCGGCCTGCGGCGTTCCCCACTTGAACTCGACATCACATTTCGTTAGATGTGTTAGCGGCTCCGCGATGCGTGAAAAGTCCTTGACAAAGCGCCTATAGTAGGCACACATGCCAAGGAATCTGCGCACTGCCTTCTTGTCGATTGGCTGCGGGAACTTTGCGATGGCAGCTGTCTTCTGCGGGTCGGGGCGTACTCCAGATTTGCTGATGACGTGGCCTAGGAATAGAAGCTCATCGTAAGCGAAGCGACACTTTTCCGGCTTCAGAGTGAGCCCTGATGACTTGATGGCCTCTAATACTGTCGCAAGCCGTTTAAGGTGATCGTCGAAATTTCCGGCGAAGACGACGACGTCATCCAAGTAAACAAGACAGGTCTGCCACTTCAATCCTGCTAAAACCGTGTCCATCACGCGCTGGAACGTTGCAGGCGCCGAGCACAGTCCAAATGGCATAACCTTGAATTCATAGAGGCCGTCTGGCGTGATGAAGGCGGTCTTTTCGCGATCCCTTTCGTCGACTTCTATTTGCCAGTAGCCAGACTTGAGGTCCATCGATGAGAAGTATTTAGCATTGCAGAGCCGATCCAATGCGTCGTCTATCCGTGGGAGGGGGTATACGTCTTTCTTCGTGATTTTGTTCAGTCGACGATAATCGACGCAGAAACGTAGGGTTCCGTCCTTTTTCTTCACTAAAACAACTGGAGACGCCCACGGGCTTTTCGACGGCTGGATGATGTCGTCGCGCAGCATTTCGTCGACTTGTTGTCTTATAGCTTCGCGTTCTCGCGTCGAAACTCGGTAAGGGCTCTGGCGTAGTGGTCGAGCGCACTCTTCGGTTATTATGCGATGCTTTGCGACTGGTGTTTGTCGAATCCTCGATGACGTCGAAAAGCAGTCTTTGTATCGTCGAAGCAGACTTCTGAGCTGTTGCTGCTTAATCACGGGGAGACTTGGATTTATGTCGAAGTCTGGCTCGGGAACTACGGTCGTCGGGGTAGATGCAACAGAATCCGAGAGGACAAAGGCATCGCTGGTTTCCTGAATTTCCTCGATGTATGCGATCGTCGTGCCCTTGTTGATGTGCTTGAACTCCTGGCTGAAGTTTGTCAGCAACACTTTCGTGTTTCCTCCGTGCAGTCGAGCGATCCCTCTTGCGACGCAAATTTCACGGTAGAGCAGTAAACGTTGGTCGCCTTCGATGACGCCTTCTACGTCAGCGGGTGTTTGGGTGCCGACCAAAATAAAAATGCTGGAGCGAGGCGGGATGCTCACTCGATCTTCGAGCACACTCAAGGCGTGGTGACTACGACAGCTCTCCGGCGGTATCGCTTGATCTTCCGACAGCGTTATTGACTTCGACTTCAGGTCGATGATTGCGCCGTGTTGGTTCAGGAAGTCCATGCCGAGAATGACGTCTCGTGAACACTGTTGCAGGATAACGAAGGTGGCAGGGTAAGTCCGGTCATGAATGGTAATTCTTGCCGTGCAGATACCACTCGGCGTGATTAGGTGTCCTCCAGCGGTCCGAATTAACGGGCCTTCCCATGCAGTCTTAACTTTCTTCAATTGGGCTGCAATGGGTCCACTCATGACAGAGTAATCGGCTCCGGTGTCTACTAAGGCGGTGACTGCGTGGCCGTCGAGAAGCACGTCGAGGTCGGTGGTTCTTTGTCTTGCGTTGCAGTTACGCCTCGGCGTCGGATCACGGCTGCGTCGTGTTGACCTGTGGTTGGTACGTGGCGTCGTTAGGTGGTCTTTCGTCAGCGTGTTCTTTCCTGCCAGACTTCGTCGGGACGGCGGTGTGTCGTCGTTGTTATGTCGTCGAGATAGGCTTTTCGGCGTCTTCGTCGGCGGCGGAGGATCTTCGTCAGTTCGACGAACAGCAACCGCACCTCCATCGGTTGCTGCTTTTAGTTTTCCGGATATGGGCTGACGGACCGGCCCCGGGCTGGGCCAGTGTATGGTCGGCGCTGTGGCGACAGGTAGCGGCCTGGTGACGGCGAACGGGACGGTCGTCGAGGGCTCCACTGAGTGGCGGCGAGGTAGTCGGCGATGTCACGAGGGCGTTCACCTTCCCTCGAGCGCTGTGCGTTGACGGGGAAGCCTCGCAATCCCAGCTCGCGGTATGGGCATCGGCGGTAAACATGGCCGGCTTCGCCGCAGTGGTAGCAGAGCGGGCGGTGGTCAGGAGCGCGCCAAATGTCCGTCTTCCTCGCGTAGGTGCGCTGGGCGACGGGTGGTCGTGCTGGCGGCGGCGGCGGCGGACGACGGAATTGCGGCGTGACAGGGCCCTGGCGCGGTCGCGGAGGGGGACCTTGACGGCGTGCGACGGCGGCGTAGGTCATCGCTTGCGGCTCAGGCTGCGGCGATTCAGGGGCTACTCCAAGTTGTTGTTGGAGTTCCTCACGCACGGCGTCGGCAATCGTAGTCGCTTGAGGCTGTGACGATGGCAAGACCTTGCGCAGTTCTTCGCGCACAATGGCCCTGATGGTCTCGCGCAGATCGTCCGTGGCCAGTGATTGAATTCCGGCGTAGCTTGTTGGCTTGGTGCGGCGGTCGAATTGCCGGTTCCGCAATTCCAGTGTCTTCTCGATGCTCGTCGCCTCACGAAGAAACTCGTCGACGGTCTTCGGTGGGCTTCTTACCATTCCGGCGAAAAGTTCCTCCTTTACGCCTCGCATCAAGAAACGCACTTTTTTCTCTTCGGACATTTCCGGGTCGGCGTGCCGGAAAAGACGGGTCATCTCTTCTGTGAAGATGGCGATGGTCTCATTGGGTAGTTGGCCTCGTGTTTCCAGTAGAACTTCGGCCCTTTCTTTTCGGACAACGCTCGTGAACGTCCTCAGGAAGTTACTGCGGAATAGGTCCCATGTTGCTAGGGTGGACTCCCGGTTTTCGAACCAAGTCCTCGCGGTATCTTCCAAGGAGAAGTACACGTGTCGTAGCTTATCCTCAGAGGTCCAGTTATTGAAGGTCGAGGTCCTTTCGAAGGTTTCGAGCCAGGTTTCAGGATCCTCTGACGTAGCTCCACGGAAGGTAGGGGGCTCCCTGGGTTGTTGAAGTACGATGGGTGACACTGGGGCAGCCATCGTGGTTGTCTTGGCCACAATCTTCTTGGGCTTCTCAGGTAGAAGTCCGTGCTCCGGGGGCAGCTGTTGTAGACGACGGCTTGCTCGCTGGTCCAGTACTACGTTGGTGCTCTCTTTGCGGT
Source organism: Dermacentor andersoni (assembly GCF_023375885.2). Classification (NCBI taxonomy): domain Eukaryota; kingdom Metazoa; phylum Arthropoda; class Arachnida; order Ixodida; family Ixodidae; genus Dermacentor; species Dermacentor andersoni. Next base: position 118,325,754 of record NC_092818.1, read on the forward strand.
CCGGGCTTGGATCACGGCTTGTCGGGGGCGTCCGGTACATGGACGAAAAGCACCTCCACCAGATGTCACGTGGTCGTGACGTCAAAGAACACAGTAGCAATACTGTGGAACACAAAACTAACTTTTATTGGGCGAACCTGTGCCCACAAAAGAGGCTACACTTATAGCACAACGATAGCGGCGAACACGGTCGGCGATCGTCGAAAATCTGATCAGCGGGTCAAGCGCGTCGGCTTTTATACAGAATCGTCGAATGTTCCAGACTAATCGTTGGGACCCGCGTGCCTTCCACAAAGTTCTACACCATTCGCGTCAGGCGAATAAATCAGATAACACAAGGTGCGGCGACAACAGACTGCGGATAGAAGCATCGATAACTTTCCAGAAACTTCGGATACATGCAAGCGCGTCCCGCGCGGTGCGATATGATTTGTTAGGCGGCGAAACGTGGTCGCCCGATAAATATAAGTACACTTGTCAATATGATTAGTTCCCATGTTTCCGACATTCGCGCCTGGGCTCATGAAAGGAGGCACAAGTGAGTGGTAATATATGAATTCTTGCAGCATCCCTTGCGGGTGCGGTTTGTGAATACCTTCTCTACGTGAAATTCGACTTGGTCATTCCAGATACTACTTAGTTACAATACTCTATTTACTGGAAATGTCCTATTTTACTGTAGTGGTAGTTTCGTAAATTACCCTGCGTAATGGCAGTTACTTGATCTCGTGCTATTTAAAAGAAAAAGCTGAGGTTAGCTGCACATCAGGTAGCATGTAGCTTGAGCACTATATAAAAATAAAATTAAGGGGTTTCACGTGCCAAAACCACAATCTGATTTGGAGGCATGCCATAGTGGGGGACTCTGGATTAATTTCGACCACCCGGGGTTCTTTAACGTGCACCTAAACCTAAGTACACGGGTGTTTTCGCATTTTCCCTCCATCGAAATGCGGCCCCCGTGGCCTGTACTTGATCCCGAGGCAGTAGCACAACACCTAAGCCACTAACCAACCACGACGGCTACGCTATATATAGATTCGAAAGATAACGGCCGTTACAAGATAGACATCTTTTCTAATCGTGCGTAGGTGCTACACCTCATATTGCTTTCTCGAACACTAATTCAGAGCACGCTTGAGTCTCTATTTTGTTTCCGGAGAAAGCTTTTGAGACACATGAAATTTTGTTATTAAATAGATGAAGGAACAAAAGAAGAAACACGATCAATTATGGCATGCTCATTGACACGTTTCATGTACAAGCCACCTTACATACGTTAAAGACCACAGGTATCACCATCAAGTGTACAGACAATTCTGCGTCACTTTATAATTGCACACGATAGATAGTCATGGGGAATGGAAGTTGAAAACATTGTTGTCAGTAAGCAGCGTTTTTTAGATGTTGAGGTTGAAATAAAAATATGTGTAGAGGCAAATAAGCATGTCAGATATTGTATTTGCAGCTTCACTTGAGGCTACCAAGAGCGTATAATTATTGAGGGTTGTCTCTTACTGAGTTATCTGATCCTTTGGTATTTATCTACTTAAACCTTTTACGTCATTGGAACAATTGCGCAGTACTACATTATCGTTTCATTTTATGGGCATCCACGTCTGATATCACCGTTGCTTACAGTTCAATGCACAAAGCGAACGCTCACTTATTGAAATAAAGGGCAGAGTGCTTTTTTTTTTTTTTTGTTCTCACAAACTCTTCCAGTTAATGTTCTCAGCCAACGGTTGTTGAATATGAAGCAAAAGAGAAAGTCTCAGGCGTACTCGCATTTATGTGGAGGAACTACAAGCAAGAAAAGTGAAGCACTCATGACACGTCCAAGCATGAGTGACCCCAATACTCAGAGCTGTCCACGCGGAAACACTGTTGAAACAGTGACATATACATTAGTAAAATAAAAATGGTGGCATACGCTTCCCCTTTCACGCAAAGATCAATTGGGTGCACTCGATACTGACATACATCAGAGTTAATTAGGATTGCTCATTTCGGCACCAAAAGTAATCACCACAAGTGGGCAACAATTTAGTTATAGTACTTGGCTTCTTGAAGGAAAAGAAACCACTCCAGTGATTACGAAGCCCACGGCACCGCGTTTTCTTGCTACATATACTGAGTGGAGCTATACAGATCAATAGAAAGGTCGTACAAAAAATAGCCCAGGCAAAGCTCATCGGCCGGAGCGAAAAAAAAAAACAGAACAAATTTGCTAAAAATCCTAAAGTCAAGCAATTTTAAAAAGAGCTCGCACAGTTTTTACAAAGAAAAAAGAATAAAGGCAAAATGGAAAAGAAAGCATAATGTCTTAGCACTGGGAGGATGAAAAACCTTTATTGATGTACATTTTTCAAATCGCTCTCATAGCGCAAAACCTTCGATTAGTTCGATTTCTAAGTGGCAGGAAAGTAGAGCATGAGCGCGTACCCTCATTCGAGCTGGAAGCGCTGCCCACTCGATTGCTACCGAATGCCTAATGAACGGAAACTTATGGATCAGCAAAAAAGAAAAACGAAAGGAAAAGAAGAAAGGGAATCTTGCCAGTGCATAAGCGAAAATCAATGAATGAACCCCGCTCTCGTACAGATGGCGTAGTTATCTTTCTGCCGTGCGTCGTACTGTGTAGCAGTCGGTAGAACTATAGCAAACGAATTATCGGCTTTTAGATTACTGCTGCCGCCCCGTTCACAAATTTGAACGTTCTTGGTTTTCCGGGAGCATGCCTACAACGTAAATAAAGGAGGCAGTCTGGCTATTCACTGCGCAAATTGCGCGTTCGCCCCGTTACTTGAAGACGCAAAAGTTCCGCGCAGGTATGGCGACAATTGCGGCAGTGAAATCTTTGAAACCTTCATGATGATGTGCAAAGGCCCGCCATAAGTGAGCACCTCCTCACTCGTCGTCACCGACAAGAAGTACAGATTTCTCGGGGCCTAATCGTGATGTGAACTTATAGGGGGCTCCAGCAAGTATGGAGGGGAGCGAAAGTAAAGGGATGGACGGCACAACGCTGGACTTACATCTGAAGTTTAAGATTACAACTTAACTAAACTTCAATTGTAAGTGCAGCGTTGTCTTGTCTGTTCCTTTTAATTGTGCTCGCGTCCGTACTTGCTGAGACCCCCTATGCGTTCACCATGCACCAAGTGGCCCTGCAAACTACACTACCAATCATGATGTAGTGGTTGGTTTTGATCTTCAGACGCATGCGCGACTGCAAGTTTCTGCCCCTCTTTTGCTTCCTTCCTGCTTCTTTCCTTTTCAAGGTATGTATTTGTGCGCACACAATAAAAGCAATCGTCGGCAGCCAGATTTCGTCCTGTCTTCATCCTTTATCGTCCGTGTCTTAAATTTAGAGCTGTTTTTTTCGATAGAATTTAGTTTCCACTCGTTCCTAACGTTGTCGCCATTTACGAAGGCGTACACAGCATAGCTTCTGAAACACCTGAACTCTTATCTGTCATAGAAACTTAAATTATCCGCAAAGTATTTTATGCGAAGCATTCAGTGACTCCTTCTTGGCACTTCCAGGAAGTTGGCTAGCTAGGTAGCTAGATACCTGTCCTGCCTCGGTTTATTAAGAAATAATAAACCCAAAAGAAATTAAGAAATTGGGGCGAACGAGACTGATGGCGTCGAGGTGAGGGCGAGCGGCTGTACCGAAGGTTCGGAGCAGGAGCATCAGCGGCAGTGGATTCATGGCGGCTGGTATAGGGAATGGAAGGTCCAAAGGTGCGGGAAATAGCGGTGGTGTATGTCCGAGGAGTTGGTGGCCATCGGTTGCGGCAGTGACGAGCGACGTGGCCGATGCGACAGCAGTGGAAGCAGATCGGCCGGTCATCAGGGGTACGCCAATCGGACGGGTTGCGGCGAGATGTGGCGGAAAAGGACTGCCGAGGACGAGGAGGGCCGCTAGAGAACCGGGAAACGTTGGGTTGAGACGTGGAACACACAGAGTTCAGACCCATGTTCTGAAATTCCTGTCGGACGACGGCCTGGATCATCGCAATGGTGGTTGCTGGCGGATCGGGAGGCGTCGTGGAGAAAGCTGGCGAACAGGTGGCCTCGAGTTCGCGGCGAACAATACTGGTGACATCGTCAGAGGTGGTGGTCTGACGTGGTCGACCCTCACATGTCGACGTAGCAGCAGTGTTGGGTAGCCGTGTGATGTGGTGTGTAATACGGCGGCTCTTAGCTTGCTCAAGGCGACGGCATTCTTTGATGATGGCGTCGATAGTCGAGACGTTGCCGAAAACAAGCAAATTGAAAGCGTCGTCGGCGATGCCTTTTAGAATATGTGACACTTTATCGGCTTCGGACATACCATCGTCAGCTTTGCGGCATAGAGCTAAGACGTCGAGGATGTAGGAAACGTACGGCTCCGTAGATGACTGTACACGAGACGCAAGAGCCTTTCTCGCGGCAGCCTTGCGCCCAATGGGGTCGCCGAACAGTTCCCGTAGCTTCTCTTTGAAATTGTCCCAACTTGTCCCAAATTGTCCCAATACAGTTACCCACTTCATGGCGGGTTTTGTCATTTAAAAATTCTTTCGCGTCTACCTCGGCCTCCAACTTAGGTAACCAGTCAGTCAAGAGGCCACGATAGCATGCGTTCTTTTCTGGTCCCATCGCCACCCAGTTCTTTGAAACGATAGGCGCATGCACCTCATGCCACTTGCTCGTCGTATCTGCTTGTGACAGCTCGCTCTGTGAGGAACCGTGTTAGATTTCACTCTCTCCGAGATTTGCCCACTGTCATCAGTACTTTCATCGTAGCACGCTACAAATTTGCGACGTTGTACCAACTTCAAGACCCCTCAAGTCAATCATGCTTTAACATTCATTCATCATCATCATCAGCCAATTTTTATGTTCACTGCAGTATCAAGGCTTCTTCCTGCGATCTCCAATTACCGCTGTCTTGTGCTAGCTGATTCCAACCAGTGCCTGAAAATTTCTTGATTTTATCACACCATCTATTTTTCGGCCTTCCTCGGCTGCGCTTCTCTTCCCTTGGCACCCATTCTGTAACTCTAACATTACACCGGCTGTCTACCTTACGCATTACATGGCCTGCCCAGCTCCATATTTTTCGCCTAATATCAAGTGGAATACCGGCTATTTTCGTTTGCTCTCTGATTTATAACGCTCTCGGCCTTTTTATTAACGATACTCCTTACATTTTTGTTCCATCGCTCTTCGATAACCCGCCGTGGTTGCTCAGTGGCTATGGTGTTAGGCTGCTGAGCACGATGTCGCAGGATCGAATCCCGGCCACGGCGGCCGCATTTCGATGTGGGCGAAATGCGAAAACACCCGTGTACTTAGATTTAGGTGCACGTTAAAGAACCTCAGGTGATCGAAATTTCCCGTGCCCTCCACTACGGCGTGCCTCATAATCGGAGAGTGGTTTTGGCACGTAAAAACCCCATAATTAATAATTAAACTCTTCGATAGGTCATTAACTTGTAGTAGAGCTGCTTTGTTAACCTCCAAGTTTCTTACCCATACGTTAGAACTGGTAGAATGCAATTATTGTGTACTTTTTTTTCAACGAAAGTGGTAAGCTCCAAGTCAGGATTTTTTGATACGTGCCGTACGCACTCGAAGTATTTTTGTTCTTTAAATTTTCTTATCTTGATCAGAGTCTCCTGGGAGTAATTGAGCTATGTAAACACAGATCCTGCACAATCTTTGAGGCTGATTGCCGATAATGAATTCACGTTCTCTTGCAAGGATACTGAACATTACCTTTGTCTTCTGCACAATCATTTTCAATCCCACTCTTACTCTTTCTTGGCTAAGGTCCAAAATTAATGGTTGTGATTCGTTCCAGTGTTGCTGAACGGGACAATGTGGTCTAGAACCGAAAGGCTGCTGAGATATACGCCGTTGATCCTCAATCCTGAGCCTTCTCAGTCTAATAGTTTGAATACCCCTTCTAGGCATGCATTGTCTCCTTGCCTTTCTCCTTGCCTTATGGCCCGTTTCACGTTAGGCAATTTATACTTGTGCGAACCAAGGTAGCTATGGAATGTTTTTAGATGTTTCCGGAGATATTTACGTATTCCTCCTTTGCTGCTTGATTACGCAATGCCTATGTAACTTCTGGCATCTCTATTGAATAAAATGCCACTTCATAACCTTTGAAAGCCCTATAGGGAATTTGATTGTACTATGCAGCATTCTCAGTTGCCTCAGTGGATGTAACTGATACATGGATGCGATCCATTGTAGAATATCGCTTCCTAAAGGCAGCCTGTTCACTTGGTCGATAGAACTCAAGTGTCGCCCTCATTCTATTAGAAATTATCTTCGCGAATATCTTATACAATACTGAAAGCCAGCTGATGGGCTTATAACTCAATTCTTTAAAGTTTTCTTCTTATGGATCAGTGTAACGTTAGTACTCTTCCTGTTCTGTGTAACACTTGAAGTCCTGAGGCATTGCGTATAAAGGGCCGCAACTTTTTGAAACATGATATTTCCGTCATTTCTAACTAAATCGACTGCTATTCGATCTTCTCCTGCTGCGTTTGCCCCGGTATTATCGTTCAAGGCCCCTCTAACTCCATCGCTAGCTTTAGAAACAGCCTTTGCATCCTGTACGTCACTACCTCGAATGAAAGTAGCGTGGCTTCTCTGGATGGTGTGCAGGTCAATATAGAATTCTTCTGCTGCTTTTACTATGTCATCAAAATTGCTGATGACATTACCCTGCTTTGTCTTTCAGTAAGAGCGTCGTGTCTTTTCCTATGCGAAGTTTTCTTCTTACTGATCTCATACTGCGGTCACATTTTACTGCTTCCTCAATTTTCCGCAAGTGATAATTTTGAATATCCCTTACTTTTTTCTTGTTGGCCAGTTTTGACAGTTCAGCGGGTCCTATCTGATCTCTTGTGTTAGACACTTTCATTCTTTGTCGTTTGTTTATTAGGTTCCTTATTATTTTGGAGAGCTTACCTACGTTTTGCCTTGGTACCTCACTTGCCACTACAATTCCTGCTTCTCAAATCAGCCTAGTTATAGTTTTAGTCAGTTACTCAACGTTATCTTCATCTTCTTTTTCCAAAGCTGCACATTTTTACGCGACCACCAGCCTAAATTCGTCTGTTTTTACCGTTATGGCATCTAGGTTGGCCGGTTTATTCTTGACTAAATTTACTCGTTTTAAGTTGAGAGAAAAATCCGTGGGCCCTGTCATTAACCCTACCTGAAATTTCTACATTACTCAGTATGGTTGGATCCGCAGAGAGTATAGAATATATTTCACTTCTTGTTTTTCCATTAGGGCTTTTGCAGTTCCACTTACTGTTACACGGGCTTCGTGAAGCCCGTGTAACACGAATTCCACGAATTCTACAGCACCTCTCCTGTAGTGTTCCTAGAGTACATGCCGTAATAGCCAATTGGCTTTTCCCCTTGTCTGTTTTTCCCCACTTTGTATTGAAGTCACTCATGACTATAGTATAGTAAGTTTACACCTTTCTCATTGCTAATTCAACATCTTAAAAAACTATTCCATTTCTTCATCATGACTGGAGGTTAGAGCGTAGGCTTATACTATCTGCAGTCCTCACATTCAGCTTTATTACGATAACTTCTGCCCGCTAATAATGCTGTATAATTCATCACTGTTGTCCGCTGTTGCCTTATGGAGCTGAGATCCTAACCCGTATTCTCTCTTATTTGGAAGACTTCCGTATCACAGGATGTTATTGGCAGTCGGCTCTTTATAAGCATCACCAGTTCTTCTAACCATATTAAGGATAATAATATCCCAGGCAATGCCTCATAATTCCTCGAAGACGCCTGCTAAGCTTGCCTCACTCAAGATAGTTCGTTAGTGATAGTTCGTTAGTGTTAGTGATAGTGGGTATAGGCTGTCTACCCCTAGCGTTTTGAGGTATGTTGATGTTGCTCACAAAAATACAATGTTATTTGCAAAAATGTTATAAGGAAATAAAAATAGTCCAAGGTATCCTGAGTGTTTGCTTAAGGGAAAATGAGACAGCCACCCAATTGCTACGAAGGCAACCCATACAGGTTCCTTGAAAGAAAAGCCTTGCAGTTGAAGAAAAATTCGTTCTGCTCCGGGAATTTCTATGACTAGGCGGATGTGTCATTTTCCCTTAATTACTTCTCTCCACCTTGCGGGTTTCCGCAGAACTATTACGTACTAGCATGAGTGCATTCCAAGTAAGTTTTCACAGAGCGACCGTCGGAAGTTTACCTCTAAATCACTAGTTTCTTTCTTTTTATTGTGCACTACAGAGCAGAAATTACAATTGAGGGAAAGAAAGACAAAAACGAATTATTGAGTATCTTCCCTTGCACGGAGACGCAGACACATACAAAGCATCTCACAAAGTTACTAGTCATGCATGTTGGGCCATGATGTTCAAGGAAATGGACGGCAACACTAAACACTTAGCCACACCACCGATTGTAACGCCGTGATGAATACTCGACCTAGGGAGCAGGCTTACCCCAATAGCTGTTCTGATTGGCTGTCGCCAGTCATAGCCACTCGCGTCTGTAGCTTAGCTGTAAAGCAACACTGAGGTGAAAAGGCTGAAACAAAGCAAGCGACAAAAACTGAACGAAAGATAACAAAACGGATGAAGAAGCATACTTCTTTCGTCTCTTCAACACCGTAGAATGCTATAGCTTCGCCATCAATGAAGTGAAAGGAGATTGATCGCACGCACCTGCGAATGTTTGTTTACTGCAACCGATACAGGGCGAAATAGTGCAAGAGCTATTGCATATATTACTGCGCCAGCCATCGCGTCGCTTTTTCGTAAATAGGACGACACTTCAAGTTGTTTGGTGTAGTGCATTTCTTTTATTTGTCATAATGACCCTTATTGCAACAACACAGTCATTAGTGTACGCAATCATTCCCTTTGGAGACATCTTCAACGCTGCTATTCTTTAAAAAAAAGCCAGATGCCTATGGTCGCCGCCTTGTTACTTCCGCATTAAAAAAAAAACGGTTTGATGCTCTCTCTTTCTGGTCAGAAAAAAAAAATGGTGAGCCATCTAAGCACGTAGGGTATTTATTAGAACGTTTTTTCTTCAAGCGACGTTGCACGCAGCCGAAATACTGTAATTTGGCTTCGCACTTTAGAAAGTGACTCAGTGTGTCCCTGGTATCCAACCACATTGCAAAAGGCCATAAGGCCTTTTGTCCTTCGTCTCCACAGGACTTAACGACTGTCAAAGTGAGTAGTCGAAAAGCGAGTGATCTACCCTGGGCGGGGTTGTGGAAAGAAAGGAAGAAAGCATTACATACTTTGATTAATTAACTCTCTTCAGTTGGCACCGTTTGATGATTTTGTTTGTGCGTCTACCCGTGTAGAATGAAAGAAAATCACTATTGGGTGCAGCATCGGTGACCTCCTAATGCAGCCTATATGTGCAGCGTGCAAGGAAACCGTGATCGAATTTCCGGTCCGCTGTCTATGCTACACGGACCGCCTGCAGCTTTCATCGTTTCTCCAACACAAAAGAAACCTCTTGCGAGCAGTTATTACGTTGCTGTGCTCTCACGAAAACAGTCATTTCGTCGCACTTTGTGTGCTTTCCTTTCTTTTGTGTCTGTCTTGCTTTGATTCCGCGCTGACAAAGAGGCAGAGCAAATTTTTTTAACAAAAAGCTTTCTTCAGCGCTTCTTGGCCCTTATTGAAGTTAGCGAAGAAAAAGTATTAGAGCGCTGGGTTGTATATATGAAAGGTCATCTCAATAATTTGGGCGCAGTACTGGGAAAAGATGTGTAATGTTCAAGTTTCGCGTTCTCTTGAACACAAACTCTCGGAATGTATGCCGAATTCGCTGGGAACCATACGTCGGTATGATTTGGAAGTTTAACCCGCCGTGGTTGCTCAGTGGCTATGGTGTTAGGCTGCTGAGCACGAGGTCGCGGGATCGAATCCCGGCCACGGTGGCCGCATTTAGATGGGGGCGAAATGCGAAAACACCCGTGTGCTTAGATTTAGGTGCACGTTAAAGAACCCCAGGTGGTCAAAATTTCCGGAGCCCTCCACTACGGCGTGCCTCATAATCAGAAAGTGGTTTTGGCACGTAAAACCCCATAATTTAATTTTTTTTATTTGGAAGTTTAGAAGAAACAAAATGGTTTTTATTGACCAAAGCGAAAGAAAAAAATGACATATTGTTTTCTGTATGGATTCCTTGTTCATAACCGCAGGGCAGGCAAAGCACATAGTTAGAATAAGCATTGTAGAGCTTACTACATAAAGAATTTTCCATAGCTTTACTTGAAAATCAATGATAATGTCTGTAAACTGAAATTTAGACATATGCATCAGGCCATAGGTTTAAAATGGAGCTTCACAATAAATATACGTCCGATAGCCGCCATATGCAATTCTCCACAAATAAAATAAAATGCCCGTATGAAATCGCTATACTTTCCTTTTTCTAGAACAGCACCAAACTGTAACATTCGACACTCTGTTCACAAACGCTCAAGGAACTAGCAAGACGAGAATGCATGGGTAGCCGAAATGCTGCTTTCAATAATTTGATGAAACGTGGCTGCAAACAGTTTGTTTTATAGGATTCAAGCCAGGCCAATCGATTTATATTTAAGGTTTTACACCAAATTAGCCACAACTGTTGTTTGTGCTTTCTCCGTTCCGTTGCTCAAGTCAGGGCCGTAAGGGAAGTGCGTCAGTTTAACCATTAATAGATAACAGCTGAGAATAATGATCTCAGAATGCCTGCCAAACGCACCCCAGCCGATTCCTATTCTTCTGACTGAAATAATCAGAAGAATAAGAATGGGCTGGGGTGCGTTTGGCCGGCATTCTCAGATCATGAAGAGCAGGTTGCCATTATTCCCTCAAGAGAAAAGTGTATAACAGCTGTGTCTTACCAGTAATCACGGACGGGGCAGAACATAGGAGGCTTACGAAAAGTGTTCTACTCAAATGGGGACGACGCAACGAGCTATGGAAAGACAAATTGTAGGTGTAACGTCAAGGGATAAGAAAAGAGCAGATTGGGCGAGTGAACAAACACGAGTTAATGGCATCTTAGTTGAAATCAAGAAAAAGAAATGGGCATGGGCAGGACACGTAATGAGGAGGGAAGATAACCGATGGTCATTAAGGGTTACGAACTGGATTCTAAGGGAAGGGAAGCGTAGCAGGGGACAGCAGAAAGTTAGGTGGGCGGATGAGATTAAGAAGTTTGCAGGGACAACATGGCCACAATTAGTACATGACCGGGGTAGTTGGAGAAGTATGGGAGAGGCCCTTGCCCTGCAGTGGGCGTAACCAGGCTGATGATGATGGTGATAAGATAACAGCTATCGCGTGCCCTTTTATAACAGTGCTCTTTGGAGAAACCGCAACCAAACCTCCATAGCTCGGAGCGTTTCTACAATGCGTGCGTAAATATCGACCTCCAAGTATGGCTAGCGTGCCAGAGCACTGCCTTAACAAATGCAAATTTTCTCCGTGCATCATGATTGAATTATAGTACAACATAGGGCTGAATAATCACACTGCCATTTCTTTCGCAAAGCCTGTAGTTCCGGCTCCCGATTAGGTGCAACCGAGCTGCTGCCTCCTGCCAGGCAAGACGTCGCTTCCTATCGAAACGGAGGGCAGGGTAATCTTGGTCCGAGCCGTTCGATAACTCCCAGGTGCCTGAAGATGCTAAACACAGCTGACTTGCTGGTTAGGTGCATCTGACTATCTCTGTAACCAAGGGCCACCAGTTAACCAGGAGACTAGGACATGCAGCAACCAATTCACATCTGTCCCACTTCGAAGGGAGTGGCCACCACATGTGGTGCAAGAGTTACTACAGCCAATCGGAGGTTTACGCCCCGTGTGTCAGAACACTGCTGGAGGCAAAACTTCCGACAGGGGGAGTCGCAATGCGAACGCCGCCTCGCGGGTGCATAATCAATAGGAAGACGATAAGACCGTGGAAGAGCTTTCGTAGGACTGAAGGGAATGACGAAGTATGTGCTGAAAATGTTGTGGCTTTAGATCGTTATATGTGGACGGCATCGGCACCGTGCGTCTCCGTTTTTTTTTTTTATAATCTGTCCGCACTCGAATCTACTACGCCAGCGATTCCTCAAACCTTGACGTTGCTGCTCATGCTGTACACACACTTGAATCTTATGGGAAAATTCGCCGTGGTTGTTTAGTTTTGGTGTTGCGCCGCTAAGCACGAGGTCGCAGGATCAAATCCCAACCACGGCGGCCGCATTTCCATTGGGGTGAAATGCAAGAACACCCGGGTACTTAGGTTTAGGTGCAGGTTAAAGAACCTCAGGTGGTCAAGATTAAACCGGAGTTCCGTATTACAGTGTGCTTCATAATCGGATGGTGATTTTGCTATTTAAATCCCCATAATACTTTTTTTAATGTTCTGGAAACTACGAAGCCCCTGATCACTTCTAAGTGGTTTCATAGAGCGCTTAAGTCATCGCACCAAGGGAGAAGCCTTAAGCTGGATGTTTTAACACCCACTACTTATATTCTAAAGTTCGCACAGCTGTTTCTTTTTCTTTACAGCGACTGGCCTGTGTGAATATCTTTGATTTGGTGAGGCCCACGGCTCGCATGCATGAATTCACCACGTCTTTCCTTCCCTTCCACACTTCTCTCTATTTCAGCTATTCCTCCTTTCCCGTCCGCCAATGCAGGGTAGTTAACCAGACGCATTTCTGGTTAACATCACTGCCTTTCGTCTTTCTTGCCTCCTGCCCTTCCTTATTCTTCCTTTTAGAATTTTTCCGCTGTTTCTCCCTAAATTGTATATGTTGTGTGTAAAAGTGTCTAAAGCTTTATTCTGGCTCGTTTTCTCAGTTGTCCGAATGACACTTAGGATAATCTTACTTCCCTTCCACACGCAAATACGTGTAGCTCGGGTATCTGGCATTCGTATTGACCTCGGTGTTGAATTATTTCTCGGCATGCCAACAGCTTGAAATTTTGGTCACGGATTATCGTCGCATCATTGGGGATAGTTCTTCTAGTGTCATTCGGCAGGCTGAAAATGAACAAAATGAGGTATACGAATAACTTGTTCTCAACACCTTTTGTTTTGAGACTCGCGGCTACCCACAGGAAACGGGTTTCTTCGCTTCCTGTTTTCCCCGAAACTGAAAAGCTGTCACGTTCAGCCCACTGTCTTGGCTCTGTTATTGAAAAGCGGGGCTGCTAAGTTGTCACATCCATCCCATGTGGCGATGGACAGACACTACCATTTTACAGCGAGGCTGTATACCTTCTAACTATCGATGCATTTGTCGTGTCCGTGAGCAAAAATTTCAGCTGATCCTGGAGGTAGTGCAATACCAGGCCAACCCGCGGCGGACGTGAAGCAGGCTTTGATCACTCCGCCCCTAATAATAATAATAATAATAATAATAATAATAATAATAATAATAATAATAATAATAATAATAATAATAATAATAATAATAATAATAATAATATTAATAATAATGCATCATATAAATACATCAAGATTTCCATGTATTTTTCGGGTTTGTGCGTCAACAATAAAATACGTGAGTGTGGGCCGATCCCGGAGATATTACAATACCGGGCCTACCTGCGTCAAAAATGAAACTGGCTTCAAGCCCACTCTGCTTCAAGTAATAATTACATTATTAGTAATAATAGTAAATATTATTAAATAAAATAAGTAAATAAAGATCCATTGTTCCAAGTCGATGGGTGTGGTGGAATAATTTGGGAACAGCACATGGACTAACGAGCACGACGCATTGCCATATATACAATGGACAAAATGTTTGTACAACCATACACCCTTAACTCGCAAGATCAACGTGCCACCGACTGTGGAGATGTCTGTGCCGTGTAAACGAAAGACGAAATTGTGAAATCAATTGTGTATATATTTATAGACACGCCCTAGAAGTTAATGACCACGCACTTTGCATGGGTTAGCCATGATGACACTACCACAGTGATCATCGTTGGAGACTTCAATGTGGACATTTCGGGACCAGACAAGAAATGGTTTATTCAGTTTGTGCTAGATTTTGGCAAGAAGTGCCACACCAATAAAAGTCACTGAACTACTCAACAAAGGTTGTGTATAGATTTAACTTTGGCCAAGAATCTGTCTTAGGTTGTAACCAAATTAATCAATGTATATCACAGTAAGCCGAAAGCTTTCGTCAATACCATTACCGAATGAAGCAAATAAATGTATGTATCCTTGTCTAAACCTTTGTGATGTGCTACCGCTTCGCAGGCGATCCACCTGCGCAAAGTGGGATAGCCAATTTATATATATATATATATATATATATATATATATATATATATATATATATATATATATAAGTATTGTGCACTGCGACCAATGCAGACAAAAAGCAAGCGTGGCAAAGCGGTTGCTTTCTAGAAACCGGACAAGCCGATTGTGCATCGCGGAGAAGGAAATGAAAAGATAGGCCTGAACTTCAGAATAAATAGAATAACGTAGAGACGCTGTTCGCAGTGTTTGTATAAGGATTTCGGAACTCCAAAGAACGCAATAAATGAAGATAGAATAGCGATTGGAGCACACTGTGGACCTTCGTAAATTGAAAAACATGGACGGACGTCCGAAATCCGATGAAACTAGAGCGCCCGCCTGCGGATAAAATGAAAGCTGGTCGTGTCTTTCCTGTTTCTATAGAATTGAAAGAGGTCGGGGCCGGAACAATGATTATGTGGCTTTAATAAAAGTAAGACAACACGATTTAGGCTGGGAAAATAAATATAATGAAGAGAAATAAAATAACTAACACATTACTCTGTGGACACACCTGCATTAGAATAAAGCAGCGACTTTTGTGGGGATAAACATAAACATTGCACGATGGTGAACGCCCCATTGAATGGACGGAAACACAATCGCAAGCAGTGACGCTAAACAGTGGAATCGTGTTCGACGCTTAGTTTAAAACAGGGAATAATAAAATTTTCCCTAAAGCGAAGATATATACTTACGCGAAATGAGAATTGCACAGAGAAAGCGCCAACGTCTATCATCGCAGCAATAGCTATTCTTATTCAATATGATCAACGATTACGTAAACATCCTAATGCATTTCACTGCAAATAGCTCTATATAAACATCGGAAACTATCCAGAGCTCGCTCACAGGTGAGATCTTCACGAAGAAGGTGCTGCTGAGACTAATTGCAACATTAATTGCGCCACGGGGCATGTGTACGCTCTAGTGCATTGAAACCGCCTCATGAAGAAAACGTTGAACACAACAAATTGGTAAGTATAATGTTTTATATCTGTCTGCATAAACATGGGGATTGCGAAGTCATCTCATCCAATACCTTTGCTGGAGCCCGATGGTGCAGAATCGTGTCGTTTTCAGAAAATAGCGCGCTGCAGCAACTATTGGCTTTGGACGTCACGAAAAATAGGTAAACACGTCAAGGCGTCGTAGCGAGTGCTGTTGAAGAGACTGGTATATCGTATTTTCCCTTATTTTTTGTTTCTTGTTTCTTTTTCATTGGGTGTACCGCAGAACATACCATCTACTTGACAAGGTGAGAATATATCATGAATTCTATTATTCAGATTTGCAAATGGTCAGTCGACGGGATACAAAAGCGGTCCTATGTTATTGAGGCGCGAAGCGCTTATTCGGATTTTATGAATTACATGCCTGCCCAAAATCGGACGGAGCGTACTCTACGTGTTTTCTGCATTGATGTTCGCAACGTAGACCGAAGTGATGCTCCAGGACAGCTGCCGTATACTACTTCCTAACATACAATAGCATCAAACTGTTTCATTTGCCCATACTGCTTTGAACAATACATTATATAAAACGCTAATTCTGGAGAAAATTGAAGAAGCTCATTCCAATCACTACGGCTCATGTGCGACATCTTGTTCAACTTGGATGCTAGGCACTCGTGAACCAACTGCAGCCTAGAAAGACTGACACTGCTTTGATGATGTCACTGTTCCCTCGCAATTTTTAGAGACAACAGCGCAAATTGTCTTTTTGCACATGGTAGCATTGCATAGCTGTTAAGAGTACCTACCAAACAAGATAGGTTACAGCGGAACGGCAATGACCTGCTTCTAAATTCGGATTCTTGTGATTTGGCGAAAAGCGAAGCTGTAAATGTTCATTGTCAGCGAGTCCTAATATTCTACTAAACAATATGCGCGAATAATAACTTCCGTGCTCTAAATAAGTATTGGCTTGATATCTGTTATGGAGTCATTACAGTAGGGGTTCAGGAAAGGAAGAGGAGGTTAGACAATTAGGTCTCTCTTCTGAAATGGTTCAATGACGCTGTCTCCACTTTCTCCTGCGGGTAGTGTTCTTCCTTAACTTCGTTCACAACGTGGAAGAAAGAGTAAGGATGCAGTAGTATACTAAAACCAGTGCCGTGTTTCCTTACAACTACCCACAGCCACGCCAGAGCTCCTGCAGCCTTCGTACAAAGACAGAGAAAAATGGAATAAGAGGGAAATTAGGAACCACGTTACTCTTAAGCCACCTTATTTTGCTCCAACTGTTTCCGCCCCCCGCTCGTGGTCATCGACGAGCCGAAACACGGAGGTCACGTCCTCCCCGTACCAGCCTCACGAGGGCAGTTGGGCGTTGCACTTTGAGACTTCGATCGCCCGAACCGTGACTATTTTTTTTAAAGGCGCAAGGAACTTTATTTTGCGAAGGAGCATATAGGAAGTACGCGGCAGGGACAGGTTGGGAAACGGTGAAAAAAGAATGGCAGGAACCGAGATGCCAGTGAAGCCCGGCGGCAAGTTCAACGACGCCCCTTCTGTATTGGAAATCGACGGAGAACGCACACAGAAATCGAAGCAAACTCGAAGATGGCAGGGGTGGGGCAATCCACGGTATTTTGGCCACGTCAGACAAGAGCTCTAAATTAGCAAGTAAAAAGCTAGAAATCGGTAAAAGTAGGAAAGCAGTATAATAGGCGATGACGGCTGCTTTAGGCCGGACGAGAAGCGAAAAACGGCGAGCAGAACTCAAAGCCTGAGGAGCGAACAAAGCACCGGCTCGACGGTGGTCGAGCGAAAGCGATTCGCGCAGGGCTGGCGGAATGAAAGGAGTTTGCAGACCTAGATTGGAACAAACAATAAAAAAGAAAAGAAAAAGAACAGAGTGACGGCAATCATTTGCGCAACTAGTCATTAAAGAACACAATTGGATCGAAGCCAAAATAGCATGTGTCCACTAAGTTATCATGACGATGAGCTTCCAAATTATTCCCTTTATCTTGTGAATCACTCCGATAAGAACAGTGCTCGTGACCGCGCTAGAAAAACTGGACAATCGCCGCTTTACAGCGGAAAAAGCTCTAGGACACTGGTCCAGACGGGCTTCGGCTCTCAAGGCCTTAAGAGCTTTGCAGAAGTTTTTAAGGACATGCGAATTGTGCGATCGCCTTTGAGTGTTGTATGGCGTACTATCGCGTTACTGCGTGAATTTTCTGATTTCTTTTTTTTTCTCCTCTTCTTCTTCTTTCTCCTTTTATTCACTTTACCCCTTTCCCCAGCACAGGGTAGCCAGCCGGTACTTACACTGGCCAACCTCCCTGTCTTTCCTCCTCTTTGTCTCTCCTCTCCTCTCCGATAAGACAGTTACCGCCAGCGCTGAAACTGCGCCACTTGTTCCGCCAGCTAGACATTCGAGCTTGCCACGCCGTAGAAATTCCCTAGAAATTGGCTTTCTGATCCCTCTTGGTCTCCCCATGGATACGAGTGATGAGGCGAAAACGACGGCGTGTGGCGAAACGGACAGCGCCACCGGCGCATTCCGTGCAAGCGTGGAGAGAAAGTCACTCGCTCACAAAGGATCGTTAGGGTCCTAATCGTTCGAAGAAGCCATTCGGAACAGCCGTGTCTGCAGTGCTGCATGCTGCAGAGAAACCGGGGTGATTGCTTCAGCCACTGAGCTTGTGGAACCGACGAGCACCCTTTGTTTGCACTAGCCGTTAACAAAGTAGCCGCTTCAATTGGCTGATCTCGTTGATCTCGTGAGTGGTCACCGAAGTAATTACGGCGGAGAAACCAAAGCGCCTGTCTCTACAGCGAAGTCTAAAAACCCCGAAAACTCACCATGTGATAGCGACGTGTACGCATTAAAGATGCATTATTAAACTGAACAAAACAGATTTTCTTCTTTCTTTCAGTATAGCCGGAGTCTGCCCCATTCTAATATAATAGCAGATGCATGCCCAACGATCGCTCTGACACTGGCTACTCGGAGCTGCAAGGGAGAATATATTTATTTGCTCATAGTTGTTTATTTTTTTTTTTTTTTTGCTTGGAAGTATTACATATTTGAGCCCTTTGGGCACGTATACAACACTGCTGCGCTGACTCTTCTTCGCTAAGGATCCATTTCAGCGGCATTTTTAACTTTCTGGCTTGCATGGCGTCGCGATTTGCGTCGAGCCAGCACAAGCTAAGTAAGGCGAAGCGGGCCAGTCGCAGACACCAGCACCACCTTTCTCATCCAGTTATCTACTTTCACTGGACTAGCTCAGCCGAACCAAAAACCTCTCTACATCGGGGTTGCTCCTTTTCTCTTTTCAGACCATTACAAAAGAATAACCGGCCCAGGTAGGCAATGCTATTCACTCTGAATGCAAACCGAACTGGCCTGCTATTAACGAGAGGACCGTGTGACTGGGCGGCTCATACAACGCTGCGGGTCACTGACCGATCGATGCTTGCTTCAACGCTTGAGTAAACTTGATGTCAGAAGGTTGAGAGAAAAGACATATTGGAAAATTTATATGTTATGACACCATGCTACCCTAGCGATGCCAATTCTTACAAAAGAAATCCCATTTGTTATATCTGTTAGCCACGTGTTTTAGTTACAAAGCATTTTTTTTTATTAAAGTACGAGTAAAGTCAGTTTTCCGAGTGAAGACAAACAATGAATAAAATAAGTGGTGTTGTAGGGTGCATCGACAATTAAGTGGGGGGAAAAGAAAACAAAACATGTTATTCTAACATGTTCTCTTTGTGGTATATCAATGTCTCTTTACTGCTCATGAAATCTGCCAATGTCATTCACGTCGAAACGACTAGGTGTCAACTATACAGCACACAAAGTGAACAGATGTCGTCTCAAAATGCCTGGTATAAAGAAAGACTATTTACGCTCTCCAGCTCGTATAGGGTCGTTAGGCCCTTTGCTGTAATTAATCTCGCCGTAGCAGAGAAACGACGTTTATATTTATCAGCGCATTATCACCCAAGCGTAACGGGTCCTGGAGCCCACGTCGCAAGACAACAAATGAACATGACCGCAGATGTTACACGCAGTTGTTCTTCGGAGCTTGCCATAGCTGCTGTTTATCGATTTAACCAATTTGAAATCAAACCACAAATAATGAAAACGCTGTGGTATTTGAAGAAATTTTTTGACGTGCAAAAAGAAATGATGGTTGGTGATTCTTCTTCATTTTATCAGCTGACTAAAGCAAGCCACGTTCTCTGTTTCTTTTTTCTATATTGAATACTGCGCTTTATGAGCTTTTTATCCCTTCATACTCAACTTGTTTGCAGCAGGAAATTCTCCTACATAGTCTCACCACCTTATTATCTCATGCCAACTATGTTTCTTTCGGATAGGTAGAGTATTTCGATGGTCGGTGTACCTTTTCTGTACTTAAGTTGTGCCACTCTTGAAAGAACCTGCTAGAGTTTTCCTATTTATTACAGAGCTTGCGTCGTTTACTATTCAGCTTGTGCGGTTTGTTTCACTATTTCTACAGGCTCTAAGAAGTCCCGAATAACATGTATTCTCTGCATTAGGAAAGAAATCAGCTGTCTTTTATTTTACTTTTGTTCAACGGAACGTCAGCCTTCGTCAAACACATAAATATCGTAAGTTGCTTACCTTTCAAGTTGAATGCTCTCGTCTGACACAGGACACTTGCGGCAACGTTTATTTTTTCCAAGCCTTTTTGATAAGCGAGTTCGCTGCGCCATTAAGATAAATATGAATAAGGCTCATTCACATTTGCGTGAGCAGGAAGCTTCTGGCGTATGTTCACGTTGTTATTGGTTGACGTTCAGTCTCCCAACTCCTATGCTTATTACGTTACCAGAGATCTATATCATAAAGCTGTAAGATATCGTAGACTTCACAGCTGAAACGTATTTGTTAATGGATGAGCATTTTTACGTTTTACAAGGCATAACAAAGTAGCTATTAAGGCGGCTGTGTTCAAGCTGTGTTAGGATTAGCACTAATGCATACGACACATTGAAATCAGCCTCGCGCTCGAGCTCCTTAGACGGTGTTGTAACAGTATACGAAAGCGACGTGATATCGCGAGGTCCCACCTAAGAGAGTCACTACAGTGCTGCAGGAACAGTGTCGTGCCAGATACCAGGCGTCCCACAACGCTGGCTGATTAGGAACGGTGACTGCTTCGTTACAGGCGTCGCGCCATGGTTGAGCGCTAGACGAGAAACCGTCGGCGTTTGTCAGCGCCGAAGTGAAACATGAGATAACTATAGCTTGACACATACTGTCCGGTCCACTCAGATCAGCGTATGCACCATGCATGGTGCTGTATACACGACTCGCCTCAGCAGAAACGTTAGCGTGTGTTAGCAGCAGACGGGAGAACGCTACACCTTCGCTTCGCTGCTGTAACGATGAAGCGGACCATTACAGTGCTTCCACTTTGCCGTTTTCTTTTTTTTTTTTTTTGTAGCCAAACGCACTACGTGTAGAGGCATGTTGTTCTAGAGTTTCTGAGTCTCCACGCGTGGTGTGAACGTGCACCGTTGCCACTCTTACAGCACGGCGACGGCGTAAATACATCTCAAGCACCCGCCTAAGTAATTGTTGTCGCAATAAAACCACAACAAGAACAACAACAAAGAAAAAGAAACTCGTGTGCCATGTTTCGTTTGCTTGTGAAGGAGCCCCACGTCGTCAAAGTCAACCTGGAGCTCTGCGCTAGCGCGTATCTCATGAAATGTATTTTTCAGCGCAACGTCGACCATGCGGTGAAAGTGTCGCAGAAAGTTTTGCCAGGCTAACGCCGAGCGCTCCTGATCCGCTTGTCGATAAGCCAGCCCGTGCAGAGATTTCATTGTTGGAGATATCGCACCTGTATCGAGCGGCTCACATATTTGCCGGTAGTAAACAGGAGATGACGTCTTTCCTTACCATCTCCCCGAAAAAGCGAATCGATTTTATCGTGGAGCGTCTGAACCTTTCTTCTATCATTTTTTTTTCTTTTCATGTAAGATATTCAACGCATAACACGAATTAAAATTTAATGTACTTTTTTAGAAAAAGAATGCTAGTAGCATGACAATAAAAGTTTTGAGGCGACCCGTGAAGCAAGGACATTTCATCGTTACCCTAATGAGGTTTACTGCTGCACAATGCGTAATATTAGAGAAAGGCATTCCATATATGGCCGCGTTTGCTTCCGCCGCAATGAACACCGTGCCGGAGACGGAGAAACAAACGATCTCCCCAGAATTCAATTTCGGGTCGCTGCTCCAGCTAATGCGATTCCAGAATGTGAAGAAGCTTAACGAGCTCTTTTCGGCATTCAGGGATTTTCAGTCTGCGCCGGAGGCGGCATTCTCAAAGAGAAGGTATTGCTGTTTAAGCAGTGTCCATATTTTCTTTTTTTTTTGGGGGGGGGGGGGGGGGGGCATTTAGTCTGGGCGCTCTGTTTTTCATCTTCATGATTGCAATAACGATTTCATATCACGCATCATTCACAAAGTCGATTATAATATTTCTCGTCTAGTTATCTGATTCTTTCTTTAAAAATTTTCCTATAACTGGCTATGTTAAAAAAAATTACAACACATACCTGAAATGTGCTTGAAGGAGCACATTTTGTGTAAAACGCGTAATGTATTTAGCTGCAAGATGAAACTGAAACAGAACTGAAACAATTTTTACTGCAATATAAAAGCGACAAACCTTCCCTCGACTGTATCAAAAAATTTGACAACAAGAAAACCTTTCATTTTACGTGTCTATTTCGTGTTGGTGCTTTAGGTGGGTGTGTAACATTTCTTTCATTTTATAAATTTTTAAATATTAGGGAGGTACAGTTTTTGAGCACCCGAAGGTACGGCACGCAAACCACCGTGGGCACAAAAGAAGTCGATGAATGTACACGATTTAGTGGAAATGAGTACAAAAGTACACAAGCGGTGCCGTGGGACTTGACATATACGCTCCAAGAATTATGCCTTAAGGGCAAGCCTTTATCGCAATAAAAAAAAAAAAAAATTCCAGACTGCCTATTCTTTCATTTTCTTTCGATGATACCTCTTTTTACGAAATATTTGAGTGATTTGCTTGAACCAGTTGAATTTCTTGCAGGTTTTTACGTTACAAACGAATGTATTATTGCCGCCAATCCCGGTGTTTCTTTCTGCACTGAGCCAGAGTTCAGACTTTGCGAAGAGGGCCCTTCATGAATATGCGCTATAAGTGAAATTTTTTATCTGTGCGGTAGAAATCACAGTATACGTCTAAGAAAGCTCAATTGTTCACATAAGCTGAATTTCATGAAATGTGCTAACAATATGGGGTCGAATTCACGTAGCTCTTCTCTCGTACGTGCTCTTCACCATTGTCTGGTTGCAATCTTTAATGTTATGTGTATTATCAAAACTGCTAGCAATTTGCTGTTACGAACAACTCTAGCGTAAAGGTATTTTTGCATATAGAGGGCGCTCCTACACAGCTAGGAAGCAGCTCCATGAAAGAGACCTGAAAACACAGAAGCACGCGTGTAAGATGCTATAGGCCGCTTTTCAACACTTACGACTCGAAAGAAATTAAATGCATTGAAAAATAACTGCATCTAAATGGACGGAAGCCAAAGCTCCTAGCGCAACCGTGAATAACCGAGAAGGAGCGATGGAAGCCTTCAACTCATATAGGGTGCTATGCTTAGTTAAGAACTTGTTGAAGAGTGGTTAGTAAGCTCCTATCACCAGACAGGCAAAAAAAGGAATTCTAAGCGGGCCCGAGGTCAATTAGTTCCGCCAGCTTTCAGCGGCTACTTACTGTGCGCTAGAAATAAATCTTGAGCTAAAGTGGTGGACTTAGGTCTCCGCCACTTTTTAAGTATATATATATATACATATATACATATATATACGCCACGACAAAATAGGCGAAAAAATAACTGCCATTCACTCGCTTTGGCTCTACACTTTTATTGCTCCTTCGGGACGCCCCACCCAGTGTCGAGAATTTTTGATAAAGCACTATAATTTATGTTTCTCTACCGTCTGCTATAAGACCATAAAAAACCACGTCACTCTTGTTTTTTCTGCTCTGATGCTTGTGCTTACGTTACCTATCACGTGGACCTGCGCCCTTCCTTGGACGCCGAGTAAAGAATAGATTGAAGAACAAAAGTGCCCGAGACTAATATATCTTCGACTGCTGGCCCAGTAAATTTACTGCTGCAACTTTTTAGAGCTCGGAACTTTGAAGATAGGGCAGAGTGCGAAACTGCACCAGTTCTCCTTCAACGCATTCTGGCTGAGTAAATTTTCTTAGGATATAAAACTTGAAGCCAACGTTTTTAAGCGAGAGTGGTCACCATAGCTGGCAATATTACAGAATGGCACGGCAAATGGTTAATTAAGTTTCATAATTATCAATGGTTCTTCTTGCTTTAAGACTTGCCATGCAGTTATGTGAATTTACACGTGCCAAAAACATGGCAAAATTGTGAGGCACGCCATCCATGGGAACTACTGAATAATTTTGAAGTAAAACTCTTGCTTGGGCTAGTTGGTTCATGCTTGAATTAGTAAAGGCAAGGCGCAGAACAGGACTCAAGAAAAACACACACGACAGGACCGGCGCCACTGTTGTGTGTGGTCTTCTTAAGTCCTGTTCTTCTGTGCCTTGCCTTTACTAATTCAAGCATGAATAATTTTGACTGCCTTGGGTTCTTTAACGTGCACCCAACGCGCGACACGCCAGCGTATTGGCATTTAACCCCGCACCAAAATGCCACCGCCATGGCCGGAATTTGATCCCGTTCGCTCCGGCTCAGCAGCGCAACGCCAAAACCAGTACGCCACCAACGCGGGTCTTCAAGACTTAAAGGCATTATATAAAATAAAGACCGTAACGCGAAATTCACAGCACCGATTAGGAGTGTTGGCTTTCAAGAAATGTTTATGATTGTAATTTTGCAACACTCCCAAAAAAGCCTGTTTTTGCCCTTTCAGAGACTATATTACGGAATAATGTAATCATTCCTGCCATGCTTATTCAGTCTGTAATGTCCTGCGCTAGAAAAGAGGATATTTTTCTTTCTAAATTCATGTGAACTACTACGGAAATATATTGAGCTAGCTGTTTATGTTTAATTTGGGTATTCGAGACAGTAATTCATAAAGCTCTGCTTTTATTTAGGACTATTGATGAAGATTTCTTGTGTGCATAATTTAATGAAAGTGACACATTTGAAGCCTTGTAAGTCGTATATAGAAGAATAAAGGGAAATTCTAGGTGGAGCATCTTTCGAAACAATGAGCACTGAGGCTCGTCTGGACCAAATTATCTGTTGTCAACCCAGAAATGTTCGTTGGAAACAGATGGAGGGTAGACTAAGTGCAAGCTAATACTAATTGCTTATTGAAGACACACTGATGCAACTGAGGCTAACCCCTCGCGGGTTTCTTATTGAGACTTGCGCTACGCTCAATTTTATGTGCACTTAAGAAAAACACCGGAGCTTCTTGATTTCTCTTAACGCACCTTCTTGGTAACAAGTACTTCAGTCGCCCGTAAAAGTTCTACTGAAAGAGCCTACCACGTTCTACTTCATAACAGTAATCGGAGTGTCTATTTTCTTTCAACATAATTGTAATCATTTACGCTGAAGCATATCTCAGATGTTGTACTTCTCACAAGCCACTCTGGGAATAATAATATTTCCGAGAGCGTTAACTGACTTCAGCGTCAACCCAATTTTAGAGCATTTCACCACGCACATAGAAGTTTCGCGAAATATCTTCATTGAACACTTATATGGACACTCCAAGCGAATTTTTGCCGTCGTCGTTGCCGTCCGTATCACCGTGTGATTCCGTGTACATTTAGTAAATGTATGCTATAAACAATGCCGTGCTATATGAAATGTGGTATATGCGAGTCACATTGCCAAACCATTCTATCACCAAAGTTGCTCATGCCAGGTCTTACATTCCTGACATCATTCCTCCGAATTATGAGAATGGCAGCCCACAAACGAATGTCATGAAACGAAACACCGACAGCGCTTGTCTTTTATATTAAATATTCAAGGTCAAGCCCTACGCACGTGTTTACGGTGGCCTCGGTGCACCTCAACAGCAGCAACAACTGCCGTCACGGGAGACCATATGATCCAGACACATGTAGCTGCCGACTCTCTCAGAGCAAACATTCGCCATCTGTTAAGGATCCCAGACCATCATTTGGCCGCCCTGCCAGCCGAGAGACCTCAAGCGAACTTTTCAAGAGTGATTAATGCTCATCAAGAGTGCATACCGTCATCTTTTACACCGGCAGCGAAGCCATCATCTCCACTGTGGTGCCTGCGTCAGCCTCAAGTAAATTTTGCTATTCCTAGAATTACAAAAAAGTCCAATCATCCATCGCCGGCTCTGAAGTAACTTACGCTCCTATTACTGCACCCAGACGTATCATGACCGCATACATATATATACCGATGGTTCGACCACATCTACCAGCTCAAGTGCCACATTCGTCGTTCCAGCTAAGCAGGTTACAGTTAGATTCAAACTGTCACACACGACTACATCTATGTCGGCAGAACTTGCAGCTCTCTATGCCGCTTCGGTGAAGTACGTCACCGAAGAGCCAACAGAGAAATGGGTCGTATTTTGCGATTCTAAGGTAGCTCTTCACAGTATCAAGTCTGCATTACATTGCAGAACATACGAGCAGATGATATCTGACATCAGGGAAGTGCACCACCGTGCTCTGGAAAGAGGGCACAACATCATATTTCAATGGATTCCTGCTCACTGTGGCATCGTCGGCAACAACCTAGCTGACAAGGCTGCCCGGTCTGCCCACAAAGATACCCAGACGCGTCCAACTCCCCTGGCGAGGTCGGACGCTGCCAGGGAACTTCGCCTACTTGCACGCAAAAAGTCACAAGAGCTCTGGATTTTAAGTGCCTCCAATGGCCGATTACGTAAACTGGACCCCTCGCTACGGCTACAACTGCGATCTAGCCTTTCCCGCGGCGAAAGAACCTTGCTGTGCCGTTTGTGGCCGGGAGTGGCGTTCACGAACACAGACTCCTATCGTATGGGAATGGCCGAGAGCCCGATGTGCGATTCCTGTGGGTGCGAGGAGACCATCGAACACCTATTGTGTACCCGCACTCGCTACGATGTACAATGCCTCTCTCTGCGGGCGACTTTACATCGACTGTTCTCAAGACCGTTCACCGTGTCAAATATACTCGGACCGTGGCCACACCCGTGACTGGCACGAAAAGCGATTCGTGCACTAGTGCAATACTGGAAGTGCACCTGATTAAGAGACCGTTTATAGCGTCCCTCTGTATACTGTCTCTCCCACACGCACTCAGTGCTCACTCTCTCCCTTTTTTCCTCTTTCTATTCCGCTTTCTCCCACCGCCAGTGTAGGGTACCAGACCGGGTGCCCTTCTAGTTGACCTGCCTGCCTTTCCTGTCCTTGCTTTCTCTCTCTCTTTTCAGACTTCATTATTAAAAGCGCGAAACAATAACTGCTAAAACCTGAAAAATGACGTAATTTTAATGGGACGGCTATGCGCGACCTCCGGGATCAACGAAGCAAGATGTTTAAAATATAGCCGATACGGACAAGTGTTACGAATATCACTACCTAAGACGTTGGCTTTAATTATATAATATAAAAATGAAATTGTCCGATGACAGGATACAGAGAACCTTTAAGCACTACTCGGTTCTGCTTAGTCAGCTCACGTTTACTTCAGTTATATTCCTACTACAGCAACGAGTTTTATTATTGGTGTAATATTCTAACATGTTGCTGTCGTATTCCTCACGGCGAAACAATGATATGTTCTTTTTTTTCCACATTGCAGGCATAACTGCTGCAACATGTTAAACAAGCGATATCATGTTCTATTACCGACTGACAAATTCTTTGTTCTAGTGTAACTTGAAAAACGAAATTTGGCCATGCACCTTCGTGGATGCTTATAGATGAATTACGATCATCTGTAGTTTTCTCCTTCGCACCCGAATTACTGGACCTGAAGTTCACCATGCACACCATGCACATGTTTCACTCCTCTACTAACGAAATGTGGCCGACACGACTAGGCATCGAACCAAAAACCTCATGTCCAGCTGCCCCCTTTGTTAAGTACACAAGAAATTGAGTGAAGCGCACGTCTGAATAGAAAAACCACGAAGGGTTAGCCTCAGTTGCCTCAGTGTGTGTTCAATAGCTTTGAACAATGCAGGTTCTTAAGTAAGGAGCAGGCACGTCTTGCACCACCTAGGCTTTACGTGCCAGTTGTATATATTGTCTTGACTCCGGCATTAGTGTAAGAATGACACGCAGAACTATTTTTAAGTAACAATCTTGCAAAGTATTCTCCACGTTGAAACTCACCGACAATGCACAGGAGCATCGAAACAGCGGTGACGGCGGAAGGAGAGTGCACGATGCCAGAGTGTCCCAGTCCCATGCCTCCAATCCTGAACAATATAGACGTGTAGGCAGAGAGAGAGAGACAGAGAGAGAGAGAAGACGAACCGGAATGCAGTGCAATGCTGTGGGCACTCACGACACCCTATCCGTTGTCGTCGCCGTCATCCGCCGCCGTTGACGGCGATCGCGTATGCCGAAGGCAACGAAGGTAAGCGTGGCCGGAATCAGCCGGCGAGGCGCAAACAATTACAGGCAGCCGCATATTCGGCACGCGCGCGCGTGAGATCGCGGGGCCGCGAGGAGCAGTCGCGACCGCCACCGCTGCCTGCCGAATAAAAACCAGGGAACGTAACAGTGGTGGGTTTGGACCGCGCTCGGTTCCCGAAGTCCCCGCTAGGCGAGACGCGCCCATCGACCCACTCGAGGGGGAGCCGCGGCCGACGAAGAAGTCGCCGTCGAGTGCGACGCCCTAGCTGTACGAGTATTTCGCGTGCGCGTGGTGCCCAGCGCGTGGCGGGCGGGCGGGCGGGCGCAATTGGCTTCGTCTCATTGTGCATATATGTGGGGGAAAGCCAACTCAAGAGAATATTTATTGCATTTTTTGGCAAGTTATACGGGAGAAAACGTTTCCGATAATATCTTTTCATTCTCTCTTCTGCTCGTAACGTAAGAAACGGTGGTAACAAGATACATCACGCTGTCTGTAGCAGTACAAACGTTTCTTCGTGCGCTTGTGGATGACGTCGCGACTCCCGAAAATGACGCTTTTATGTTCCAAGCCAGCGCGAAATTCGAAGTAGGTGGAAGTTTTATCGTGTGGACGAGGGGCGTCATTTGACTTATCTAAAAGTATGATGAAAAAGCTACAATGTTTGCACGCATTTATTCTGCCAAATATATTCGACGCACTCTGTCAAATTATGGAAACCGTAAGCTGACGAGCTTAGAGTGTGTTCAAAACGTTCATTTCTACAGAAAAATGCGACCGTCCTGAACCTGATGAGCAACGTTGTGACTGAAGAGCTTACACTGACGCATAGTAAACAGACATGTTGAGTGGAAGTGTATCTTACTTCAGAAGAGATGAAGGTGAAGACATTGATTCGATAATTTTTTGAAATGATACGTGCGTTCATTAACCTGCGAAATCTCAGAAACACTAGAAATTGCACCTTCTTCTGGCCGTCATGTCTCTTCCTGTAGACTACAGGCCATGTTTGTAATCAAGAAAATGAGTCGACAGACAGATTAGTGATAGCGTCGCATAATGTTTGATACATTTATCCCCAGTAAGTACTTATTATCAATATCTAGACTACGACAATAGCTTAGTCAATCAACCTGGTTTGACGGGGAGTCTATCTCCCCTACATAGGATTGACACGGTTTGGCACTTCGCAACATAACAGCACATTGATCGCACATTTAACATACTCATACATCGACTTCATCTGGAGTTGGCCCACACAAATTACTTCTCGCACGCGATCAAGAAGGGGATAATCGCTGCTTGCCCTCACTATGACCACCCCCATTCGCCTTTGAAACACCTGCTCATCGAGTCTTATCAATACGACCGACAGCGAGAGTCACTGTGCAGCCACTTGAATCGGCAGGACAGGCGTTATATTTCATGTGGAGGAAGTCCTTAGACCTTGGTCTTACTCGAAAAAATTAGACACGCTGTCACAGCTCTTAGCGATTTTCTGACAGATAGTGATTTTAAGCACTATCTCCTTGAATGTCAATTTATTGTTAACGTGCTCGCTATCTGACATTGGAGGCGTTTATTTGAACTTATGCAATTTGTATGGGACTTTATCCTTCATTGTATTTTGCTATACAGTGTTTCAGCGAACCCTTTCAAAATATACAAAAAAGTTGCCTGTGGCAGGTAGCAAAATCCTAGCCCATGAAATCGTCTGTTCGAAGAAGCGGACATTCCTAGTAGGGAACATTTAAATGCAAAATCAACAAAATAAACAAAAATGGTCTAATTAAGCTTTTATGACCTTATGGCACATATTGCAATTTTCAAATTGTAGCTGGTGAGACTGCAAGGCATATCTACTAGAAAATAATTATGTGGATGAGACCATTTACGAGACATGTGCCGCCAAACTTACCGTAAAAATGCACTGTTCCAGTCACTTTCTTAACACAACTTCGTTTTATGCACTGAATCACAAAAGTAACTGGGACGCTAATGAATTTCTGGGCAAAGTTAAATTATCTCGAAATCCGCGTCATCCTGGGCATTTGTTCCAAGTGTATCCGCCTTGCAAATTCCCCGGCTGGAATTCGCGAATTTCAATATGCCCCATAAGGCAATCAGTTAAAAATCTAATAAAAAATTTTGGGGAATTTGTCGATTTTGCATTTCAATGTTTCTGCAAGTAATGTCCGCCTCTTCAAGTAGATCAGCTCAGGAACTAGAATTGTGTTATCTGCCACAGGCAATTTTAAAGTGTTCGCTGAAACACCTGGTATAATGTGGCTGTACCGACAGGCACTGTATTGCAAAGCTAAACTGTGACTGGTCGCTCGCATATAGCTGATAAAGCGCGCCCTCAATATTGCTTAGCATGTAACGTTGCACTGAGGTGATGCTATATTTTCCGCTATTTTTCCTTCCTTATTTTCCGTCTCTTTAATCTCGTTTATTTTTGTTACTTCATGCATTCCCTATAGGATTGAGGTTAATTTAGAAGATTTGGATACCTGGTCAATAGATTATCATTTTTCCCCACTATTCATTATCCAATATTTATTAAACAACAACGTGTGTAGAAACACAGGCATGATATTTACGTTGTCTGTCACTAAACACCTCATTTTAATTCTTGAAGCGCGCTCGCCTGCTGGATAGCATGCCGACGTTTCACTTCGTTACGGGGCCATAAAGGGCGTCGTTGTCACCAAGACAAGTACGGCCGTTCTGGATTGTCGCTCTTCTTGATTGTTCCTCACAACCTGCTCACAGCATTAATTTCTTAACGCGTTTGCAGGCGCACAAGAAAGCCGCGCTCTCTGCTTTTTTGAAATTGACGCGATCAAATTCTTCAGCGATGTCTATCAAGAGGACCACTCGGACTCGTTATATCGTATTCGTTAACGACATAGTTCATACTCATCCAGTTGATTGTCCTTCACAAGATTGCGAAATGTTCTTCGCATATGTTCATTTTCCTTACTCAAGTAATATATAGGCGCAAGTTACTGGCAAGCTTTAAAGGCTGTCGGGGTAAGAGCCACTATTCTTATCTTTTACTTCTATAAATATTTAGACCCACCGCGGTGGCTTAGCGGCTATGGTGTTGCGCTGCTCAGGACGAGGTCGCGAATTGAATCCTGGCAGCAGCGACCGCATTTAGATGGGAGGGAAATGCGAAAATGCCCGTGTCCCGGTGCATTGGAGCAACGTTAACATCCCCAAGCAGTCGACATTTCCGGAGTCCCCCACCACGGCGTGCCTCATAATTATATCTTAGTTTTGGCACGTAAAACCCCAGAATTTGGTTTAACTTTAGTCCTAAATATTTAGAACCCAGTTCAGTGGAAGAGAGAGATAGAAAGCTATGTAATGGTATGCAGAGAATTCTTCCGTATATGTAATCACCTACATGCCACTCTGCATAGTGAAGGATATCGGAGACGGAAAGACCATAGGAGGGAGGAAGGCGGACTCTCCCGTGCCATTTCTCCAGCGGGAACGATCCAGCTAAACGGTTCCTGTATCGGCGTGGAAACGGTTGCTGCAAAGAAACGAATTCAGTAAAAAAAATAATAAAAAGAAAAAAGAATGCGTTATGCCGCGGATGGCAAGAGGAATTTTCTAGCAGCACACATCTTTGTCAGTGATTTTCAATGAGCATGTCGCTCTGCCGACATCTGTTGCAGCTTGAGTTCACGACCTAAGGCAAGCATTCTTTCTACCGCCGCATCAAAGAAGACGAACGAATATCAGTCAAAACCGATGATGCGTCAAGTTTGCGTGAACCACCACCAAGGGCAGCACAGTAACACGATTTGCGGCACTCTGCTGCTTATAAAGTATGCCTCGGCCGCCAGAATCGCACAGCTTGATTCGGCCCCCAACCTTGCCCCTGCTTCTGAATTACCCACCGTCGTTCTGGCAGCTCGTTGCTTGTGCACGAATTGAAACCTTCTTTTCCGAGCCGGCGTCTCTACTTGTCGCACAGCAACTGTGACCAAGTCAGCGCAACGTTATTCTCTGAAATTTTCTTTGTGTTTGCATCTCGGTATGTTATGTGGGGCGTCAATGGTCATCATGGATTCATGAATTCACGAATGCTGATATAGGAAAACGAACCCTTTAGTGCTATTGCACTTGGAGGAGAAGGTGCGTAGGTCAATATGCCACGCGTGTGTTTTTATGTAAAGAGCAAGGCGCAGTTCTTGTGCACATAGAGGAAAAATAACATTACGCCAACATTGTGTCTGACCTGAGCATCTCGTGCGTTCAAACTTCGGTTCTATGTGAATTTTGTCTATTCTTGCGTTCATTTTATTATATAGAAAGCATTGTTCGTGTCATCATAATGTTCCTTGTAATTGAACTCTTAAAACTGAATCCAACAGAAGTGTGAATTGTATTCTCGTGTATTCAGTTCGTATCTCGAAGACGAAGACGAAGAACCTGCTGCTAGCCTGTCTGAGTAGCTCTGCCTACATTTATCGTTATTTTCGTTATTTTCTGGTAATATTACTGGTCAGAACGGTTCAAGACGTCTGTCGACTCGAAAAGGTACCTTCCGTATCGGAGACCGACGGGTGCTGCGCCACCCGCCACCTCACAAGGTGCTAGAAGGAACCAAGCTGGCACCGACGAGCACCCCGCCATGACCTCCCAAGGGCTGACACCGGGTCAGAAACGCCAGCTGGTTTGTACAAGCCAGCCTGACTGCAAGCGACAAGACGCTGGTGAATCTGAAGACGAGGCAACTATCATCGATGACGACAACGTGGCGAACGCTTCCGACCTAGACATGGACGAGGGTGGCTTCCGAATTGTGCGCCGTCGTAAAGACAGGGCGGAGGGCATTCCAGTGTTAATCACTGCAACATCCGAAAGAGATGATTTAAGGCAAGTAAACCCTATTGTCCTGTATTCTCAGCTTGAAACGATTCTCGGTGGAGCACCAGTGAAGAGCCACTTCACAGCACAGGGAGCACTGCTCTTAAATGTAGAGACAGAAGGACAAGCCAACGTCCTTCTAGAGACTAAGAATATCGGTGGCATAGTCATATCTGCCGGTGTCCCACACAGTTATATGAAAAACACGTGCATTGTTAGAGGAGTCCCTAAATGGTACTCGGATGAGGAGCTGCTCACCTACCTGAGACCTCAGGGAGTATTCCATGCAAGAAGAATCATCCGTCGGGTCCAAACCTCGTCATCTGAATGGGAGTCAAGGCGCACTAACTCGGTGGTTCTCACATTTGCTCCAAATTCTGAACGCCCGGAGAAGATCAACCTTGGTTTCACCAGACACGAGCTTGCCGACTACGTGGAGACACCACCACGCTGCTTTAAGTGTCAGCGCTTCGGACATATCGCTAAGTACTGTCGTGGAGAACAGAGGTGCAAGCGCTGTGGGGGACCTCATGACTTTAAGACGTGTGCAACTAAAGACAACTTTGTGTGTGCGAATTGCGGCGGTGACCATCCTGCTAGCTACGGTCGATGCCCGGCGCGGACAGCTGCTCAGCGAAGAAATAAGATGTTTGTTCTGGGTCCAAAGAGTGCAAGCGCACCATCGAACACGAAGAATACGTCCAGAGCGCCACAACTAACTGGTTTGGAAACAGAGCACGCATCTCATTTCCCGCGTCTCACACCGATAAACGAAGTTATTGAGCCAACGCAAACGGTCACAGCGGCTGAGAAACCTGTTGGAAAAGAGTCCGAAAAGCGCACCTATGCGGCCGCAGTAAACCGACCTCAAGTACCACTTGGCAACAGTCAGCAGGAAAACTGCCAGCATGTGATACGCGCTGTGTTCACGGCACTACGTTCCCACGTCGCGAAGATGCCTGCTAGTAAAACGAAGGATATGCTGGAAGCAGTGCTGGCTCTTGAGTCAGTAATACGCTGCTCTACTACCACATACACTCAGTAGCATAATGGCAATGTCTCGCCCACTTGGTCCATTCCGTCGTCCAAAAGTGCCCTTAATAATACAATGGAACTGCGCCGGTATTCTACACCGTCTTTCTGAACTCAGCCTTTTCCTTCGAGACATACCTATACCAATTCTAGCCCTCTCGGAGGCCGGTCTCCCAAATGGAAGGACGATCCCAGGGTACATCAGACATGGAAATCCGAGTATACCATCATTTGCAAATGGAAGTGCGATGATATACATCAGGCGACAAATACCTCACGTCACCTTACCAGTGCAAGACCTTTGATCTACCTTCTTGGAAGTCGCCGCTATGCAAGTGTGCCTAGGAAAACGTAAACTCAGTGTGGTGTCGGTGTATATAAGTCCGCGCAGGAAGGTCTCCATGGAGGCGTTCATAAAGGACCTTTGCATTCGTTGCCCCTCTCCTATAATATTCTGTGGGGACTTTAACGCACATCATTCGCTTTGGGGAGATAAGACTGCAGATTCCCGAGGCAAGGAACTAGTCACAGCCGCGGAAGCTGCTGACTTGTGTATCGCGAACGATGGCAAACCGACTTTCTTCAGACCACCAGATTCATGGAGTGCCATAGACCTCGTGATCCATTCTACAGACCTTGTCGTATCGTCAACAACGGCCCCAGACAGGATGGGCAGTGACCACTTTCCGATCTTCACCAACATCACCGGATTTCACACTGCTGGGCGACAATTCTGTGCTGTTACCCGCTGGGACACATACAGAGAAGCGTTGGACGAATCCCCTGGTGAGCTGTTCGCAGATATGCTGCGGAGCAAAAGAGTGGCTACCTCAATGTTGAAACTGCCAGAACATTTCCCTACTCCTGATTTGAAACTAAAGAACCTCTGCGCAGCGCGTAGGAGAGCGGAGCGAAAACTAATGAGAAAAACGCGAAATCCATCTGCGAAAACTGAATACAACAGGATAAATGCTGTCATCCGTCGTCACACAAAAAGATTAAGACGAGTTCAATGGGCTGCTTTCTGTGAGAGTTTATCGGCGTTTACTCCCATGACAAGGATATGGGGAGTAATGAATAGCCTATCCGGAAAGATTCGCCTACACAGGCCATTCGAAGCACTTGCTTTAAAGCAAGGAAAAGATTTGCAAACCCTTGCAGAAGATTTTGCAGACGTGTACACATCTGGCAGATCAGCAGGAGTATCGAACCCTCTGTTGTCTGAAGCATTCCATACCATGGATACGCCGTTCACCTTTAGTGAGTTGGATTTGGCGCTTAGCAAATTAAGAAGACGCTGTGCTGTGGGTCCCGATTCGATCAGCAATCAGATGCTGACAAATCTGCCATATGAACGAAAACGAGCACTTCTGGACATATTTAATCACGTCTGGAGCACAGGAGAGATCCCAGAAGCGTGGAAGACAGCATGGGTGGTTCCAGTGCTCAAGTCCGGAAAGGATCCTGCAAATCTCACCTCATATCGGCCAGTATCGCTAACATCATGCGTATCAAAGTTGATGCAAAGACTAATATGTACGAGGTTAACATGGTATCTTGAGCAAGGAAATGGACTGCCATCATGTATGACCGGATTTCGTCCACGGTTGAGTGCCCAGGACAGTGTCTTGGATCTACTAAGCCATATCGAGCACCATCGCGTAGACGGCCTTTCCACACTCGCCATCTTTATAGACGTTGCCAAGGCATACGACTGTGTGCTTCTACAGGCATCATCAACGGACTCCGAGCCGTGGGCGTCTCGGGAAATGCTCTTCGATTCGTCCATGAATTTCTCAGTGATCGATGTGTACAAGTTAAGCTGGGAAGTATAATGAGTGTCAAGCGACGCATTTCCCTCGGCGTCCCACAAGGAAGTGTCCTATCCCCCTTGCTTTTTAACGTTGGCATGGCCAGCCTTCCAGATGCCCTGAAAGTAGGTCGGACGGCAGTTAAAATGTCCATCTACGCAGATGACATCTGCATTTGGATCTC
The DNA here is from genome assembly GCF_023375885.2 of Dermacentor andersoni. NCBI lineage: Eukaryota > Metazoa > Arthropoda > Arachnida > Ixodida > Ixodidae > Dermacentor > Dermacentor andersoni. The sequence continues at coordinate 118,361,638 of NC_092818.1, forward strand.
GGGGTACCAACACAAACGTTTGGCCCGGATAGCCCAGGCCGCAATCTCCACTATCGATCGCCACTTATCGACGCTTGGCCTATCCTTATCAGCAGAAAAATCAGCCTTCATGCTTTTCCCGGGAGTGAGACGCAAGTCAACACGTCTGACGCTGAATATCAGAGGGCATTCAATTCTTCGTGCAACTCATGTTCGATTCCTGGGCGTCACCATCGACAACAAGCTACTATGGCATGGTGCGGTCGAAAGTGTTGTGGCTGCATCAGTGCAAAGAATCAACGCACTTCGTCGATTGGCAGGTGTACGTTGGGGAAACAATCCTATATCCATGCTTAAACTGAACGCTGCACTGATAACAAGCCGCATTCTCTATCAGCTCCCTCTGATATCACCGTCATCGAGTCAATTCGAGCGCTTGGAGGCAGTGCACAGAAAGGGACTTCGCTTGGCGATGGGAGTTCCAACGGCGGCTTCAAACAAGAAAGTCACTAATGAGGCAGAGTCTCTTCCACTCCGCCTCTTGGCATCTCAGGCCTTGCTGACGCAGCTATTAAGGCTGGGCGAGTCACGCGCAGGCTCGGCGCTCCTCCGGCGGCTAAGATCAAGAACTCGCTCACATTTCCATGCGGCGCTGAACGCCTTCCGATTTTTAGGATTGGAATGGCCTAAACGAAGTCGCCTTGACCCGCCATGGTCTTTTCCGGACGTTACCTGCAGCCTCAATGTACCCCACCTACCGACGAAACGCACCATTTCAACTGCCGAAGCCAAGTTTATTGTGCTGGACCACTTGAGCACTGTGTTTCAAAGCCATCTACAAGTGTACACAGACGGTTCGGTGTGCGCACAAACAGATAGCTGTGCAGCGGCATTCTGCATACCATCCCTTGATGTGTCATGGTCTGGCCGACTGGATCGCGTAGTTTCCTCTACAACAGTAGAAAGCGCCGCAATCACCGTGGCTTTGCGGAAACTGCGTGCCTTTTCTGCACGAGATGTCGTGGTGCTGACGGATTCCAAGTCAGCATTACAAAGATTACATCGGGGCCTACCTCTAGAGAAATTTACAAGACAGTCTCTGGCACTGATTGACGACCTAACGAGCAAAGGATTTAACATAAGGTTTCAGTGGATTCGATCACACGTAGGAATTGATGGAAACGAGGAAGCTGACGCCCTTGCACGCCTAGCGCTGACATGCGTCCCAAAAGTGAAAGCTCCAAAAGCTTTTCAAAACCCTAAGGATGCAATCTGCCTTCACTTTAGACAGATGCACAAGAATCCACACGAATTCTGTGTGACTCATGGATTTACACGCGAACAAGCGACGCTTTTATACCGCATCAGGACCGACTCCGCATACACCCCAGCTTGGTTATTCAAGACTGGGCTTCGCGCTTCCCCACTCTGTGTTTTCTGTGGTGACATTGGTGACATCGAACATTTCATTTGGCTATGCCCACAGTTTGACACAGAAAGAAAAGCGTTGGTCGACAACCTGCAAAAAAGCGGTCTCACGCACAGTACCTTTGAAGACGTTGTTTTCCCTGGAGGGCCCGCGGCATTCAGGAAGAGAGCGCAACGACTGCTGATCGCCTTCCTGCGAGACACGGGGCTCATCGACACCTGGTGACACACCCCTGATCTCAACTCGAAGGAGGATCAGGCGGAACAATTGCCGGCTATGTATGCCAGGCTAACCCCGCCTGCTTCAACATCACCACCACCACCACCATGAGTTCGTATCTCCAGCAGTTAGGTAGGGTAAATTGGTGCCTTCATCACGTCGACGTGTAAAAAACAATGATAAAAGCATAAAACAATAAAAGAAAGCGCATGTACTGTACGTTAACTTGGACCCATTCCTCTGAAAACTAATAATCCAACAATGCCTGCGTCTAGCCGAATGACAAAGTGCAAAAATGATGAAATATCGCCCGACATTTACGAGTGCGTAGTGAGAATATTTAGGCGTTAGGTGGGGGGGGGATATATGGGCTAGGCGTCTGAGCTCCTCATGTAGAGCTCACCGAATCGATTGATGGTTGGAGGCTCCAGATTCGTCCATGAGATTTCAGTGTTGTGACGTGGCGACACATGCTCGTGCCACCACCGACTCACTAAGGGAAAGGAGAAAGGTGGCCACGAAATGGCAAAACTTCCATGCTACTGCGAGCGCAATCAGTGGATTCCGGCTCCTGTGATACATGGAGGGCCCGACCATCTAGAAGATCTGCAGGGTACCGAGCTTTGCGTCACGTCACGAAACGCTCTTTTCTCATTGGTGGAAGCGCAGGTAGCATCGCAGAGGGCTCATTCACACTAGGCCAACACGACAGCGATTTTGGAAAAAAGAGGTGGGGCGTGCCGGCAGGACACAAGAGTGTCCTGTCTACTCTTGTGTCCTGTCTGCACGCCTCACCTCATTTTTGCATAATAAATTCTTACCAACTAGCTCAGCTTTCTGTCGTTCTAAGCGATTTAGGTCTGCCGACTGTCGGAGACAGCGTTTTTACCTTCGCGTCGGCGCCTCTGTCACACTGTACCGACGCCAACCTCTCCACGGACAGTTGCCAGATTGTCGGCATCGATACAGTGCGACAGAGGCGCTGACACGAAGGAAAAAACGCTTTCGCCGACAGTTGCCTGACAGAAATCGGTGTCGTGTCGGCCTAGTGGGAATGGACCGTTAGCTTCTATAGGAAGCACAGAGATCACACAGGCAACCAACTACCTTGGCGTGCTGCCAAAGAGCATGGGCGTGCTGCCAAAGAGCCTGTGCGGCGAACGCACATATGGTGTGATGTCTGGACATATGGGGAAGAGCAGCCACCCAGGACCTATCACGCCGAAGAAGAACATACCTAACCAGCGACCGGCAAAGAAATAACGAAAAACAGAATGCGCCAGGAAGGCTGCAACTCAACGCCCGAGGCGCCAAGGCCACGTTGTGTCTGTGCCAGCTGGTGGTGACGCATGATACGTGGAGTCTTAAGAACTGGCAGAGCGGCAGCAGGACTAACAAGATGATGTCTCTAAGATTATATTGTGTTTCTGTTACGTGCAACGTCTCTCTAGCTATTCCTATCACCGCGAAGCACTGTGAATGAAACTGCGATATCTTTTTCAGCTAATTCGCTCGCATACTCTTCGCAATACCCCTAAGGTGACATTGAAAGCGAGAAAACTCTTTTTTTGTTTTGTTTTATTAAGTAAGGGGAGAACAGTTGTTTGAACAGTCTTAGTCAATATATTGTGACTCATAAGAAAAACATCTAATTTCCTCTATTTACTCCTGTGTCCTTAGTACACTCAACCGAAATTTTTATTTTTTTCCTAATTTTTGAACAGGGCTGCAACTCGTAGTTTGTCTTATTTCGTGGGCCTATCTTCATCGCTGACATCAATCTTTGATCGGTTCTGCCGTCGAATAAAAAAAGTAGGGGTTGAGATGTGTTAACTTGGTATACTTGCGTGTTGTTCTGCAATTGAGTATTGTGGTTAACTTGCGAAGCTGGTCATGTTGACTGTGAGGCAAAGGTACATGATGCAGTTTTTCGCAAGCGCAATCATGTGAGATAAACTGCGGTTCTGTGAAGTCTTATTATGCAAGTCGTTATAATGTTTTCCGATAAGCAACTCATCGTCATGTTATTTCTGTGCTATGGAGAAGCGCTGCCTATTAGACTAAACATCGCGTGTTCATTACCGAATATCATATGTTTGTGCCACCGCATAGCCCTGACTGAACAAGATGCCATGGTCAGATCCGCATTGATTGGTATCTATTTATGCTAGCTATTTGAATGGCTTGAATATCTGAAAGGTTATTTCGTCTCTTATTCCTCATCAAAACAGATTCAGTGTGTCCTGATAAACATCTGCTCCAACGAAGTAGCTCTCTGGTTTAAAATAAAAGACGGCTCTTCTTCATAGTATGGGCGTAGTTCGACGAGAAGGTACAAGGAAAGCTAGCCAAAACATCAGCTTCTTAATAACCAAAAACGAGGCGCTAACTTATAGCAACCAGACAAAATGCAGCAGCGTAGCAACTCAAAGAATTGTGAGCGCTCGACAATAGTGGAAACTATTCACAGAGGATGGCTGTGTTGCAAATACTATTTAAAACAAAGACTAATTTACCGTGATTCAGCTGGAAACGACGATAACATTGACCACGCTGAACTGCGACCGAATTTTGAGCGCGTAATTCACCACGAATATTCCTTTCAAGTTACCGATTCAGTTAAATCTTTTGAGTGGTTGTGGTTTACGTACTCTCCGAGCATCATTTATAAGTGAAGTTGATGTGGAATAAACGTAAAGAAATTAGCACCGTCGGCACTTATGATACAGAGCGTTGCGCTAGAACTGTGTCAAGTTGATTTTTTTTGTTGATGCTATACAACACACTACAACGACGGCCACTACTATGAGATGACTTAAAATACGTAATAAGGACCAGGCCCGCCTTTGGATTGGCTAAGAAGAGGCTTTTCGCATTTTATTTATTTTGTTAGTACGAGTTGACTACCCCGGTTCTTGTCGCGGCACGGTGAAGTGTCGCCTGTCATGGCGTTAGGGAAACTTGCGTATGATGTCGCCGTTGACGTTTCGGTGACATGAACTTTGCCTTGCTATTTTTCCGTAGTTCATTAAGCAGAACTACCTTTATTTTTATTTCCTTTGCAATAGAAGTACGTCTCAGAAAGAAGAGAAAAACTTATTTACATGTAATGCTGTTACAGATGATGTCGTTTCTCTTATACTGCGCTAAATGCCAACCTACTCTAACTGATAAACAGTGCTTACGACATTTCTTTACGCTGCAAGGGCGCAGGTTTTTCTAAAGGGTTATGTGACGAAGTTGTCTACGACGAATCGTTCTCAGTGTCGGGCTAACATCGCGTCGTAGCTTGTGACTATATTTCGTACAAAGGTATACGGAGAGTCGGACCTTTACTTTCGCCATTGAAGGAATGACGCTAATGCAGTGATGAATAAAAAGCTTTCTTGAAGCCTAAGCGGCAACGATTTTTGGTATTCACCAATGTAGGCTGTTGTGTAGTTCATTCTATTCATTCCGAGTTTTCAGTACAAAGCGCGCTCATTTTTGTGGGATTAAACGTCGGTTGACGGAATGCTTAACTGCTTTGGTCATAAAAGCCTGAGGCTGGCTTCCTCTTCAATAGCAGAAGAAATAGGGAAGATTATTATCCACATTTTATCTCAAAAAGAGAAGCGACCTTAGGTATCTGCAGTAACTTGTAGCACACGGCAATAATGTATATAAACAGTAGACTGTGCGCGTGTGTGTGTGCGCGTGCGTGTGCGTGTGTGTTTTCCGCAAAGAAAAGTGGTGTCGGCAAAGATGTTAAAATACATCTACGTATATGGAAACCAGAAAACAGGTGCTAAGGAATGTAGTTAAGAAAATTACGCTAAGTGATTTTCTTGAGTTCTATCATAAATCATCATCATCATCATTTATTATTCCCTTAAGGGCCCCATTTGGGGTATTACATAAGGGGGAGGCAAAACAATAATACAAACATGGAATGAATAGTCATGTACAAAGCAAAAAAGAAGAAAAAAGGCAACAACTGAAAAGACACTAAAAAGAACAGGTTTTTGCATAATTAGCTGCAAATATGGGTGGTTAGTAACTCTCGAAATTTCGAAGGGTTTCGCTCTACAACAATGGATTCCGGGAGCGAGTTCCATTGTTCTATTGCAGAGGGAAGGAATGATTTGTTAAAAGCGTTTGTAGAACCATGAAGGCGTTGGATACATAAAGAATTGAATAGACGATGTGATGAGCGAATGGGTGGAAATAAAAGTGAGGAACGAAGGTCAGGAATGTTATAGTACAATTTATGGAATAGGCAGAGTTGCGAAATTATGCGTCTTGATGCTAAAAGGGGTAGACCAATGGATAACTTTAAGTTAGTAACGCTGATAGTGTTGTCATAATTCGATAAGATAAAGCGGGAGGCACGATTTTGAGTAGCTTCTAAAGTGTCAGTCGAGTACTTTTGATGTGGATTCCAAATTGTAGACGCGTATTCTAATTTGGTACGGATGAAAATTTCATATGCTAGTTTACGAATCGACGGAGGAGACAAGGATAGGGATCTTTTAATATAGTTAAGGGGTCTTGAAGCATCGGTTTTTATTTGTTGGATGTGGTTCGACCAATTTAGTTTGTTAGTGATGATAACGCCAAGGTAGCGGTAACTGTCGACCTCGGATAAATTCACAGAGCCCAAAGAGTATAGAAATGTGGATGTAGAGCGTTTACGTGATACATGCATTAACTTGCATTTGGAGACATTTAGTTCCATCATCCAGCGTGAGCACCACTTGTCAATAGAATTTAGGTCATTTTGCAGAATGGATTGGTCAGTGTTAGTAGTGACACGACGATAAATAACACAGTCATCGGCGAATAGACGTATTGTGGATGATATGTCTGTTGGAAGGTCGTTAATGTATATTAGAAAAAGGAGTGGGCCGAGGACGGATCCCTGTGGTACACCGGATATTACTTTGGTAGTATCTGAACAGCGACCGCCAACACAGGTGAACTGGAGGCGATCTGTCAGGAAGCAAATGATCCATGATAGGATTAGTGGGTCGAGGTGAAGGCATGAAAGTTTGGACACTAGTCGGTGATGAGGGACGCGGTCAAAAGCCTTTGAAAAATCTAAGTAAATTACGTCAGTCTGAAATGAAGAATCTAAGTTTAGGTGGAGATCTGTGGTGAATTCGAAAAGTTGCGTTTCGCATGATAAGCCTGGACGAAAGCCATGTTGTTTGCTAAAGAAAAAAGAATTTCTGTCGAGGTGGGAAGCTATTTGGGAATAAATGACGTGTTCTAAAAGTTTACAGGCAATACATGTAAGTGAGATCGGGCGATAGTTGGATGGGTCGGAGCGCTTACCAGATTTAAAAACGGGGGTTACTTTGCTTAGTTTCCAGTCTTTGGGAATAGTACCCTCGCTATAGACTGGGTAAAAATGATTTGTAACATCTGGCTAGAAATGACGTTAGTGCCTTTTAGTATCTTCACCGGTATGTTGTCAGGTCCGGGGAAGCTAGATATGTTAAGTTTATTGATTAGGCTTGCGATTCCTTCAGCAGTTACATCAATGGGAGGCATTTCAGTGCCGCAAAATCTTGGTAAAACAGGAATGTTGGTGGAAGATTCACAAGTGAAGACGGAAGAGAAGTATGAATTGAAGACGTCAGAACGCTTTTCAACTGGAACATGGGACCCATTAGGATTAGTTATGGTAATGTTATGCGACTGATTTCTATTTGGTGCGAGTATTTTCCAAAATTTTTTCGGGTTTACACGGATGATATTGAGAAGATCCTGGTGATAAAATTTTTTCTTAGAAAGCTTCAGAAGGCTGTTGTACTCGCGCAGGCAGGTGAAATACTTCTTCCATTTAGGGGCGGAACCACATTTTTTTGCCACTCTGAAAAGGCGCTTTTTCTTCTGTGCTAGTTTTTTTAGTTGGTTTGTGTACCAAGGCTTTCCCATGACACCACGAATACACACAAGAGGTACGTGCTTATTGATTAAGCTGAGTAGCTTATGCTTGTACAACAGCCAGTTTGTATCAACAGACCTTCTGAAGGCAGTCGCTTTGAGGTATTCAAAAAAAATATTCAGTTCAGTGTTAATTATGGAAAAGTCAGCTTTTTTGTAGTCCCGAATTAGTTTTATTGAAAGCTGTTTGACTGGAACTGGGATTTCGAAATTGAAAAGTACAATACTGTGATCACTCAGCCCATTGACACATGCTATAGACTGAATGTATTCGGGTTGGGAAGTGAGGACCAGGTCAAGGGTGTTTGAGCCACGTGTAGGTAAATTTACTGTTTGTGTAAGGTTGAAGTTTAAGGCTAAATCAAGGAAATCTTTTGACTGGCGGGATGATGCTGTTAGAGTGTCCCAGTTTATATCCGGAAAGTTAAAATCACCACAAATAATATAGTTAGCACGCGGGAATTGAGAGGATGCATCTAAAATAACAGTGTTAAGTTCGTCGATAAAGGAAGGGTCACAATCGGGTGGGCGATAACATGATATGAGAATGCAGGTGCGTGTGGGCATGGATATGTGCACACAAAGAATTTCGTGAGTACAACTGTTAGGGAGCTGGTAACAAGGAATGCTGTTTTTCGTGAAGACAAGAACGCCACCACCCCTTCGTTCCCTCCTATCGCGTCTGTAAATAGTGTAGGGGGAATCTGCATGTAATAGCTCAGTGCTATCTATGTCAGGGGTTAACCAAGACTCAGTGAAAATGGCCATGTCTGTGTTATTATCCTCGAGAAGGGCTTCAATGGTATCTTTTTTTGACATGTAACTGCGAACATTAGCCAGTATAACAGAAAGTATGCGATTGCGTGATGTTTCAAGAGGGTTTAGTAGCGGCTGGGAGGGAAAGGAGAGTGCTGGGCAAGCCTGAAGTGATGGCTAGGATTTAACTTGTAAAACTGAGTCTGATTGCACATCATATAAAAACTGTCTATCATTCATCTGAAGTTTATCGAAGCGTATCTTGAAAGTGGAGGCGTTGTTTTGTTTCGCATAGGCGTACAACTTTTTCCTTGCAAGCCGGACGCGCGATGAAAAATCTTCCCGGATAGAAATTGCCGTACCTTTAAGCTTTGGCCCGGCAGACAGAATACTACACTTATCTTTGTACCGCGCAAGTTTTACTATAATTGGTCGGTGTTTACCGGCCTGGAAACGGCCAAGCCTGTGTGCGCGTTCTATGTCATGTTTGGTTATGGAAATTAGAAGTTTATCTGCACACAGTGAAATAACGCGAGACTCTGATTGCTCCCAAGTTTCATCATGCGCATCCTCAACACCGAAAAAAAGTAGGTTGTCCCGGCGAAGGCGGTTTTCAGAGTCATCGCATTTCTGTACGAGGTCGTTTATTTGGGAAGTGAGTTTAATTATTTCAGTATTGTCACTAGATGCAGGTATCGAGTGATTTGATTTATCAACGTCTACAATTTTCTCAAGGGCGTCTACACGGGTGGATAGACGGCCGACCTGGTTTTCAATGGTGGCCTGTGTAGCACGAATTAGAGCGAGCTCAGACAGAACGGTGTTCTGAGAGGTTTCTAAACGGAACAGGGCGCTAGCAATGGATTCAAGGGATACCGGAGTGGGGATGTCATTAACAGGACCGGGGTTAAGCTCAATGTCCCCAGAAAGGGCTAGTAAAAGGAAAGTGAGGTGAGCATTCACACAAAATGAACATAGCAAGTGGCACAAAACTTTCCGATTGGCATCAAATGTGTCAAAGGGGCACGACACCGCAATAAACATTCGGTCGCTAGAACGAACACATCTTGCACAAGGTAGGTAACTAACCTGCGCATACAAAGTCGGCATCATGACCATGCTCGGTGCGGTGGCGTGCCCCAAGTGGTCCCAAGACGGAGGCTGCTTAAGTAGAAGTAGCGAGTCTCCCACGCCGGAAGTTGCTCGCTGTGGCCAGGTGGAAAGCACGGTTTGGGTTAGAAGCGGCGGGCTTGAGGCTGAGATGGTTTCTTGGTCCGAAGGCAGGGGAAGTTGGCAGGCGATGACATTCCAGTTGCGAGTAAAAGATGAAGGGCAGGTTCCACCAAGAAAGGCAGCCGAAGTGATTGACGAGAGCAGCAGCGCCTGCGCATACAAAGTCGGCATCATGACCATGCTCGGTGCGGTGGCGTGCCCCAAGTGGTCCCAAGACGGAGGCTGCTTAAGTAGAAGTAGCGAGTCTCCCACGCCGGAAGTTGCTAGAGGCTGTGATCACAAATGTTACACATAGAGATGACAGAAATAAGAAAAAGCCTGTCAAGAGCTGGAAAAGCAGACGCGCATTCTTTCTTGAGCAATCTCTAAATGGGTTTAGATGTTGTAATGGCGCAAGAGATGTACGATGAATAAATATTACACTAGCAAGACTAAAGATGCGAAATAAGCGCTTAAGAATTGCAATGGTTTCCTAGAGAGAAGCGGTCGTCGCCCAGCGGGATAGCAACGGTAGGGGAAACGAGGTTCCGCAATATGCGAGAATGCGAAGCACATTCTTGGGCGGCTCTTCTAAGATTGCTTATATTGTGTTTATTTCTTGTGAGAACATTAGCTTGTTGCCGCATTATCTGGCAGTCGGCTCACGAGGACGGTTTATTGCACATAAGGGATGACTGAATAAAAAAAAAAGGGAACATGAAGAAAAATACAGCGGCAAAGCAAGGAAAACAACGAAAGAAGATATTGTAGCTCCCTCCTGCTCACGGCAAGCAAACGTAACCAAGTTTTCTTCCTACAGAATGGCTTCCTTTCCTTCCCGACAGCGTCGTTGCTATTAGGTAAAAAAATGAAATGAGGAAAAGGCCAACTTTTACAGAAACGTAACGGTATAAACAAGGGGGCTAGCCACGGCAATAATACGTTTGACCAAACGAAGGAGATGCCACCCGCAGGCACATAAAAAGGGTGTTTACTCGTGAGAAGCGACCGTGAGTGTATTGGATCAAACGAATGAAATAAAAGAAGTGCCGCCAGCGAAGTTTCTGTTGCTCTGTTTGTTTTGCGACATGCCTGCCCGTTTTCTTTGCGTCGGCGCCTTAGTCTTCGAGAAAATTTAATCGCCGTTCTCGACAGTGAAACGCCAGTAGGCGCAGCGGTAGCGGTCCGATTGCGCGAAGCGGCCGTAGCAAATTGCATTCCAGGAATGGGGCACTGCTTTTACATATTATACTTTGATGTGGAAGATAGCGCCAGCCCAGTACGCTAGGCGAAAGAAAAGTCATAAACAACCTGGCAAAGGTGCATTTTTCTGCTGTAGTCGTCAAAAAATAGTGTGAGTAACGAACGAAATTGGTCAAGTGTAGCTCACATTTCTGGTACGCGTATTACCATTTCAATGACCTTTAAAATAAGCTTTAACGAAATAAGGAATAACATTCTTGCGGCTAGTAATTTCAAGTAATAAAAATGATGCTAGCTAACATTGTTTCATGCCACAGCGAATATTGGTCACGTTGAAGATTTATAAAGTATTGATTTACTTTAGTTCAATTCACCTGTTCTTGCACTGCTGAGGTGCAACTTTAAGGGAACGATTTTGAGGCAATCACTATATAATGCAACGTCTGCGCTTACTCCTCAAGTTGCTCTGTTAACGTCCTGTAAAGTTGATTCTGCATCCTGCTGGAAGCAAGCCCACGTATATTAAGCGTTGCGACTCGAATGTTATTTTTGAAAGCCATCTTAATGTTGAGTGATCAGGCCGATAGCACAACGCTTACCTTAGTCGTGCGATGTCTTGCAGAGTGACGCCAAGGCGCCGTTTTTATAGCTTGGCTTTGTCATGGCGTTGAAGCGCCCGCGAGCGTCACGTGTTCGTGACGCGTTTCTTTTTGCCGGTGACGTAGTTGCATTCCTCCTCCTTGTGAAGCCGTCGCTTTTCGCGTATAGGCTCATCCGCGTCTTCAAGTGGACGCTTCATAGCAGCATCAGATACAGACCAAAGCATTTATTTCTCCCTATTTGGCACATTTATATTACCCTGGTCTCCATAATGCACAATGTACCACCTGCAGAGCGCGCCTGCCAGATCTTTTCCACTGTTTGTGGTGGTGCCCAACGCCCATGGCGGTAGAGCCTTTTCCCAACCTTTGCTTTTCCTCGTGGGAGGCCGCTCTTCGGCCCACTTGCTCGGATGACTATTTCTCGCTGGTGGACAGTGCTTGCCTAGAGATGTCGGCCAGGGGGCTCTCGGACGTCTAGGGGCCCAACTACATTTAACAAGCGTCAATAAAATTTTATCCATCCATCCATTCCCATCCATGCTTGCAGAACTGCTTTTCACTCTTGCGTCAACGCCAGAAAACGCCGGGAAAACACTGAATGTGGGTACAGGTGTTGTGGCCTTCACGGAGGAGAAGACCAACAACCTTGACTGTCGGATCAGCGGATTTAAAGTCAGCAGCTTTCCACTTGTCGCTGCTCATTTATCTGACCTCTCCTAATTTCTCGAGACGCAGCGTACAAGGTCGTTCGTGACGTTGAAAGCCAGCCAGTGAGTCTTTACGCGCACCTCCTGCTTTTCGGGATCAATCACTAAGCCCGTGTGGTCCTTCACAGTGATCTGGCTTGCACGAAGTAGCGTCTTCTTGGCGTCTTCGGTTCGCAAGTTTATCAACCAGTCATGTGGCATCTGGTAGACACCTATTCCGCTCACCTGCTGTATCATATTGGTGTCCTTTAATGGCTTGAGAAAATTGTCGATCCCGTAAGGCCATCCTGCAATGTCCCAATGTAGGATGACAGTGGACTTCAGTCCGTCACCGGCGGGCAGAGGGGGCACAACCACACGGTAGTTCTTGAGCACGCAGAAGCAAGACTTACAACCACCTGCACTGGCCACTGTCACAGCTCGTGTGGAGCCTTCTATACTGCGTGCGCAGGCGTCGCTGAGCAGAAGCAGAACGACGCCAGGTGACTCCATGGCTCTGGTTGACTAAACATGTGCCCAGTGCGTACGTCATTATACAAGTCATGCCGTATCCATCTGGCGCACTAAACGTGTGGCTTAGTGCGTGCGTCATTAGGCAGATGACGGCGACGCCAATGGGGAGGAGGTGGCGCCAGGACATACGCGTATAAAATTAGTTTACAAAATAAAGAATTCGCAGTTCCTCTGGAAAGGCGTAGCACCGACTGCGATAGCAAATAAGCAGATAGCAGTACGAAGTAAGGATAGTTGTTTTATCGGCTTACTAACTAAGTTACCAATGATAGAATGTGTAAGCGTGACTGAATGAGAACATAGAAAAGAACACACACACGGAAACAGCGCTGTCTTTTTGTGTCTGCTTCTTTCTACGTCCTTGTTCAGTCGCGCTTACGAATCATATCATGGATTCAAACTAAATGCCCGTCAACGTTTTTTAACTAAATTATCCAGCATGGTGACACGTACGCACAGGTAAAGTTGAACACACATCGCTCGATGAGAGCGAAAACTGTCTGTGAAAACGCTGGAGTTAGGAATCATGGCAGCAGCCGCGAGCCAATTGGCATCGGCGCATCTGTCGCTTCAACGACTACGAAACGTCGAAAGTACCGCGCATACGAAGCTACCGGCACCACACGCACTCTGAAAACATCGCAGATCGCTTTGAAGATGAGGCCCGCGCGGGAGCGCACTTTAGCCACGTCGGAAACCGCTTACAAGACACACGAGCGCCGGCAACGCGTCCCTACAGCATCCGCCAAAACGTATACTACGGCGTCCGCGACTCCCGTGGCCAACGCCGTAGTAGACGCCACGATGGCCTCCACTTTGTACGGAGCGGCGGGCGAGGAGGACATCGAGGCACCCTATAGTAGCCGCCAGACAAGAAGGCCCTCCTCCCTCGCCTCATCCCCCACTGTCTCGCGCTCCACAGGAGCGGGCACGCATCCTAGCCGCGTTCCTCGCTCGTGCACGCGAGATTGAACCGCGTTCGCCGGCTGACTGAGCCCACCCTCGCACACTTTCACTCATACGGAACCTCACGGCGATGGCAGGAATGCGCTCAGAGTGTCCATATAATTGCTATCACAATAAAAGCATTGATGTCCAATCGAACGCCGCTGAGTGGGCATTAGAGATATGAAGTGCTCGGGGGCAAGCGAGCGCGTTGAGACGCTTGGCGCGTTTTCATTTGGCCTTACCGAGGCATAGTTAGAACGCTTGCGCAGTGAAAGAACGCGCGGAAAAACATATTTCGCCAAAATAACTATCAGGTTTTCGCATTCCCGCACGTAAGCTGTCTTAGGTATCTCTACCAAATTTTTGATTGTTTTTATTGTTCTGTGTGAGAAAGACGTCTGTTCTTACGCATTTTCTAAAGCGTAGCTGAAAACAGATAATTCTGCATTGCGATAGGCGACAGAGTAGCGGCAGAAACAATAACGACATCAAGGACAAGATAAATGACATCAGCCTAACGCGCAAGGAAGAAAAGTATCATAATTGAAAAGAAAAAGAAACATTATGGCGCTACTCGAGTGACAAAAAAGCTCTCCGTTCATGAGTACTCGAATAGAAGTGCATTTGAGCAAATGCGATTTTCAAAAAAGCAGTTCCTTTCACGTTTACATTTATGCTGCCATCGGAAAATGCTTATACAGAATACCCTTCGCACAACGGGGTTCTGCATTGGTATTGCAAGGGTGTCAAAAAAAAAACAGAGATGGTGTGCATGAGAATACCCTTTTGAAGTCTAGAGTGCGTCACCTGCATTGGAGAGGAAAGAAATGTTCTTCGGGGACATCTTTGAGTACCAAGTGCTACTCTTACCGCCTGTTAGCCGATCAGATCTGCAATTCTAATAAGCCACTGTAACATCTTAGAATCAGAAAAACCTATTTAACTCTTCGTATTCAAGATTATGTGCTTTCCTCTGCTCAATTTCTAACTAGTTGAGCAAATAGAAGATAAACAATATTATGATATTTACATCAAGTGATCATGAAACGTTGCTTTTTTTTTTGCTTGCATGTATGTGCTGAAGAAGGTATCAGAAAAAAAAGAAGAAACTTTGCCTCCCGGGGGTAAGCAAGAATGAAATGTCTCTAATTTTGTTCCCAACATAAATAACTCTTCCTCTTTTGACCCAATTCTCTTAATCAGCGTGTACACGGACGCGAAGGAGCAGATCCTCAAATAAAACGAGACATGACCGCTTTTCTACGCAGGTCTTAGGCATGTCTAGAGGAGCTCCATAGTTCAGCTGTTGTTTTTGTTGACGTCATTAAATTAGTCATTCCTCTTTTTCTTGCCCTTGATGAAATGGTCAGTTGTGCATTTGGTTTTTTTTTTCGGTCATACCTGGCCACGATGTCCCACACGCTCTCCGAATTTAATACTAAGCTTCGACTTTATATAGTGTGCAAGAAAGTTCGTCTTACGCCAAATGGTGACAAAGTCATAGCAATAATTAGATAACAAAACATTCAAGGAGAGACCGTCAAGGAACACAATCCTAACAATATTACCACGCCATTGAAGTCGGTTCTTTATTGCAATTGAAGTGTCATAACGTTGAAACAGCACTCTGACACTAAACTGCTTTATCTAATACATCCCAGAGGATGGCAGTGCGAAAGCAACGCTTTTCTCGCATCAAAATTTAAAACAGTTTTCAATATTATCCACCGGCGTAGTCCATACTATTTCGATCC
This sequence comes from Dermacentor andersoni, assembly GCF_023375885.2. Lineage (NCBI taxonomy): Eukaryota > Metazoa > Arthropoda > Arachnida > Ixodida > Ixodidae > Dermacentor > Dermacentor andersoni. The sequence goes on from NC_092818.1 coordinate 118,376,891, forward strand.
AGTCAAGCAGTGACCGGCAATCGATCTCCATTTCCTTCTCAGATGAAAGCGAAATATATATGACTCTTCTAATGCTTCCATGCACCTTTTGTATAAGCATGCACTGTGATTTTTTTCTTTAAATCAATACTCAAAAGCAGTCACGAGATTTTAACGTATTGGTATTTTGACGGCTTAGCTTGACAGTAAATTATGCAAAAGAAACCGAACTTCCCATGAACATTTCTCTGAATATAGAATTTGCGCCCATATTAAGAATAAAAAATATTGAAACGTAATATATCAAGGTTCCTCTCTCTCTTTTCTTTCCCCGCTTTTCCTTCCCGGTGCCGGCGCACTTGTAGATTTTGGCAAAGAAATGTTCCTTTTCTTGATGCCAAACAATTACTGGCAGACGGGAAGACTCCACCATTTTTATGCGGTAGTCAGTATATTTGATGCCATTTTAGTGACTACAAAAGTTACGAAGGAAATGCCAGTTTTCGAGTCCCTACAGAAGCGATGCTCTAAGCAGTGGTGGCAGCTAATCTATTTTCTTACGCGTCATTCCAGCTTTGTGACACTTTGTGAAGCCGGTGCATACCTTTGTGTAGCTTAGACGTCGGGGAAATTCTGTCGTACTGTCGATTAAACGGGACAGCTTGACAGTTTCAAGACGTGTCTAGCAGTGAAGTATTTTAGGAGCTGTTCTTGACGTATTGGCCAGTTTTACCGTCCGAATAAAAGACGGCAAACGTGTTCTTCAGGCAGATAAAATTACTGCAGTTGTAGTTACCGAAAGGGTGTCAAGCAGTCGCGACATGTTTGACGGTTCTCACAAGAGCATTCTTGCCGCAGCAAATCTGGGCCCACTTGCGATGCCGTATCTTCATGGCCGAATCCAAGACCAAGGTTCATATTTCTTTGAAAGCATTTTTTCTTTCGTCTCAAAGTCCGTGTAATCAACAAAAGCAGACGGGGGAAAATATGAGGTGGCTTTACCTGTGATACAGCCAGAGTGGGGTACATGAAACATTATGTGCTTGCTGCTGAAGGGGTATGGGCACATGGCACATAAACCACGTGACCAAATACACAAGTGACATTTATTCACTCAGAAAGCTTACATGCTTAACTTATAATCCAGATGGTAGGGGTCCTGCAGTCTAACGTTGCAATCGTGCTCGCTCTCTATTCTTAGTAGGTCCGCCGTTCTCAAATTTCGTGGGCGCGAATTGGCATCCCTCTACTTTGCTGCACGAGTCTCTTTACACCAGTTCTGGGTCCTACGTGACAAACGTGGGGGCTATGCATGATAGCACCTGATCATCCCAGGTTTGAATTCAATGGTGCATACCTACTACGTCAGAGTGAGCTTTCTCAAACGTGACCGCACCCGCTCCGATCGACATAGGCATTGTTGGTCTATTCTCAACTAAACGGCGTGTGAATGGCTAAATTTATCTTCGACTGTGTACTGCTTGGCGTGAAAACGGCGCCATCTGTATACGCTACATATGCATGATCGAGTAACGATTGCTTTCCTCTGCACAATGATACCAAAACAAGCGGTGTGGGCAATACGGTTCCGAAGATACTACCAATAATATTACATCTTTGCATTAGGTAACTGTAGCTTTGCATAATATTTAATAAGCTATAACCCAAAATATGCTTACCGTAGTTAAATATGTCTAGAATCAGAAATAAACCTGCAAATATTGGACAGTTATACTCTGAATGGAAACACTTTATTCCTTTCTTTTTTCTTTCCATCCTTCTTGGTCTCTGTATTTTTACGACATCCTTTCCTTTCGGTGCAATTGCTAGAGCGCTGTCGCTCTAGCAATTGTCGGAAACTGCGAGTTTCCGACATCATCGATAAATGGCATTCAGCAGAGTTATTTGTTCCTGTGTACATGAAAGCAGTGGAACCGAGGTAATGAGCAAGATAAATGAAAGCTCAGGTTCTCTGTATCTCACATTCGTCATTTCGATTCGCCACCGACGTGTTTTTTTTTCTTCTGTCTCCTCCCACACGAACGCTAAGATTGAAGACCTCCCAAAGAACCGTCCTTTCTGCGTCCACCGCGGTGCCACCCTTAAGCTTTTTTTTTTTGCTCTGAAGGGTGGAGATCATGAAGCAAGAACGTTTCTTTTCGGACCATTGCCATTGTTGATGACGTTAGTCGGCGACGTCGTATGCGACGAATGCTCTCGCCAACATTTCCTGCACAATCTATTTATTATCTTGCTGTCCAGTGGGCACAAAATTAGCCTCGCGTCTATCAGCAAACTTTTTCCATTGCCGCAAAAATCACCGGTGCGCTCTAGCGTGCTGGGCAGTGGCCCACGGGGCAGCCTCATGAAGAAAACTGATGGACCCAAAGTTTCAGTGGGTGCAGGCTCATTACAGTACAGTTGAAGAGTGTTTCTTAATGTTCGTTCTTTGATTCTTCTTGGGCACTGTTAGCCTTAAACTGTTATTGAGGACTAGAACCAGAGAGAAACTTTAAGGAAAAAAAGACAGGCAAGGAGTGAACGCTGCTACTAAACGATGTTATGTGTTGCGAAGGGCAATGGAGCAAAGAGATTTAGAAATAAATGAAATGATGCTGATTGCTGATTCTAGATCCAGGAAGCACAAATGAAATTCGCTCGCAGAACGATGTGTCATTATAAAAGGAGCATTGGTATTAGAACGACATAGCATTCTGGGACATGCGCGTTAAGCCGTGGCCATTTCAGGAGCTGCTTCTAAGGGACGGCACTGAAGATTCATTCTACCAGCATCTGGCAAAAATGTCTAAGTTGAAGGAAGAAAGTTGTCAAATATTTTTGCTTGGACATATAGTAATTAGGTCATCATGGTAAATGAAAGCAGCATCAAATCATACGTAGACAAACCTAGGAAAGAAAGAAAGACACTTCACTAAAATTTATCTTGATGATACTTTATTTAGTTTATCGGCTTCATTTTTCCATTTGCTTTGCTTCTGGTGCCTGTGCTTATCAGCTCATTCTACGAAGCGGTTTGCTCAAGCATGAATTTAGCAAACATTTCGACAAAAACGGTAAAAAAATCACCGACAATTACGATACTCCCTAATTGCGAAATTTCAACACAGCTGTATACGTGGTTTCATTCGGCGATGTATTGACTGACGTGGACAATCTGTCACGTGCGGCACGTTGCAAATTGCCTCGCAAATCGGGAGATGACGAGAGGCAACGCGTGGGTGACACGCGGGAGCCATTCACAACAGCAGCCGCAGACACACCTCCTCTCATGCAGCGCTTTCTTTCCATATATTGACATGTGTACTTATCTAATAATGGTGAATTATATTGAACCTATTGTTTGATTTAGGATCTCAGTATGTGACACGGCATGTGTGCTCGTTCTTGGGCAATTTCCCAGCATGGTTATCTCCCACTGCGAATTCTACATAAAACCTGGAGATGTAATGTAGGCTTACAGATATCTCTAATGCACATCGATCTGTTGTTAGGTTGGCGGAATATGTATCACAGTTTCTATGATTTACTTTACTTTCAGTTAACTATTTGATATGTATCACTGTAGGTGTAGTCTTTCTCCGCCTATCCCCCCGAATGGATATGTTTTCCTGTGACATAAGAGGTACAGAATCCCTAAATGTTGGTTTATAGCAGCATACATAGCAGCATACATTGTGAGCAATGCAGAACTCCAAGTTCACCGAATTTTGAACCGGCGGAGCTTCTCATATTGGTAGGGAAGACTCCTGCAGGTGCTAGTGTTAAATGCAGAGTCTGGTGCATTCAAGAGGGTGCCGACTGCCTATTTCCCACGGAGAAAATACGTGTGCCCAGCCGCACCTACGTTATCAAGTCACTACATGGAGCGGACCTCAAGCTTCTCCAAGCGGATAAGGAAGGCGGCTTTGTTCTTCCATCCACTGTTGCTCACAACTAGAAGGCCGGCACTGCCGTTGCAAGCAACTTTCAAGTTACCAACGTCAAGCCTTCAAAGGTGAGAAGCTAGCGTCTTCACTGCGGTCGTTGAAGGGCTTGAACATATCGGTCTTTTGATCAATGACCCACAAAGCAGAGGTTCCCTTCAGCGTCATCGTTTCGGAACAAGGCACTTGACATCGCCTGGTTGGAAGGTTCCTACAGCGTTACATAACCATCCTGGGTGTGGAAGACCCATGCCTCATCAAGAAACCGCAAGAAGTGTCCGACTATCTTCAGCACGAGTCCACGCTAAGGACTTATTCATTGCCGCGGAACCAGGTTTGAGCTGAGGTGATCGAGTGCATTGACCTCTATAGGTGCGTCCGTTTTCAGAAGTCTGGCGGAATTATCATTAAGCACTTTTGAGAAATTCTGAGCTTTTATTTACTTTCCACCTTCATAAAGCACAATGGTCCACTTTTTATTCAATAGGAACGTGGACACATGCTGGTATTTTGCTCTTAGACTTAGTGACGTTCTTTTAGCAAATTATGACAGTGACCTTATGAAATGCCTGCAACAGAGAAGCTCTGTAAAAGCATTCAGATTTATCGGCGACTTTTTTAGTTTTTTACATATCTAACCTTTGTGACATTCAGCTTCATGCTGGACTAAATGCTGACGTTGTTTCGGTTCTGCATGAAGAAACTAGAACAACTGCATTTCCTATTGATAACTAACTTAGGTCCCTTGACCCTGAACTGTTTTTATCCATCCACGCATGCTGGTAATTTTTATGTGACCATGTGCGCTCCATGAACAGCCTACTACCTTACAGCTAGGCGAATTCGAAGCTAGTGAAGCGAACGATTGCCAAATCTTCTTTAGGCGCTGCCTTGTTGCGGTCTAGCCTTCACACAATTACCAGCAGTTCTGATTCGGAGAATGGCAGGGTACCCGGACAATTTGCTCTCTAGCATTACCGAATGTGTTTTTTTTAGCAGACAGCCAAAGACAACCAATACCCGACAAAGGACACAATAACAAAGGGAGAAGTTCGCATTCAGGAATCGTGGCCATTCCCTATTTTCACCTTATGTGTCCTTGTTGAAAAAAAGTGGTTATAAAAGAAATGGTAGCACAAAAAGCAGGCATGAGAGCTGTTTTCTCAGCCGAAAATGAATCCTCCAATATGTGCCAGAAAGAGAATAGGGAAGACATGGGGCCTCACAAGTGCGATAAGAAACACACAAAAATGTTTGCTGATTGCTCTCACACCTTAGTGTACAAGATGCCTCCTAGCGTGCGTTTGATGCTACATCCGCCAAACTGGTCCTTGCGTAAACGGCCACCACCGAGAATATCTGAATATAATGAAGGGGTGTGTTGGCAGTCACCTAGCTGCGCATAGCTCCAGTTGTGGTCGTCACGCTGTATTTCATCAATGCAAAAGTCGAAGGCGCTGCGCTGATCAGCGAGCACGTGAGATACGCGAGGCCTTCTGCACCGACAAGAAAGGCGATATGTGCGAGAGTGTGCCTTAGATATCGCTGCTCACCAAGGAACTAGCGTTAAAACAATTATGGGATTTTACGCGCCAAAACCACTTTCTAATTATGAGGCACGCCGTAGTGGAGGACTCCGGAAATTTCGACCACCTGGGGTTCTTTAACGTGCACCTAAATCTAAGTACACGAGTGTGTTCGCATTTCGCCCTCATCGAAATGCGGTCGCCGTGGCCGTGATTCGATACCGCGACCTCGTGCTCAGCAGCCCAACACCATAGCCACTGAGCAACCACGGCGGGTAACGAACTAGCATATTTTGAGTGTATATGACGGCAACTATTAAGTAGTGTTGTCTGTATATATTCATTATCGTGACTATGTTACTGACGATGCATACCTACTTTTGTATGCTCTCCTCTCCCTCCAGCATATTGAATTTTCTGTATAAGCTGCATGTGTGCGCAATAACATATTGGTAGATAGCCAGCGATTCATCTGTCCCAGTCTGCACCTCCCGTTATTTGCGCTGTTATTTATATTTTCCTATATCCATGAAAGTTGCACCCAAACCATTTTCTAAGGCACATGCTATCCGCATAGTCTTTATAACGATGTTGAATATTACAGTTAGATTATACTTGCGATGTTAGCTCTGCTGTGGCGAGGGAATATTTTCACATCATGGTGAGCCTACATTTATTATAACAATGCTCCCTCAGGTTTGCCCTTAAATTGTGTTTTACACTATTCAGTCTCCGCTGTCATGTTTGTAAACTACCACAACCCTTCTCTTACCTCAACTTTTGTTATGACTGTTACTTTCCCAAATTTTATCAAAACATAAGTTATCAAATGACGACAGCACTACTCAGCTTTCGTTAGCTCAACAGGTGAAGTATTGTGGGAACTAGGAGGTAATCTTTCACGGCATCCTGCTAAACTGACAGCAAAAGTACAAAAAAGAAAATCGCCCAATAAGAAGTGAATGATGCGACAAGTATTCATGTATTGCAAGCATTTTTTCCGGAAACGAGTATATACTTTTGCTTGTTGTGACCGGTTTCCTCGTTCCCTTGGTGAAAGCGAATACGATACTGCTTGTTCAAACTCAGGAACGCGAAAAGGAAAAGCCGTGCGTTCATGTTTCTGGCAGCAAGTTACGACGGGGAAAAAAAGAAAGCAGCTGTGCTTGTTCCTGCGCCAGGCTTACAAGCACCAAAATCCTCTTCACAAGGTGGCAGGCAATGTGCTTGCGTTTTTTTATGTAAAGATTTCAGGTCGCGGAAGTTATATTCCTCTTCTAGCCAAAAGCATGAAGACTGTGACACTTTCCTTCCATATAGCTGTTATACATAGAACAGCCAGATTTACCAAACGGGAAATTGTTAGACTATTTTAATATCAAATATCTGTAGAATCGTCGTTTTCAGCGCTCACGTCGAGTGCCAGCAATAGCGCGCAGATATCGTAAAATGCGATACTTCGCCATAGAGAAATAATGATTTTGTTTATGACACGCTTATAGTTATTAGAGGAGAGCGTCACATTTTTTTTATTTTTCCTGCATTTTGGATGTCCCCAGTTTTCCGTTGTACGAGCATGATGTGCTGAACTTCAGATTTTTTGAAGCAGCGGGAGAAACAGCGCACTAGAGATTGCATAAACACATTTCTTATTTAAATGTAATATGGACAGCGGTATTCGCTCTCAAAATAAGGAACGCTGCTGCTTCAGCGTATTGTCGACAATTTGGGTTCACGTTTGCTTTCTTTTACGCACCTGTCATGTTCACAGTGAAGATTCATGTTGAAATTGACGAATACCGTGTCTAACGAACTGCGTAAAATGTCTGCACAAAGCGAACCTAAAGTGCAGAACAAACACCGACCTCTACAGGCACACTGAGCGACAGCGGCGTAGCATACTTACAGCTGCACGATAGACAAGTTGCTGTTAAATCCGTATTGTAACCGGTTTTGGACCACCGTTCTGACACTATTCAGACCGTCATCTGTCACCCACACTTTGCTTGAGGTCGTCGCTATCACAAATGGGTCGTCGTGGCGCCATGGCGGGGACGATGCTAAAAACCACGCGGCTGCAGGAATACTGGAAATGCGTTTCCGTGGGACTCGGCAAAGGCGAATATTTCTTTGGAAAAAGTGAGTTTGCGAAATAGTGTTTTAAGCACTCGTCGGTGGCTCCTGTGTCCTTCGGATTCGAAGCAGCTGATTTTATTGCAGAAAAATTGAAAAGCGGGAGATTTTATTACGTCATGTTGGATGCTAGCTGCTATGCCAAGCAGACTAAGCGGCATTTCCCAATGCCAGTAATAACAATGGACGTATGTGTTTTTCGGCACCTTGTAAATCATGCCCACCAGCCTCCGAAGTACATATCTGCAACGTGTTTTCCTTCAATATCGCTGAATGCAGAGAAAGAAGGTTACTGACTTTGTTCACTGTATATTGAAATCATGGGATGCATTACCTTCGAAGGAACTTGCGCTTTGTTTTAAATGTATTTGACTGAATTGCATGCAATTTGCCTGGGGTTCTCATAGGAGCACCCTATTCATAGATCATGCTGAGGAATCTATGAAACGCTTCATAAGAAGACGACCATGAGAGTTGTGTGGCAAGGACAATGGTAACGGCAAGCATGACGGATATGCGAATTAGAACAAATCATCATATACTGAAGCACCGGTTAGATTGACTAAATAAGCAATCGTGTCTGAACAAATACTAGTTTCCGTGACTTGGAAAACATGAAAGACTTAAGAGCAGTATTTCGCAATTAACTAACGTTCTTCCACGAAATCACATTTTCTTCAGCTCGAAGGCTGTTATACAAAAAAAATAGAATGGGAGAAAACGTTTTCCCTGGAAACCACTGGACCAATTTTTATGTGGTTTCTTGTATTTAAAACAATGCGTTAAACCATAGCTAACGCATGAATTGTATTTACAATTCTTGCGAGATATTCATATATATTTGAAAAAAATATTAGCAGTTCAAGTATGGAGGTTACAATGGTGTAACTGAGCAATAAAAAGTAATGTCACAGTTGTGTAAGGAGGCTTTAGTAATATAAATATATCAAGGGGACATAATTGATGTATTATTGTATACACCGCTTTGGAGTATATTGCACTATTTGTATGACATTTGCAAAACCCTTGATATCACTTGAACTATTTCCCGTAAACTTTAATTTCGTAATATTAATGTATTCTGTTGGGTTAATCTCATAAATACAGATCACAGAACTTCGATATCTATTTTGGTGCGGAGCTACAGATTTGTAAACTACTCGCGCTTCTATTTTATAGCAAAACTGTATGCTTCCAATTGGTCGGAATTTCTCGTAGGCTTCTTCTGTACTCACCCAAGTACAATACCGCCACGCAGCGCCGCGATCACTCCGACGGAACTCAAACGGCCGCTATAAAAGGGCTTTGCTTTGAGTTTCTGCCTAACAGAATTATGTTTTCTCGTATGTTCAAATTACAATCCGCAGCTATCATGTCTGAGGCTTGAGTGTAAGTCGCACTTTACGAATTTTGTGGCGTTGTTTTCTTTGAGAAATGCACTTCGGTCAATAACGCACTTGCACTTGACGGAGGGCCGAGAAGAATTAGGAGGTATGCAGCACTTGTCCACAGGTGCGTGCGCGCGCAACGTACGCGTGGACACAATGTATCTGTCCTTGATGCGTCGGTGCTTTCCCCGTTGCATCCGTCGCACAGCGTGTGCTACGTCTGTACTCTATATTACGGGAAATGTTGTCTGAAAGCAGCAGCGCCACCTAGCGTCCGCCGCCACTCATACAGGCCTCAAACGGCAGCTGGAAAAGGGCTTTATTGTTGAGTTTCCGCCTAACAGAATTATGTTTTCTCGTACGTTCGAATTATAATCCAGAGCCATCATGTCTGCAGCTTGTGTTCAAGTCTTACTTTACGAATTTTGGGACTCTTTAGTTCGAAAAATCAAGTCACTTCCATAAGACACTTGCGTTTGGCAGAGGGCCTAGAAGGATGAGGGTGTATGCTGCACTTTCTCAACACGTAAGCGCGCGCGACGTACGTCGCTTGTGGTGGTGGCAATAGTCTAACTCCGGTTATTAATTTTCAGATTTTCAGCAATTTTGCAAATTACTCGACTTCAAAAATAGATATTCTGCTTAACGTTGCTAGAAATAAACTTTATTTTTGAAGTGCATCAAATTTCATTTAAATCAGTCAACCGCCCTTCTCCTAAAAGCATGTTTGCATTTAACAGATATTTCAAAAGAGAAATTGGTGTTACCTTTTTGGGTAATGATTCTTCTTAAAGGCACGATAAAAGCAAGAAAAAAAGAAAGAAAGAGAGAAAGACAGAAAACAAAAGAAAATCCAAATCCATGGCCATCACCTGCAGCATGTTGCTTTATGGGCCCAATAAAAAACGACCTCAAAAGGCGCCCGGTCACCAGTTCAGCTACTTGCCTTTGCACGCGACGCTCTATTTTTTTTTCCAAGATGGTTTCCAATTTCACGCTATTGTTCCTGTAGTCACAGCAGCGTGACGACAACGCTGTTGTGAACGAAGGTTACACTCCGTCGAACTCAATCGGCAAGCAATATATTGATTTTGGCTTCTAGCGCGAAGTGAAACACGGACACAGAAAGGAGCAGACAGGACGAGCGCTAACTCTCAACTAAATTTTTATTAAAACGAAGAACATATATATAGGTGATTGCAAAAACCGCAGCAAAAGAACATGACAAGGTAAAAAGCATCAGTTTAACATATCAGGGGGTATCGAAGTCAAAGAACAAAAATTACTTCAGATTAGTACACGCATTGCGAAGGTACTGAAATTCGCAATCTAACAGAGACAACGAAGCATGACTGACGCAAGTGTCTCCTAATCTTTTTATGTGGAATGCCTCCATAATTTCCCGCGTGGTTTGGCATCTGTGTCTAGAGAGAATTTTCGTGTCTTCAAAGAAAGGTTTGCAACCACAATCGAAACAATGTGCGATAAATGTGATGCATGCAGTACTTTGTGTCATGCTTTGCATCATGCTTCCTAGTCGGTGTTCCTCCTGTCCTTGTTTGTGTTTCCTGTACGTAGCGCAATAACAATGAATGTGCAACAAATAGCCGAATTATACGCTCTGTTTAAAAAAAAATGTGTTTGAGCCACTGTCGGATATCTTCACGAGTAGAGCAGGAGATCTCGGACAACACAAAATTTAGTTCGAACTTAAAGATCCTCATATGCCCGAGGCATTGAGATATTAAAAGCATTCTTCTCTACTTGTCATGAAGCTGATACTGAATAGAAGAGCTTGATTGAAATACATGAAACTACAGAGAAAAATGGTACACGGGCAGGTGCCCTGTATTTAGTGAGAAAACATACACGACATCGTCAAGTCTCAAACGAGCCCCAAGGCGAAGACCCGTGCTGACGCTCTGGGCGTCTAATGTTCTCGCGTCAATGTCAGGCGTGCAACAAATCTTCATTGACTGTGTTGTTTCCTTGCTTCGAGATCACGCCACTGGCGTCGCATCGCTCCACGACAAAGGACGGGCTCTAGGTGCCCCTGTGAATAATGCATTCCCTCGGGAAAGCAACAGGTCATTTCCACACTCACGCTGCGCTGATACGTGCATGAGAGGACATTACTGACTTTTCCTTGCCATGTAATACATGTAATAACACCTTTTAGCCGTAAGCCGAAATCAATGTGGAAAATAGGTTACAAGCCGGCACAGCACACGCAGCACAGTCGCAGCGTAAGCTGGATGAGCGGCTCCGTAGGATCTTCATTTTCGGCAGCACGCACAAGAAGGTCTTCGCGGTGAAGACTCGTTGCGTCGTTTATACGAAAATGAACTGAACTGCCAACCCAGCGTTGGCGGGGAGCTGCGGCTTGTGCTGCTTTCTGTACAATGGTCGGCTGATCCCGACGTTTTCTGGTTGTGGTTGTGCGCGTAGCTCTACGATTCACTTCTTCAATAGCGGTTCGTACGTTGGGAGGAGGCGCCATAACGTGTACCGAAGAGTAAGCACTGGTATGAAGACTACATTCTAAATATTTTAACGCGTAGTAAGCGTGAAACGCGCTCTTCGGCGTCGTAAACGATGTAAACGTCGTAAATTGATGAAAGCTTCTCTCTTATTTTATGTTTACTACCTGCACTATAAACCGCAGTCCGCATTTATAGTGCAGCTAGCAAGCTCATGCTAAGCTTCTGCAGTGCAGTGTTTTGGTTTTCGCGTGTGCAAGATGAAAATTGAAAGTTGATTGTGTTATTAGCAATTTAATGGCGGACATCAGTACACTCTCAAAGCAGCCGCCACGCCCATAATTGTGGCGCAGCAAATATTATCTGCTTTCAGCTTTCTTTTTAAATTATTTCTGACGGTCAGAAAGGTACCTTACAGTGGAGGAGAATGCCACATCAAGTAAGCAAAAATCCTATATTTCACCTTCGCTAAGCGTAAGGAAGCTTGCCAGTCTCGGATGGCAAACGTGAGGGCTTAGCGAGAAAGCGCACCACGCCTAAAACAAGCGTGCAAAAAAATTGCCTTCACTCACGCTTCGCAAGCGTTACCCATCCTGCGAGTCGTGTTTACGCATTCGCGAGTCGAATCACGCTTCCATGCTGAGGAAGAGTGATTTTTCACTGTGAAAGCGCACCACGCTTTGAACAAGCGTGCAAAAGATCGTCGACACTCTCGCTGAACAATTCACTCAAGCGTGAACAATTTCAACAGCGACACTAAAGTGTGAACAATTTTACAGTGTAGATGATGTTGTTCCCCTTGTCGATTACGTGATGGTGGGGTACTCGGATGTCTTAAACTAATTACACGCTAGGTCAGTTATTGAAAGGGGAGCAGCAGACACTGGAGAGCTGCCTTCGAGTATTCAATAATTCATGGGGTAAGTGCAGGGATCAGAACAAAACTGGCACCATAGTTAGCGCTACACTTAACTGACAAAAGAAAATGAAGACCAGTTGGTTTTTTTATCATTATTTAGATTTAGAAAGATGAGAGAGTGAACTACGTCCGAATCCTGAAATGCAAATTCCTGACTCAAGCAACAATAAAAAGGAAAGCAAAGAAGAAAGCACCAACAGCGCGATAGAAAAACAAAAAGCAAGGCGAAAACTGACCAGAAGCGTGTCCACATGAATCTGGGTGTTCATAAACGTATTATGATACTACGCCACCGAAATCCCCTTGCATGACTGACTGCAAAAGCAGAATTTGGAGAAATATAAATGACAACAACAACAACAACAACAACAACAACAACAAAAATTCAATTTAGGAGAAGCTTACGGCGACTACGCAAACTACATTTCGTTAAGTCGTCCACATATTCCTTTGCAGATATCGGCATGAAGCGCTTATCATATGCTACCTTATTATGCATGCATCATCGATTTCAATTTCCAAGTGTTACGTGCTTAAACCAGGGCGGAGGTGATATTTTCCCAGAAACGGCAGCCCGTCTAGTGGTGAATTTCCACATTTAGGCATCATGCATTTTTATGAACGAGAGGAAACAGTGCTCGGGTAGTGAACGTGCCAACGGAATCACATTTTCCTCAAGCGTCTTGATCTGAATATGTATGGGAGTGCGTCACGACAGGTTCCACGCTTGCCATGTGCGAAACATTAGGTCAGAACACAAAATAATGCTATGTATGCCAACATAAAGAAAATATAGGGGTAGGTGGTTGGAAGGCCGGAGTGGAGCATATTGGGCAGAGGCAGAAAAGAGAAAAGGCGCTGGAAACGGGCTACTTCCCTTGACTGATCGATGTTTTCGTTGCTGGAAAGAACGCAAGGTGCCTCTTTTATATAGTCTGTTATCCGTTAAAGTGATCCACTTTATAAATTTTTTTTGTCTTTGAAGTACAAGGATCTTTTTTCCGAACTGTATTATGGAGCTCATATCGGTCTTCGTCCATTACTGCATACTTTTCGTCCGTTAATACTTTCCAAGAGAAAAGGAACACCCGCTGCTTCTTTTAGGTGAGAAGCACCAGTCATCTTGACGGACAACAGAAGTCCTAATCAACAATTTTCCTTCTGCACTGTTCTATTTTTTCGGTGTTAGAGAGAGACCTTTAATCCTCCATTTTTCTTCCTTATTTCGGCATCCCGTCATTTTAATGCGGCTAGCATTCTTTGCCTACTTCGGGCGTTTTGAATCTGTCTGTCTGTCTGTCTGTCTGTCTGTCTGTCTGTCTGTCTGTCTGTCTGTCTGTCTGTCTGTCTGTCTGTCTGTCTGTCTGTCTGTCTGTCTGTCTGTCTGTCTGTCTGTCTGTCTGTCTGTCTGTCTGTCTGTCTGTCTGTCTGTCTGTCTGTCTGTCTGTCTGTCTGTCTGTCTGTCTGTCTGTCTGTCTGTCTGTCTGTCTGTCTGTCTGTCTGTCTGTCTGTCTGTCTGTCTGTCTGTCTGTCTGTCTGTCTGTCTGTCTGTCTGTCTGTCTGTCTGTCTGTCTGTCTGTCTGTCTGTCTGTCTGTCTGTCTGTCTGTCTGTCTGTCTGTCTGTCTGTCTGTCTGTCTGTCTGTCTGTCTGTCTGTCTGTCTGTCTGTCTGTCTGTCTGTCTGTCTGTCTGTCTGTCTGTCTGTCTGTCTGTCTGTCTGTCTGTCTGTCTGTCTGTCTGTCTGTCTGTCTGTCTGTCTGTCTGTCTGTCTGTCTGTCTGTCTGTCTGTCTGTCTGTCTGTCTGTCTGTCTGTCTGTCTGTCTGTCTGTCTGTCTGTCTGTCTGTCTGTCTGTCTGTCTGTCTGTCTGTCTGTCTGTCTGTCTGTCTGTCTGTCTGTCTGTCTGTCTGTCTGTCTGTCTGTCTGTCTGTCTGTCTGTCTGTCTGTCTGTCTGTCTGTCTGTCTGTCTGTCTGTCTGTCTGTCTGTCTGTCTGTCTGTCTGTCTGTCTGTCTGTCTGTCTGTCTGTCTGTCTGTCTGTCTGTCTGTCTGTCTGTCTGTCTGTCTGTCTGTCTGTCTGTCTGTCTGTCTGTCTGTCTGTCTGTCTGTCTGTCTGTCTGTCTGTCTGTCTGTCTGTCTGTCTGTCTGTCTGTCTGTCTGTCTGTCTGTCTGTCTGTCTGTCTGTCTGTCTGTCTGTCTGTCTGTCTGTCTGTCTGTCTGTCTGTCTGTCTGTCTGTCTGTCTGTCTGTCTGTCTGTCTGTCTGTCTGTCTGTCTGTCTGTCTGTCTGTCTGTCTGTCTGTCTGTCTGTCTGTCTGTCTGTCTGTCTGTCTGTCTGTCTGTCTGTCTGTCTGTCTGTCTGTCTGTCTGTCTGTCTGTCTGTCTGTCTGTCTGTCTGTCTGTCTGTCTGTCTGTCTGTCTGTCTGTCTGTCTGTCTGTCTGTCTGTCTGTCTGTCTGTCTGTCTGTCTGTCTGTCTGTCTGTCTGTCTGTCTGTCTGTCTGTCTGTCTGTCTGTCTGTCTGTCTGTCTGTCTGTCTGTCTGTCTGTCTGTCTGTCTGTCTGTCTGTCTGTCTGTCTGTCTGTCTGTCTGTCTGTCTGTCTGTCTGTCTGTCTGTCTGTCTGTCTGTCTGTCTGTCTGTCTGTCTGTCTGTCTGTCTGTCTGTCTGTCTGTCTGTCTGTCTGTCTGTCTGTCTGTCTGTCTGTCTGTCTGTCTGTCTGTCTGTCTGTCTGTCTGTCTGTCTGTCTGTCTGTCTGTCTGTCTGTCTGTCTGTCTGTCTGTCTGTCTGTCTGTCTGTCTGTCTGTCTGTCTGTCTGTCTGTCTGTCTGTCTGTCTGTCTGTCTGTCTGTCTGTCTGTCTGTCTGTCTGTCTGTCTGTCTGTCTGTCTGTCTGTCTGTCTGTCTGTCTGTCTGTCTGTCTGTCTGTCTGTCTGTCTGTCTGTCTGTCTGTCTGTCTGTCTGTCTGTCTGTCTAATCTTACGCCGACGTAGTGGCTTCTGTTGTCTACGAGCTTCAGCCGCTAGGAATCATTAGGACAGCTAGGTATCGCTAGGACCGCCAAGGGATCTTTAACGAGCTGCGAATTGTTAAGAATGGCCGTACGGGGTGGCAACGTGCCAGCTTTCAGCCCGCTGCACGTGTTCCAAGCCCACCAGACGGGGCACCCTTCGGAGAACTCCGAAGGGCCGGCAGCCACGTGGCGCGCGATCAACTCAGGAAATTGGTACTTGGCCGAGCCACCCGGGACAAAGCAGAGTTCTACGAAGCCTTCTGACGTCGGCACTGAAAGCTGGGCGGTACCGAGAACTGTCCGGCCTTTTCACCTGTGTGTATGTACGGCACGTGTATGTGAGCCCTCATCCTCCAAAAAGGCGGGTCATCTTGAATGACGTCGAACTATGACGTCGAGCAAGGGCTTATAAGCAGCGTTTGCCGGCTGCTAGTGTGTGCTCGTGTCGTGCTCGTTGTCGGGAGCTGAGTCTGGCTGAGTGCTCTGTCATGCTCGAAATGTAGTAGTGAGCTGCGTGCTCGTAAACTGTTTGCTGTATGTTAGTTTTGCGGGCTCCATATGGGAGTCGCGCTAGACTGCCAATGTATCTTGCTTAAACTGTTAATATGTAAATAAATCCTGTTCACCGAGTTACTGTCTACGACCTTCATCTCCTTCAAATGGTGGCAGCGGCGAGTTAGTCCGACGAGTCCTACAACTGGTTGACAGCGGTAGGATAGTCCGACGAATCTTACAGAATGCACGGGACACGAGCGTTTTTGCATTTCTCCCCCATCGAGATGGTTTTTGATCCCGCGACCTCGTGCTTAGCAGCGCAACGCCATAGCTGATAAGCCTCCAGGATGTATAAGGACCAATACTGGAGACACTGTATGTAGTATATATAGTAGCAGAACAACGGGTCTCATAATGAGAGCTACAGATTTTAAATAAACGTGACTTCATCTATACAAGGTGTCGCTACAGTGCTTGAATGCGAATCGCATTACCGTCGACAGTCATCATTAGATTGGTTTTTCTTTATTACAGCGTAAGCTGTTATGGGCTCATTCCAATAACCTTTTCGGTTGCCGATTGTATCCGCCGTCGCCGCCTCCGCCGCCGCTGTCCGGTGTCCCAGCAGCTATCGCTGGGAATGAGATGACAAAATAGCCAGTTCCACACAGGATCGAACCCGGACCGGCTACGTGGGGGGGCAGCTAGTCTAGCGCCGAGCCATGCCTGCGCTTGCTATCATGCAGCGAGAAAATGCCCTATAAACGCGTCTTAATGCGCGAGGAGACACATGATGTGACATGCGCACCGCGTAGCGTTGATAGTGCACATTTTGAATTGCAGTGGCATATTATTACACCAGGTAGAACGCCATGTAGCAGATGTACAGGTAGCGCTACAAGACAGTTAAAGAAGGTTTGAGGAAGAAAAACGAACTTTACCGATATGTATACAAGAAGGATAGCAATATATATATATATATATATATATATATATATATACACAATATATTGTTACGCCCACAAAAGGCGTTACTTTGAAGCCGGGTAGAGTTAGAAGCGATGGCCTTGGTCAACTGAGCGCCTGTCGAGATTCAGCCAGCCAGCCACACGTCGTCTTCCTCGTTCACTACTCTTCGGTGCCCCCGCATACTGTTTGTTGAGGCGTGAACCCACTATGCACCTAATTATTCAAAAGAATAGCGCAAAGTAGCAGGGACAATGACAGAGAATACGACAGGACGAGCGCTAAACATCAACTGGTTTGTTACTGCGAACGAAGGTACATATATACATTTCGTTGGTGCATGCGCACACAGTGTTAAAAAGTATAATCTCATTCTAATCAAAATGTGGCGGACTGTTCTGTAAGTACATTTTTTCTTTTTTGGACAAGGCAAGTGAGGCCGTGCTGACACAGTTATCACCTTCCCTGTTCCTCGAGCTGTGTTTGCACTTTGGCACAGGGCACATCTGCTGGTCGTATCAGCCTCGCACAAAAAAGGAAATTCTAGCATACAATTCGGCTCACTCAAAATTGATTAAAAGGGGCATTGCAAAAAAAAAAAAATTGCCTGCGTGGTGCTCTCGAAAAGTCCTGCCACCATAAAATTGAGGTCAGCTTGCAGAAGCAAGTGCTCCGGTTGCAGAATGCAGGTTTTCCGAAAGAGATCGTGACAGCTGTGGCGGAATGCCTCCTGAAAGAAATCAGAGCAGGTGGACGCCCTGGCGTAGCAGGCGAAAAAAGCTGCAAGAAGCTGAAACGTACAGCTATACCGTACGTGCACCAGCTATCGCACCGGCTGAGAAAAGTTGGAGAGAAGTGCGGTGTGGACGTGATGTTCACTGCCCCCGAAAAGCTGGTGCGCATGTGCAAAGCTGTAAACGAGAAGAAAAAACCGGTCTGCGCCATAAAACATGCATGCATGTTTGTACCCTGCATTGTTGGGGTCGTATACCGCATACCTCTCTCATGCGGTAGATGCTACGTGGGGCAGACTGGCCGCTGCCTAAATGAACGGCTACGAGAGCACCGAACGCTGGTTGATTCATTAGCGGGGGGCGGCCATTTGGCCATGCACTGTAAGCGATGCGGGTGCGTGCCTGCGTTTGACACCACGTGTGTGCTTGGTAGGGGAGGCACAAGGTGGGGGCGCGAGATTTCTGAGGCATATGACATTGACAGGGAAGGTGATAACTGTGTCAGCACGGCCTCACTTGCCTTGTCCAAAAAAGAAAAAATGTACTTACAGAACAGTCTGCCACATTTTGATTAGAATGAGATTGTACTTTTTTAACACTGTGTGCGCATGCACCAACGAAATGTATATATGTACCTTCGTTCGCAGTAACAAACCAGTTGATGTTTAGCGCTCGTCCTGTCGTATTCTCGACAGGACGCTCGTCGCTTGTCGCTCGTCCTGTCGTCCTGTCGTATTGCGCTATTCTTTTGAATAATCATGACACACCAACTAGCCCAGCTTTCTGCTTTGATCGCTATGCACCTAAGCGCGTCACATTCGTGAACCCACTATGCACCTAAGAGCGTCACATTTCCCTCCGCGCAGACGAAGCCCGCCGGGCAAGTCAAACAGGCTGTCGAGAAATAAAGGGCTTTAAACGGGCGACATGCGAAAGTTCAGTCTTTGCTGACCGTCGGCCATTTGATGTGAGACGTGCTATGCGGTAGGTTAATTCGCTGATGCGCTCCGTAATAACATAGGGTCCAACATAGTGGGCCAGCAGTTTTTCACATAGTCCACGTTTCCTGGTTGGTTTCCAGAGCAACACTAAATCACCAGGGTCATATATCACGTGTCGGCGTCGGCGGTCGCAGCGTGCCTTCGAGCGGTCTTGTGAAACAAGGGTGCGTAACGAAGCAAGTCGTCGGGCTTCTTCAGCAAGACAGACTGTCTCTGATATACAAAGATTATCGTGGTTGGAAAACGGGAAGATAGTGTCTAGTGTATAACGAGGCGGACGAGGGTAGAGAAGAAAGAAGGGACTGTAGCCCGTAACTTCATGCTTTGAGGTGTTAAATGCGTACGTAATGAAAGGTAGCACGCTGTCCCAGTTCTTATGATCTGACTCGACATACATGGACAGCATGTTAGTAAGAGTTCTGTTCGTGCGTTCCGTAAGGCCATTTGTTTGGGGATGATACGGGGTGGAATGTCGAAACCTTGAAGCACATAGACGAAGCATCTCTTCGACCACGTCTGCAGTGAACTGCCGCCCACGATCGCTGATGATGACTCTGGGAGGTCCATGTCGGAGAATGACAAAACGCAGCAGAAAAATACACACTTCGGTTGCAGTAGCCGATGGTATTGCAGCTGTCTCACAGTAGCGTGTCAAGTGATCGGCACACACGATAATCCAGCGATTCCCATCGGATGAACGCGGGAAAGGACCGAGGAGGTCGATGCCAACTTGCTCAAAGGGAGAGCTGGGGGGTGGCACTGGATGGAGTTGACCAGGAGGAGCACTCGTCGGACGCTTATAACGTTGACACTCGCTGCAGCTGGACACATACTGGGCGGTCGTCTGGCGCATTTTAGGCCAGTAGAACCTTTCTTGGAGGCGGTAGAGAGTTCGCGCAGAACCCAAATGTCCAGATGTTGGATCGTCATGCATAGCGCGCAAGACGGAGACACGGAGACTCTCCGGGACCACCAGAAGATATCGTGGGCCTGTAGTAGAATAGTTCTTTTTGTAAAGAACCCCATCACGAACACAGAAACGAGTGGATGGTGCTGATTGCCTTGCAGTAATGAGCAGTGGTTCTAAAGTTCTGTCTTTTTGTTGCTCGACCTTGAAGGTATTTATATCAGGAAATCCCGGCTCCAGTGATGCGATATAGCAGTCGAAGTTGTCCGCGTCGCAGTCCGTCGTTGGAAGCGGCATGCGCGAGAGGCAGTCAGCGTCGGCGTGTCGGCGGCCGCTTTTATAAG
The DNA here is from genome assembly GCF_023375885.2 of Dermacentor andersoni. NCBI lineage: Eukaryota > Metazoa > Arthropoda > Arachnida > Ixodida > Ixodidae > Dermacentor > Dermacentor andersoni. The sequence goes on from NC_092818.1 coordinate 118,396,707, forward strand.
AAACGGTAAAGTTATATTCCTGTAAACGGAGTGTCCAACGCGCAAGCCGGCCCGACGGATCACGGAGATTAACCAGCCAGCAGAGAGAATGATGGTCTGTCACCACAGTGAAGGGGCGCCCGTACAGGTACGACCGGAAGCGCTGTACTGCGAAAACAACTGCAAGACATTCTTGCTCTGTAACGGTGTAGTTACGCTCAGACTTACTTAAAGAACGACTCGCATAGGCGACGACGTGTTCTTTGGTGTCGACGCATTGGATAAGGACGGCGCCGATGCCAATACCGCTAGCGTCCGTATGAACTTCTGTGGGAGCCGCATGGTTGAAGTGTCGGAGAATGGGATGAGACGTCAGACGAGACTTCAGCTCACAAAAACTAGCTTCACATTCAGGAGTCCATTCAAAGGGAACGCCCTTCTGGAGGATGCATGTCAGCGGATACGCGATGTTGGCAAATCCACGAATAAACCGGCGGAAGTACGAGCAAAGCCCTAGGAAACTGCGTAGCTCTTTTACATGGCGAGGTTGCTTGAAGGCTTCCACCGTAGCAGTCTTCGCTGGATCAGGCCGTATACCGTCCTTATCCACTAGGTGTCCCAGAACGAGTGTTTGGCGCTCTCCAAAATGACACTTCTTCGAGTTGAGCACCAAACCCGCTTTGTCCAAGCAGTCTAGCACAAGATCGAGACGTGCGTTGTGCTTACTGAACGTGCGCCCGAAAATCACTACATCATCTAGATAGCACATGCATACTTCCCATTTTTCAAACCACGCAGGATGTTGTCCATGAAGCGCTCGAAAGTTGCAGGCGCATTACAGAGCCCGAACGGCATCACATTAAATTCAAAAAGTCCATCTGGTGTTACAAATGCCGTTTTCTCCTTGTCTGCCTCGTGCATAGGAATCTGCCAGTACCCCAACCTCAAGTCAACAGACGAAAAGTAAGACGCTGATGAGAGGCAGTCGATAGCATCATCAATACGTGGAAGAGGATATACGTCCTTTTTAGTGATGGTGTTGAGGCGGCGGTAGTCAACACAAAATCGCCATGTACCATCTTTCTTTCTAACCAGGATCACTGGCGCTGCCCACGGACTACAGGATTCTTGGATTACATTCTTATTTAGCACTTCGTGGACTTGGTCATTGATCACCTTGCGTTCCGACGGTGAGACTCTGTATGGTTTCTGTCGCAGCGGTTGGGCAGATCCCGTATCGATGCGATGGTGTATACGAGAAGGAGGAAACAATGGTGGTCCCTCTTGCTGGAAGAAGTCAAACAGTCGGGCATGTTTAAGCAGAATATTCGCCACTTCGTGACGCTGCTTAGTGCTGAGCGACTTGTTTACCATAGTCAGAAATGAGGAGTGCGCCGCAGGGCAGACATTAGCGATATGGAGCTCATCCGCAGAATCAAGGGCCTCTGTAAGAATGGCGAGCGATAGCACGTGATCTTCATGGTAGGCGGCAAGTTTCAGACCCTGTGGTAGTATTGCAGATTCACTCGAACAGTTTACGGCCCATAAGTTGGTGCGTCCCTGAACAACTGACAGCGTGCAATACGGTATCAGTACATTCCTCTTGATGCAACTCAGGTGAACGGGCTCCACGGTAGCGTCAAACGTTCCGTCGGTGGTGGGGAAACAGGCGACTGAAACACACGTTGCGGATAACGGAGGCACAACTGTATCCCGGGATACACAAAGCACACTTTCACGATACGGTGGGGCTTCCATAAACGCCGCAGCAAAGCTCGTACCTACACTGATTTCACCCGTTTTGCAGTCGACGGTGGCACCACACAGTTTCAAAAAATCAAGACCCAGGATTACGTCATGCGTAGAATGAGGTAGAACAGCGAACTCCGCGTTAAATATTTGACCACCCAAGGTAACGTCTACATTACACACGCCCACAGGATACAACAACTCCCCACTCACTCCGCGAAACGTATCGGCACGGTCCCAGCGAAACATCACCTTTCGTCCTAGGAGGCTTTTAAACGCAAGACTCATCACTGAAACGGTTGCTCCCGTGTCCACTAAGGCCATGGATGAAACCCCAGTCAATTAATACAAACACCTTATTCTTAAACATACAAATGGTTGGAGGTATCTCTGTCGATATCGAAGATTGTCCAGCGACCTCACCTCCAACGGCCGCGCTGGCTAGTTTTCCGGAGGTGGCGACGGGTATCGACGCCGCGCAGAGGGCGACCGGCTTACACGAGGAGCGGGTGGTGGTGTCAAGCTGCGATCGTATGCTGGAGAACGGTTCCGTAGCGGCTCCGGGTGCTGGTGAGGCAAGCTTCCTAAATATGTGTGCGGGGGCGAATATGTTTCGCCCAGAGGAGCGCGGTACCGCCTAGACATCGTCGATCGGTCGAACCTCGGTGGTTGGCGGCGATTGCAGTACCTGGCAATGTGACCCAGGTCGCCACAGCTATAGCACACAGGTAAACGACGATCGATGAACTGCCCTTCCAAGCGCTCAGCCGTGGGGGGTCGTGTAGCAGAGCGGAGCGGCTGAGCCTGCTGCACAGGAGGAATGGTCGGTCTGCTTGCAAACCTGCTGGGGCGAGGGTGTTCTGCTGGTCGGTGTTCGGGCGAAAATGTGTCCTCACGTGGCCATGGAGCACCTCTGTGGATGACGTCTGTGACACATACCGCCGGTTGCCAGGAAGCGCAGGGTGCGGCAGGCGCCATGTGTTGCGGGTGATAAGCGTCAGGTTGTCGTATGACGTCGCGCGCAAGTTCCTGGTGCCGCAGCAGTTCTTCACGCACGATCTGCCGTATAGTAGACGAAAGATCGGCAGACGGGCTCTCATCGACGCTGGCAATGGTTGTCACATTCGCCAGGCGTCCAAACTTTGGCACAATGCGACGTGTTTTCAACGTCTCAAACGTACGGCAATGACGCACGACATCTGAGACGGAATCAACGTGTTCCCGACTTATGAGGAAATTGTATACATCTTCTGCAATTCCTTTGAGGAGATGTCCGACTCGGTCTTCCTCGGACATCTGCGGATTTACGATTTTGCACAGCTTGAGGATTTCCTCTATGTATATAGTGCATGTTCCTCCAGGAGCTTGAGCTCTTTGAGCAAGTGTTCTCTCGGCGCGTTTCTGTTTGGCGTGGGTGTCGCCAAAACACTTCTTAATTTCCTCGACAAAGTGCTCCCACGTTGTTAGGGAGTCTTCGTGGTTTTCATACCACATCAGCGCTGTCTCACTCAGAAAGAGTGCAACATATTCAAGCTGAGTGACAGAATCCCAACGGTTGTAGCGGCTCACCCTTGCGTAGTGCATCAGCCACTCGTCGACGTCTTCGCCCACTTTTCCCGCGAACAAGCGTGGTTCCATGTAGTGCCGCAAAGGTCCAACTGGCGCTGACCTTTGAGAAGGCGAAATTATAGCTGGCATTTGTCCACCTCCGTCCTGGGCCATAGGGAAGGTCGTTGGCAAGAGACCGGCAAGACGACGGCTCCGGCGAAGTTCTAGATGTTGCGACTCCGTGGTACGTTCTGTCGTACCCAGCACCTCCACCACTCTGTTACGCCCACAAAAGGCGTTACTTTGAAGCCGGGTAGAGTTAGAAGCGATGGCCTTGGTCAACTGAGCGCCTGTCGAGATTCAGCCAGCCAGCCACACGTCGTCTTCCTCGTTCACTACTCTTCGGTGCCCCCGCATACTGTTTGTTGAGGCGTGAACCCACTATGCACCTAAGCGCGTCACATTCGTGAACCCACTATGCACCTAAGAGCGTCACAATATATATATATATATATATTGGGTGCCTGATTAAATCAAGCTGGCTAGGTGACTATTTGTCACCACCCCGTTTCAAAGGAGGTGCCAATAAACCTTAATGATCCTCATCATCATCAACAGCTACGTACCGTGCCACGATTCAACGGATGTGGCATGTGCGCTACGTAGTCTGGGATGCCTGTGTTTACTCATCGGTACACGTCATTTCGCCTCCTCGCCAGGGATTAACCTGAAGAAGGGATTCATAGAGCTACGTGCGCGGCTGCAACCAGGAAACATCGGGGATCAGCAGGCCACTGTGCAGACAGCAGCACAAGCCGCAGCTCGCCGTCCAAGCCGGGTGGACAGCTCAGAGCGTTCTCTCGAAAGAGACTTTGCTGCGAAGACCCTGCCGTGCGTGGTGCCGAAAATTCAGCTCCGGATAGAGCCGCTCCTGCATGCTTACCCTGTGACTGTACTGCTTGCGCCGCGCTGGCCTGTGAAGTTTTCTGACCGGAAATAGCAATTCGGTGTGATATAATGGCCCGCGTTATTTCTTGAGCTAATCTGTGTCAACATATAAATTGTAGTCTACTATAAAATGACTGTAATAGGCTGGACACGTCGTCGAAACAGGTGCTTTTCTAGCAACATTTGTTTTTCAACACGATGTACCGGCATTTGAAAATTTGTTGACTAAGTAATCCGAAAGGTACAACGGTTTATTAAAAACGCCGAAGCCTGCACATATAGTATTCGAAATAGATAACAAATTGAAGATATTTCAGAGCTTTTCGTTTTGTTTTATTGCGACGTTTTATAGCGAAAATACAGACTTGAACATATTCAAAGCAGGGGAGGCAACCTTCGGCATCGTTCCGACACAAATCACGTCTTCGCCGACGCAGGTGCAACTATTCAACGAAAATCACCGTGCGATGAAAGCGGGAGCAGCATTATTCTTTTCACCCCACTCGCACGCATAACAGCCTTGAGAGTTTCGCATCATTATGGCCGCGGCCTGATAACAAGTTGGTTCCGGTGTTTATAGCATCACGAGCCTCATCTCGGCAGAAATGTCATAATAGAAGGAAAAAGTTTAGTCGATTGACTGTTAGGACACATTATCTGCCATTTCAGTATTTTGAAACGTAAAAGTTCGCACGTCATTGCAGACCCGAGCTGCCAAAATTAACTCCAACCATCTTGCAACAAAGATGAAGAAATATATACGGGCATAAATGGGAGGCGTCAACCAGGGGACTCCATTCTGCACGGCTTCCTCAAGGAAGCAAAAGGGAATTACGACTAATCCACGCTAATGACCCAGAATATGGTTACAATAAATGCGAACACGCTTCTGCCGCAGCTGTTGTACTTCGAGCGAAAAAAAACAACAACTCGGAAACATCGGCACACCGCATAAATCTACGGCAAATGAAAGGACAGATCAACGACGTCATTTGACGCACTGAATGCGCTCGCACGTGATGTGAACTTTACGCCAGAGCCTCACGGCCGCCTGCAGATTTGTAGTGTGGGAGTATCACCATAATCATAATCATTACCCAGTTGAAAAACACAACAGGAAATTTCAGTCTGTCGTATTTTGGGTCGTTGTTTCTGTAGTTCTGTTGTCTGTAGTACTGTAGTACCGTTGCCTGTAGTGTGACGTCCTGTAGTAGAGAGTTCTGTAGTTCTTGATCAGTATTTAATTAAAAATTGACAGAGACCTCCTTAAGGCTATGTAAATTTGTTAGTACAAAAACGAAAAATATAAAAGTTAATAATTTTATCTCCATGAAATGATGCGTGCCGAAAGAGCGCACCAACGCTCTTTGTTAGCTGATCAGCCAAATATTATTGTTCATAACTCAAAAATTTCACCTTCAATGCATAAAGCAAATCAAAAGTCTTGTACACAAACATATAGAAAGCTCACGATGACTCCTTATGTGTAGAAGGGACATATGAAGAAGGGTGAAACTGGAATCCCATTCCCCATGTCGAAGTACAAAACAAGTTGGCACGTTCAATATGCGAAGAACTAGAGTGACACAAGAACAAATCAGGAAAAAAAGAAACTATTGACTGCAGGCAATTCGAAAGGAATCTAGGTGTTTGAAATCCTACCCTACGAACGAATGTAACCGATATATTTTGTCCCCTCACATTCAATCACTAAAAACCATATTACGCGTCCTCTTATGTTGGACACTGCAATATGGTCACTCCTTTCTCCTGCGACATGAAAATTCACGAAAGAGCGAAACCCTTAATCCGTCAACAGTCATGTTTGCGGACACTGTTGCCTTGTTATTGTTTTCTACCATCCGCCTGCTTTACGCTTTCTCCGAATTTTTTCCTCGCGTTCCCTCGTTGTCTTGATGCATACGTCGTTTCTTTGCGAAACACTGCTTGCTGTGAAAGATTGTTTTTTTCATTCGAGCAAGGCTGCGCCCATGTAGCCTGTAAAAATTCATATGCACTGAAATGTTTTACTTGCATAAGTTGCTGCAAGAATATAAGCATGAAGTCATAAAACTAACCGTCTGATATCATAAGACTGTATTCGATGGGGTGGGTCCTGGTAATATAAATTTACGCGCACTACAAGAAGCAGTGAACAACGTCCTGAAAGCCTTTGATAAGTTTACTTTCATGCTTGCAAGGGTAAAAATGCTTTCAATATTTCGAAATGCTCACGCACTTAGGTACTGTTAGGAGGTTCCACTAGCAACAGTGAACATTCAGACAACTTAGAAAACGAACACACAGGATGCAGAAAAATTGGTTCGCGTTGATAGTTTTTGGCTAGAAGCACCAGAGAGCAGCAAACAGACATAGGCAAGAACCATACGAATACGGCAGCAGTGTTCAGAGAATAGACGCTCTCTTGAGTTGGTGATTATCTGCAACATGTCACTATAAAAGGTGCGTAGGTAAGTAAGTATACATGTCCAGTAAATGTACGGTTCAGCGCAAGCATTGCCTGTAGAGCGTGCACCGCCACAGCAACATACTTCGTGTGGCAAAGACAACTTTCTAAGTAAATGAAAATGAACGCAGAAGTTTTCAGCAGCTTGCTATTTTTTTTACAGTGTAACATTCTGAAATTTGTATCAAACCAAATATATAAAGGGGTGCAAAAATAATATAAAGACGGAAAGAAATATACGTGTATTGGGGACGAGTTGCACCAATGAAAAGAGTGGCGCTGCAGACGGCGTGACACGGCATCAGTGATCACGTGGGTGCAGATACAGCGCCAGCTTCTTCGAAACTGGAGGAGTGGGCTAAGAAAGAAAGCTTTAGACACTCCAGAAAAGCCTCAGCAACGCTGTTGTTCGCAGTTCATGTATGATAAGTGAAAACGCATCAAAAAGAATTCTAAAAAAAAGATTGTATCATTGTGAAAGATTTTTTTATGTCCCTGGAGGTGATGAGTTCTCTAGCTCTATAGTGAAATTATTGTCGAGGTGCTCTGAAAGCATTCGCATAACGATATTTGCTTTTGCAGTGTCAAATGCCCTAAAGCTGCGATGGAATACCCACGGTACGGTGAAAATATGTCCTTTAGGTACAGGTGTATGGCGTTAGTGACAAAAAAAAGAAGGCTGGACAAGGGCGGAAACATTGTTTTGTCCTGTACGATTACAATTGTCTCGATTTCCACATCTTTCGGAAGTGAAACCTTGTACCAAGCTTAAATTCATGCACAGTTGAACCGTGCCGGAATTTATTTATCTATTTATTTAGTTGCTTATTTAGTTAGCTAGTTAGTTATCGTTTTAAAGATTGCACGGAACGCATATCTTCGTTTGTTGAGATGAGTTATCTGTAGAGGTGGATGTTATAATGCAAAATATGCCAATGTACAGGTAGTTCTAACTGAAAATGCACAGTAATTACCCTTTCATTTGTTCTATTTCTTAGATGCTGAAATCGAGCAGCAGTAAAGTCATGCATGTTTAGCGGAAATTAATTGAGACTAGCAGCAACACTGACATTTGCGTCTCCGAAATGTGATGCGAAATATATTCGCGTTCCTATTACCAGTTTCACAAGAGTATCCTCCCTCTATGAATTGGGAATGATAATAACTGCAACACCCAATACATAATTTTGCACACTTGGGGGAGGGTTGCTTAATAGGGAAGCTTGTCTCTTAAAATATCACCTAGGTAAATAGAAATGACTTCACTACGTCTCGATTTCAACTTTGAAATTCAACAAGCAAGTAGTTTTGAATAGTTTGTTAGGGTATCGTTTTAATTAGCTACATTGTCTTTTCAGTATGTACCGCAAATGATATCAGCTTCCATGTAATCCACTTGAACGGGCACAAGTGCATTATCCTTCCCAAATAAAAAAATATGTCTGCAAAAATACCTTCCTACGAAAAAAAGAAACACATATGCGGTACCACTTGCGGTGAAATGGAAATATCGCAGGATAACTACATGAACATCTGCAACTATTCATTGACAATCTTTGTAATCGCTGCATTGAGACGTCAATTCGTGCTACTTTATAATGTGCAACACGAATATACAGAGTAAGTTTCTTCAAGACTATGCAGATTTGCCTAAAAAAGGCTACGAGTGTAGCGGACGTGGTGTTCTGGCAGATAACTTCCTCAGAGAGGCGGACATTCTTTGCCGCTAGTAATGTAAATCCCAGAAGAATAATTAAAAAAAGTTTCTTCTTAAATTTATGTTTATTGCCTGGGGGGCTGTTATTGATATGGCAAATATAAAATCAGCCACACTGTATTGTATGCCTATTTAAGAAAATGGGCGTGCCTTAAAGTGCGTCTGATCGCACCTAATTTGAGAAATTAGACATCAAATTTCAACGCCGAATTATTGCAATATAGAAACCGAGCGCACCCCGCTGCTGCGTCAGACGAAAATGCCCCATAATGAAGTTAACGTTAGAATAAAGGCACGTGACTGCACATACTGATACGAAACGTTCTGCCTGGTGAGTTTCTGCTGCGAGGCATTGTTGTCATTGCTCATTGTTATCTCATCAGAGCTTATGGACAGACAGTGTGAGTGTGCCACAAGTAGTCGTATAATTTGAGTACAGAAACAGAGCAGTGGGACTTCACAGCGCCGATTGAAATGGTGCGCTGACAAGTGAACGGGTAAGCGTAATGATTGCTGCGGCCCATGTAAGGAAAAAGATTACAAGGAAAGAGTGCGCCATGTAGTGGAAATCCTTTCCTGTTTTGTTTCGTGCTTCCGTAAAGTCAATATGCTCTCTGTTTTAATGGCCTCTCTGTTCAACTGCGTACCGCCATGTCCCTGCAGCTTCAAATTCAACAAGGTGTGTCAATTTGGACAAAAAGTTGGAAACGCAATAAGTTCGGCTTTTCAAAATTTGCTCTGGGTGAATCTAGTCTATTCACGCTGCTTATTTTGAAATCAATAAGAGCAATTTATAGCATTCATGTGAGGGGTAAAATCTGGTTATTAGAATGTCTTGGAGTCATGCGTAGTGAGTAAGGGGAAAATGGGATAAAAAATGTTGTCACTGACCAGACAAGGCCTTTACATTTGTGTGGGAAATATATATCTTTCAATAAAAGTTGTCTAATGTATATAAATGCGGTGACCGATTTATTTGCCCGCAGATTGCAACTATGATCGTTAAACACGAAATTGTTTCAAATTGTTGTACAAGTTGTTGTACACTCTTAAGGAAAGAATCTTGACATTTGGAGGATATTTGGAAGTAGATAATGTTCTACAGAGCAAGACTGTTCACCAAGACAATCTACACACACAGCACAAGAGCGGCAAAAGCCTTCGGAGTTCACGAGCATTCATGTATCAGATGCGACACATTGCCGTACTGAGCTACGCTGGCTTTTGACAGCAGAAGCCCCATGCTTATAAATGTTCAGTTTTCATGTAAAGTTCATTCACAGCTTCCCTAATCTCCTACTTCCCTAATCCAATGTGCGGCTACTTTCGTAGCTCGAGAACCATGAAGCTCGCCATCGTACCTTTAGGATCCACGAGCAGCATCCATTTTTCCTCCAGCACTTTATACTTCTGCTTATTGTACACTTATACCGACATTCGATATTATCGCAAGAGCTTGACAGTGCGCACCCAACGATGATGCCCGCGAACCGTTGCAGTTGTTGTTCCTGTCTAAATACATGTAAAAGGAGAATTCATTTTTCTCGGCAACCACTGCACAAGATTTTACGAGGTTTGTTGCATTTAAAAGAAAAACTGAAAATATAGTGACTGTTGCTTTTCAATTTTTGATTTAACTCGTCAACATTTTAATTATTATTGGCAAAAATTGACAATTTTCGCAAAACAAAACCATCATGTTTACAACTTTCTCACTCACGAACGAAAAGTGATATCACAATTCTGTCAATTGCATCTGATAGTACATCTAAAGCGGACAAAATTGGTGTGTTACACATGAATCTAAAAAAATTTAGTAATATGGAAATACAGCGTTTGAAGAAACTTTGTACACAACTTAACAAATTCACTTAAGATATAAGTTGCCATATTGAGTTTGTCCGCTTTGAATGTTCTAATGGATGCCGTTTGCAGAACTGCGCTAGCTGTTCTGGATGCAGAGCTACTAAATTGTGAACTTCGTGCTTCTATTTCTGTCGGACTTGAGTATTTTTGAAAATTCTTTCAGCAAAATGCAGTCCCTAAATCCAAAATCCGCTTCCAGCGGTCTCTAGAATTGAACTTGCTCTCTCAAATGCAACAAAGTTCATTAAAATCGGTCTAGGGGCTAATTCACCAAAATGTTTTTGCGTTTTACACGTACTTAAATAGGCCGCGTCGGAGTTGGACCCGAGCTAAAGCTTCCTCTTATGGCACAAAACAGAGTAATTATGTTGTGGTTTACTCCGAACTAACCTTCTGTCACTCAGGGACTTCACGGTACTGAAGCTCCTCCTCTTTATCGCGTCCGCTATTGTTGTCATGCCCCGGTTTATATTACTGAAACTAAGTTACTACCACTTCTTATATTAAACCAACCTCGTTTACTCTATGTGTACAGATTGAACATTAGAGCTTAAAGTCCAAAAACAACACAGAGGTTACGAGAGATCATGGTTAAGGATTGCTAATTAGTTTTTATTATGTAGCCAATTCATGATCTACGAGCGCATAGTTTTTTTTTTTTCGTTTCGACATCATTATAATCTGGTCGAAGTGGTCCGAAATTAAAAGCATGGTACTGCGCTGAATAAAAAAACGTTCCAGTGAGTGACCCATAGGGGCAAGTGCTTCTCGAGCCACCGTACTTTCTACTGCCATTGAAACCTGCAACTCTCAAATGGAAATATAGTTCCATACCTACGTCACAATGCGGCTTCTGTCTATTGCATCATATTTTTACGACGCACCGCCAGAGACTAAGCTGAGGACAGTGCAGAAGGTGGCGATGCACGATGATTTCACGCGGCGAGCCTTTCATCTTGCGGGCCGTTGAACGCGTCGTAACTTGACGGTGAATATATTTGAAGCCTTTCTTTTCCCCGTAACATCTTAGGGGAGGTCACGGGCTCGATCTTTTAGCGGGAAGACGGATTTACGCAGTGGACACTCTTTGGTTGTATCTGCAAAGCCAGCTGCAATATGTAGTCAAACCGAATATAAAGGCTCGTAAACGTGCTAAAATGTGTTGAAAGTAACTGCAAAAAAGCTTACCTGTTACATTAGTAGGGCAGGCGTTTTCCTTCACAACAGACCGGTGAATAAAGCACTATACCTCAACCATTCGAAAAGGCTGCTTGTACTTGTCAAAGAAGTGGATGACGAGATGACTTATCTTGGAAGATGATAGTCAAAATGTTGGCGACCGACTGAGGCGTTCTTTCTCAAATTCTAACTCAAGATGTCTGCATTCTCAGAGATTTTCTGTGCAGGTATCCACCATTCTAGTCCCGCGTCATCCACCCACAGTTAGGCGTAAGTTTCCCTAGGTGTTAAACTCTGAGACTTCGTAAATATTAATACATTTTTGCTAATCCACAAGTAGGAAGTAAAACATCTTGAATACAGATGTTGTAAAAAAGGTGTTCAGTTGCCAGCTCTCCTGCTAGACCTTAGGACAGCGAGCCTTAACCCAAATTATTGGAAATGTGACTATCCATCACTATCACCCGTTCATTATAAAGCGTTAAGTTCGCAAAACGTTTCTTGTTTTCAGGAAGGTGGCAACAATAACAAAGTGGGAAATATATCTCGGTTGCCTGGAATATGGCGAAACTTTTTTATTTATTTATTTTATTTATTTATTTGCACATACTGCAGCCCCATAGGAGGGCTATTGCAGGATTGGGTAAAAACAGTGGTGAACAAAAAATACAATGAAATCAAAAATGACTCTTGCAACATTTCCAAGAGAATCAAAGAACTGCGAAATTGTTTTTTTTTTTTTCGATTCTTAAAGCAACGAAACAGCGATATGCATACACATACAGTATAAACTAAACCTAATTTAAGTAGTTACACATACTAGTTTTCATAGAGAGTACTTGCGAATTCGCTTACCGGGAGTGAACGAAGGCAGCCAGGTAAGGAATTTCATACTTCTATTGCGCGGGGAAAGAAGCTGTACTTTAAAGTATTTGTACGGGCATAGAGAGGGTTAAAATTAAGCTCGTGGAAGTTACGTGTGCAAGAAGGCTTGGTGAAAGATATGCAAGCTGTGTTTGAAGTATGATAGGACTTGTTAATTATGTTGTGAAAAAATTTTTGTGATTCCACATCACGACGTACTGAAAGTAATGTTTGTTTCAGCGTAGGGAGTGCAGACGAGAGTGAAAAATAGTGGTCATACTGGTGAAAAATGAGACGGACGGCATTTTTTCTGAACTGTTTCTAGTTTGATTACGTTGTTTTGATTATGGGGTGACCAGACTGTTGCGGCATAATCGACAACAGGGCGAACAAGAGTTTTATACATTAAGAGTTTAGTTGCCTTCGGAGCGTTTTGCATAGTACGACGTAGGTATCCAAGTTATTTTAGGGCCTTTGAACATGTTTTGTCAATGTGTGTAGTTCGTGAGAGATTGTCAGTAAATGTTACGCCAAGGTAGTTGTACTGTGGAACTCTGGTTAAAGGTGACCCATTCAAGAAATATGTCGCAATTGAAGATGTTGCTAATTTCGTGAAGGACAAAGCAACCGTTCTTTAATTAATGTTCGTTTTCCATTTTTCACATCAAGCGCCGAAAGAGACGAAGGAATCGTTCAATGGCTTATAACTAGTCGCAGAGCCCATCACGTCGTATAAGACGCAATCGTCAGCATAAAGATGAATGCTGGAGGAAACATTATTTGGGAGCTCATTGACATAAATTAAAAACAATAACGGACCTTGGACGGATCTTTGAGGAATCCTGGACCCTACTTCAAGTATGGATGACCTTGCAGAACTAAAGTCGACGTATTGGGACAAATTGGAATGGAAACTAGCAATCCAATCGACCAAACGGGAATTTTTTAGTATCGCATTTAATTTTTATAAGAGGTGAGAAGGAAGTAATGAATCGAAAGCTTTAGAAAAATCAATAAAGATAGCGTCAATGTGTTTACCAAGATCCAATTGATAAGCGATGTCATGGGTGAAGTCTGTTAACTGCGTGATAGTATTGAAATCACGTCTGAAGCCATGCTGAACATTAGTTATAATGTTGTTTGACTCAAGAAAGTCTATTATGTGTTTGTAAATAATATGTTCGAACATTTTGCACGATTGGGAAGTTAAAGAAATTGGTCTGTAATTCTTTACGTCTGTCTTCTGAACTGTTTTATACAAGGGTAGTAGTCTTGCACATTTCTTTGATTATTATCACAAGCTTGCCCGAATATAGAAAATCTTGTTCAGGAAGCGTGGCAAAAATTCGCTTGTCTTAAAAACTCGGAAGAAATTCAAGCAGGAATGACACGATGACACGTGTTTCAGTTGGTGAAGCCAGAATGGTAGCGCAGCGGCTGTTAGTGCAGCAGTAGCGAAATCTACCTAACTATATATAAAGCAGCTTCTGAAGCCCTTCTTATTGAATTGCGTTCACCTGTCGCAATAAGACATCGTGCTCAGTTGAGAAATGAAAATATCAGAGCCCTAGAGAAACCTCACGAAGTTATAGCTCACAGAGAATACGGTTTCCGGAAATTGAAACGTTGGAAATACAGGAAGACGTGAAAAATCGGCGCGATTCTCCCTCTGTGTTTCGACACAGCGTTTCGGATCCAGATTCGGGTGGGTGAGAGCCAGGCAAGGCAAACGGCTAACAAAAAACAATAAACCAATAAAAGAAAAGATGTCTCAAGGACAGGAGCGAAGGTGTGGAGATAGCAAAAACACTTTGCTTCCCGACGTCCACTCGACTCCGCTTACACTGAACCTGCGCAAGGTCTCAACCGAACACCTTTTCTCAGTTCTTCTTCCCTTTGTCGCTGTGCCGTCCACTACGATACAGTGCACGATCGCCGAAGACAGAACTGAGAAAACACGGCTTGGTTACTGCGCAGGGGGCGATGTGAGTTTTAATTAAAGGAGCTCCGCGGCGGCGCTGCCGAGCAAAGGAAGCCCAGTTATGGGCACACTGTGGTCTTTGCTGCCCGTTCGCTTAGCCTCTCACTGCGAGTGAGAGTGGTGTCTGTCAGTTGTTTGTCCAAGTCACGCGGCTTCGTGCTGACGCAGCAAACAGCGAATGGCACTTACGTGACTCCTGGGCGAGAACTCTTCCTTCTACTGCCGGCAGGGTCGCCGGCCTCGTGTTCTCCCGCAGTAAGGATTGAACATGTGTGAAGGGAAAGGCGAGGCACTTTAATCACCAGCCTTTATTTGTGCTCCCTACACTTCGCACTATTCGGTTCGGACGCTGCGATTCCGAAATTGCTTTACTGGATATACCTGAATGAATGCGTCTGAAGGGGCTTCTTTGTTTCAGTGAAAGTAATTTTGATCTGGAAACACATGAAACAAGCTCTAAGAGAGTCTTGAGCGGCAGTGAGAGTAGTAAAACAAAATACACTCATCGCCTCACCGCAGTCCTATCTACCTGAATATAGGTGGGCGCCTCGCCATGTGAAGGACTTATTTTTTGTTGCACAAAGCCTGTTAGGCAAAAAAAAAATGGAAATAAAGGGGGGGGGGGAATATCCTTGTCACCACTCAGAACTACGACATACAGTTTCTCGGACGGTAACTGTCTGTGATTTGTTTTTCTATTTTCTTATTTGTGTTACCCATTCTTTCATTTCAAGGGCGGGTATAAGTTGCCCGGTTCAACAGCCTTAGCTGCCGCGGCTTTGAGATGACGCAACTCGGAAGCTCTGACATTCCTGGTTATTTTAGGCTGTGCCTGACACTTCACATGGTGATTGACGCCTAGAAAGACCACACTTCGAAGCTGGGTCACTTCCACCATATATTAGTCTTGAGCGCTTTGACTTCAGCGCATACGTCCCTATCGCCTGCGGAGGCAACACGAGAATCGGGATATAAGTTTGGGGACGACACATCATTTTACGCCTGCGTGGTTCGTCAATGCGACGCCATTCATTCGGTCTACCACTACTGTCACTTTTGACAGCACCGTATGAATGGAAGCAGTGGCCTAGCAATACTGGTGACGAACTGAACCGGCATTGAAGTTTTATCTCAAAATGAACAAATAAAGGCAACCAGCTGTAGTGAACAGATATTCCGAAATCGCCAGTGCATTTCAATCATAACAATCTGTTCCAGATTCTTTCTTTCCATTCAAAATTGAGGCATCCGAAATGAAATAACTCCTTAGTGGTCCTGTAGCCTGTGCTAGCTCCTTCCTAAACCGCTAGCAAATTGCGAAGGTGCGAAGCCCAGCTGTGTAACCCGAGGTGCATGTTTTAAGCATGAGCTATCAAAGCGACTGCACATGCTACCTTTCTTGCATATTCTAATGTCAGGCTACTGAAACTTTTAACTTTAAAAATTCTATAAGGCGCTAGAAAAACTGCACTCGGACTGTCAGCCATGGTTAAGGGTGTTGCAATAACCCAGCTCCCATACTAAACAAATAGCTAACTGTGATAGCGTGAGGTCTCATTTCCAATTCAGTAATTACCTAAGGGTTATTTTAGAACCTGATATTTAGGTGATATTGGTGCCTTTAGGCGGCGTAAGCTACTCTTGTTCACATCGAACAAATATACCAAATATGGAATAACAAACCAGCAGGAAACACAACAAAGACAACAAGAAAAAAAATGTCAGAGTCAGGGAACGTAAATGAAAAAGAAACAATTCACAACAGAAACAACATAAAACAAATTGTAACCTAAGGTCGTCTCACATAAATGCCACTGAATATTAAGGATTGGTTGGCGGGATATATATAAAATACAGAATCTTCTATTTCTTCCAATTTATTGTTACTAGAAAAATTCGACTTTCTCTGCCTCACCGGATTGTAGGGGTGGAGAACATGATCAAAATTTTAGAGACGTGATGTGTAGGTTCACTGGAAACGCCCGCGCACAGCTAAGCAGAATATCATCCGCTATAGTCAAATTCAGTCATAATAGGCAACTATGACTTGAGTCAAGCATAGGAAAGCCAGAAGTTTAAGTTACGCTGAAGCTTCACACGTTACTCTCACAACGTTAGGCGAGTGCGCACAGCCATCGAATCGACACACCAACCGGCTGGAAACAAGCAAAGCCGAGCTGCATGTTACCCGCGCCAGCCCTTACCCATCCCCTTGTTTTGATGTTTTACGCCCCCGAGCAAATAAACGGATCGCTGTCCCATTCAATGGCTGCCAAAGGTCACCGTTAACACGGTGCAGGCCACCTCAATAGCATAAATGAACCAACAAGTGTGGCCATATAGATGGAGGGCTCGCAGATTTAATTGAAATAAATGGCATTGGCGCTCCGATCCCGAAGAAAGACTCTAGCTAGCCGGGCGCACGTCAAGATTTCTTACTGTAGGGTCTACTGCAACACCGCCCCTCAGGAGTTACTCGTCCATGATAAAAAGCGCAGAGAGGCGTTCACTTTTCATGGCAAGCGATACTTCGGTGCAGAAGCCACGATAGCCAGGGGCAACAAATGAAGCATGCATGCGGTGCTATAAGACGAGGCGAAGTGCTTGGGCAGACCGGCATCAAGATTACGAGACCCCGTTGTTCATCCTACGGTGATAGGGATTTATGGTTGGTCGACTCGGGGCACGCGCGCCAGGGGTGGAGGAAAAAGGCTTGCGAACGTCCGGGACGACGGCTAGTTTGGCGGGCACGTTCTGATGTGTTGGCGATGGGGTGGAGAGAATTCTACGCTTTTCGCGTCGCCAACGGGGTTGAGTTGTGGAGGCGGTAGACAGAAAACAGCGTCAGTTGCGCTCCCGGCGCAACAAGATTAAGGTACTACGTAAGAACAACCCCGATGGAACCCCGGAAAAGCGGTCGTTAGTAAATGGTTGACACGGAAGCGGCGAAGCGAGGATACATAGGAAGTTTTGCTGCTAGGACTTTGTTTGCTTCGCTATCCTTGCCATTCCTCTACCTTCCCACATTTCCATTTTTTTTTATTCATATGATATAAGGAGATGTTGGCGCACAGTTTAAGGCGCCGGCTACTCCTCATCTCTTCAGTGGTTCTGTCATACATCGTACAGTGTTCAAGGTGACATATCAAATAGTCTTTTCACACAAGCACCAGGACATATCACGCAACGTTTCCACAAGAAGAATATGACGTAAGGAACACATGGTACATACAATATACAATGTAAATGTCTCCACACTTATGTAGATGAAAGTCTCAAAAGTACAAAAGATATTGTCGCCTAATAACACATTGTGAGTCAGCGGGTGGTGCATACATCGTGTGAATGCACTATCACATACAGTCACATTAGAACAGTCAACATAACATAATTCACAAACAGATGGATATATACAGTGACAATGAAATGAAAGGAACAATAAAAGCGTTAATAACGTCCAACAATGCCGCTGTCTTCAAGAAAAGTCTTTAGCGCTTTTAAAGCACTCTTCTGTAAGGCCGTTGTTGGCCAAGGGCCCAAAAGTTTCCTTAAACTGAAAGGTCTGCGGTCTAATTTAATTAGCGCTGATTTAAGCCGGCTTCTTGGTGTGTCGTGATGTGGGCAATCTAGAAGGAGGTGATATATGTCTTCGTCTACAAATCCACAATCACATTCGGGGGTTTCCGCACGGCCAATTCTGTGTAAGAAATGCTTTGTGTAGGCAGTGCCTAGCCTTAATCGATGAATAAGGGTTTCCATAGTTCTATCTAATGACAATGAAAATTTGAATTCAATAAGTGGATCAATATGATATAGGTCCGAGCTCTTAGAATTCTGGTCAAACCAAGTGTTTTTAGACATTTTGAGAGACGTTGTCCTTATAATGCAGCGTAAATCATCCTTTGATATTGGGAGCGGAGCCGTATCATCTTTGAGGTGCGCTTGTCGTGCTGCTTCATCGGCTGCTGTGTTGCCAGGAATGTCGCAATGCCCTGGTATCCACTGGAATGCTATTGAATGTTTCGCTTCGCTTGCCTTTGTGAGGTTTTTAAGTGTTTCATATATTATACTGTCACTGAATGTTTTCCCCTTTGTGTTGCAGAGTGATGCTAGAGCCGCCTGTGAATCGCTGAAAATTACCCACTTTTGCGCATCTCTTACTGACAATATAAATTTTATGGCACATAGGATTGCGAACAGTTCAGCCGTTGTGGACGAAGTCGCACGAGATAACTTAAATGATTCTTTTTTGTTGAGGTGCGGTATAATGAATGATGAAGTTGAAGAGGTTGCTGTACTGGAGCCATCTGTATAGACGTGTGTGTATCCTGAATACCGCATATATATCTGGTACAGCGCTAGTTGTTGAGCAGCTCGAATGAACATGTCTCTTTTGCTGAATATCCCATCTACTGACAATTCGATTTTTGGAACTGTAAGCAGCCATAGAGGATATTCGATGTCTGAGTTCCAAAATTCATTTCTTGGCAATATGTGAAGATTTTCTTGAATTTCTACATGAGCATAACTTCTATCTCGTTTCATTATATCTAGAGCCAATGGGTGGTTCTTATGCTGGGTTTGAAGACGGAAATAATGCCGGCATGTTTCTGTAGTTCGCATAACTGGAAATGGTGATTGGCGAGCCTCAGCTATTACAAGAGAACTAGAAGTCGCTCGTGGAACTCCTAGGCATAGGCGTAGTCCTCTAGCTAAAAGTCTGTGAAGCCGCTCTTCTGACGTGTGGGAAAGTCCGTGTAAGATGGGCGCGGAATACGCAACTTTTTGTCGTATTAATGCATTGTGAACAGTCAGCATGGACGATACTGATCCGCCCCATGATGTGCCTGCAAGTCTGCGAAGTACAGTCACTATGGCATTGACCTTGTTTTCGAGTTTTTTTATGTGGGGTGACCAGGATAGCTGCCTATCAAGTATTATGCCTAGAAATTGATGCTGTGTGACAATCATTAGAGGGTGTCCTTCCAGATTAAGAGTGAAATTTTTTAACTGCCTTCGAGTGAAGGGCAATACAGCTGTCTTTGCGTGTGATAGTACCATTCCTCTCTCTCTCAAAAATTTGTTGATTATATTTATGCCGTCTTGCAATGCCATTTGAAGTAGTTGAGCATTAGACCCAGATGACCAAATACACACATCATCTGCGTACAGTGAAAACTTTAACTGTGATGGCAGCCGTCTTGTTAAATCAGCCATGACGCAGTTAAAAAGGAAGGGGCTGAGTACGCTTCCCTGTGGTACTCCCTGTTTGACAACATGTTCAGCACTCTTTCCTTCACCCGTCTGAACAAATATTTTGCGACCTGATAGAAATTCAGATATCCATCGCAAGGACCTGCCAGACAGACCAAGTTCCAACATGCTTAGCAAAACATGAACGTGACTAACAGTGTCAAATGCCCTCTTGATGTCTAGGAATACTGCTATAGTCATGTTCCCACTTGCACGCTCATGCTCCACACAGGTTACTATATCTAATGTTGCATCCATTGTGCATCTATGTTTTCTAAAACCTACTAAGTAGTTGGACAGCACATTCGTTTCATTACACCACCATGGAAGTCGCGCGACAATCATTTTCTCCATTACTTTGCATAAACAACTTGTCAAACTAACAGGGCGGAAGGATTCAAGGCACAAGGGCGTCTTACCAGGTTTTAAAATTGGTATGATTCGAGCGACTTTCCAAGAGTCAGGTACAGTTTCCTCTATCCATAAGTTATTATAGATGTCTAAGAGAGCATTTGTACCTGTCGGTCCGAGGTTTCTTAGCATATTGTACGTAATGCCGTCCGGCCCAGCAGCGGACATTTGGCGACATGATGCAATTGCACATTGAAGCTCGCTTAATGTGAAAGTATGATCTAATTGAGGATGTTGGGCCCAGTAGCAAGCAGTAATTTTTCGCTTAGCCAACACTACTGAAATATCGAATTCTGCACATTGCGATGAAAAAGCAGGTCTGGAAATAAGCTCACAAAATTCATCTGCAACTATTATTTCACACGTGTCCCGAGCTACAGCGAGAGCACGAAATGGGAAGCTCTGTGTTACAGGTCCGCTTAAAGAACGAATTACTAGAAAAATTCGGGGGACAGCCGTGTGAGGAGACAGCGTGCCGCAGAAATCGCGCCAGCGCCGTTTGCCTAAATTTTCCATTCGTCTGCGCATTACATTGTGTATTTTCTGAGCGTTTCTGTATGCTTCTAAACTTCCGCTCCGTCGGTAGGCTCTTTCGGATCGACGTCGGATGGCTCTTAGGTGTTCATATTCTCCGTCAACTGCAGCATAATCTTTTAGAATTGGGACCTTCTTTGTGCATATGTTCATATTGTCTTGCAAAAATTCTGTAAATTTTTCCACTGTTGCATGTTGATTAATTTGATTCGTTAGGCGGTACCGAAAAGCTTGCCAGTTGGTTAGTCTGCTGTAACGCCTGATATCACAGAGCATGCTAGGGTGGTAAACAAGTATGGGAAAATGATCACTTTCGCGCGTTTCCATATCTGTTGTCCATCCCACACCATTCACTAGATCATGTGAACACAGGGTAACATCTATGCAGCTTGAGTAATTATATCCACGAAGGAATGTTGGCGACCCATCGTTTAAAACAGTCAAGTTGCATTTATCTATGGCGCACTCAATGACGTTACCCCGTGCATCACAATGATCACTGCCCCAGATGGTGTTGTGTGCATTGAAGTCGCCACATATAAATACATTAGAATGAGCTATTTTGAAGATATCCACTAGCGCTTCTACTGAAATCCGGTTTGAAGGTTGTAGATATAGATTAATCACTGTTATACAGAGCTTGCCAAAGGATACTTTACATGCGATGAATTCCGGGAAGTCTGAATCACTGGACTGAATTTGATAAGATGGTAGGTCCTTTCTGACGCACAGGAGCACTCTGCTAACAGCACCTTGACGAGAAGTCTTGTATATTACATAATTTGAGAGGCGAAAGTCGTCATTGATTCCCGCCTCTTGAATGCAAATTATTGGGAAATTGTATTGCACAAGCAGTTTACGAAAGTCAGCACACTTCCTTCGAAGACTGTTGGCATTCTACTGAAATATGGATACATTTTTGTAGCGGTTATTCATGTTCTGCCTGCCGCAGTTTCGGCCCGGATTGTTGACACAATAGTGCTTCTAGAGGCAACAAGGCTTTCACTTCTGGTAGGTTGTTTGCTTCCGGCAGAGCAGACAGGATTTCCTTAAGAGCTGCGAAAAGCATTGGCAAAATCAGTTGTGTCACCGATGCTGTGGTATGGTCGCTATTAGCTGGTGTTACTTCTGCAGTAGATGAGTAAGCTCGCTGAGAGAAATGTGTGCGAGTACTGGAGTTTTCTTGTGTATTACTTTCTGCCTGTTGTCGTCTGGGTTTCCATAGCACGGATGCATAATACTGGGCACTCGACTGTGATCCTCTTGATTGGTCTCTTGATTGCACTGCTGGTTGTTCTCTAGAGGAGGAATAGCTTGTTGATGCTCTTGGCTGTGGTGGTTCTGGTGCCCGCTGAGGTGGGTGATCTGGCACTGGATGAACAATCTCAAGGTTCGGTCGCTGTTTTTCTGCGGTGCTCTGAGTTTTCTGGTTTTTGGACGTTTACGGTTACCATTGACGACTATAGATTAGCAAGACGTCGGGCGAAGATTCAACGAGCCAGGCGCCTTACAGGTACGACATTTCTTTTTTGAGGACCTGGCTATTACCCTGCCGCTACGGTGGTCGGAAGCCGAGAACATCTTCACGAGCCTTATGCTCATCCAAACGTAACAAGCCATATGAGTGATGCTACGGGCCGTAATGAAAAGCCTGGGGCCTTGCAAGCGTCACAAAGCTTCATAAAGCCGGCACGTTTGGTTCTCCACAACTCGGAATCAACTTCAGCGAATTCAGGAATAATGGCTGACGGTGAAGCCGAGAGCAAGAAGCCTCGCCTAGAAGACAGCAAGTACGATGACACAACATCGAATTATGAGCTAAGTGATGAGGAAGAGATGGGTGACGATGCACCATTTACTTTGGTCACGTACAAGAAAAAGCGAGCCGAAGGCATTCCGGTTGTCTTTCGCCCAACAAGTGAAGGTACTACTTTTTGGCAAGTAAATCCAAACCGAGTGTCTGCCGAAATAGTTTCCGCTGCCAAAGAAAAACTACAGTCTTTTAGGACGAACAGAGATGGAAGTTTCAGTGTCAGCGTTGCTTCCTTAGCGTCGGCGAAACGCCTTTTGATGCTCTCAAGTGTAGGCGGCCTGGAAGTCAAGCCCTTCATCCCCGAGTCATACACGCGAAACGTTGGGAAAGTAAAACATGTGCCTCTGCAGTATACAGACGAACAACTCCTGGACTTCTTGAAAGACGCAGGAGTTATATCGGCACGCAGACAGATAAGATATTCCCGCCAAGAAGATGGAGCAGTACAGTCACGTCCACTTCACACGGTAATTCTGACTTTCAGAGACGATCGCCCTATTCCAGGAAGAATTTACTTGGGTTTCACCAGTCACCCTGTCGAGGAATACCTAGGACCAGCACTTCGCTGTTATAACTGCCAGAGATTTGGGCACATGGCGAAAACCTGCCGTAGCACACGTCGACGCAAAATCTGCTCAGAAGATCATGACCACAAGGAGTGCAAGTCACTTCTTCAACCTAAATGTGCAAACTGTGCGGGGAACCATGCCGCCTCCTTCTCAGGCTGCCCTCAGAAAAAAGCAGCGGCACAAATGCGTCGACATGAACTAATCCATGGAAGACAACCGCGACATTTCCCTTCATTGTCGGGACCGTACCGTGGATGATAGAAAGAAAACAGAGCGATGTGACGTGGCTACAGTGGGTGCATACATGTTGTATTTGTGAGGTCTGCCTGCAAGCATTCTCATGCGCTTTGTGTGGAGGCATGTCAAGAAAATGTACGTGCCATTGGGAACACGGGGGGGGGGGGGGGGGGAATTCGGGCATGAGGCGCGCAGAAGCCTAGCGTCCTCTCTCTCTGGGCGTCTCTTCGACGCCGCGTAATTGAATGGGTGATGTAGTCAACAAAAATTGAATGTCTTCAAAAAACGCTGTGAAGAACTAGAATGGGAATAATAAAGCGTGAAAAATACCTGCTTCGGAACACTTTCCAAATGTTTCAGCTCTGTCGTAACACGACCCCAGGCTCCTGAGCAGTTTGGTCATTCTTATAGTTCCCATTGGAATAACCAAACTGCTCAGTAATCTAGAGATCTATTATAACAGAGGTCAAACTTTTCGAAGATTTTTCCAAATGGATTATCAGTCTAGTTATAGCTCAATAGCAGGCTTTTTCTGAGTGAACCAATTTTTTAACTACAGCGCCAATTCGGTTGAGCAAGGTCTAGTGGACGCCCACCGAGAAAGGGCGATAGTTCTTTGCGTATCGAATAAAAGTCAAAGGCCTGCGTCTTACACAGCACAGTCACAGCGTAAGCTGGAGGAGCACCTCCATAGGAGCTCCGTTTTCGGCAGCACGCACTAGAGGGTTTGTACCTTGGGAGGAGGCGCCATAACGTGCACCGAAGAATAAAGACAGGTATCCAGACTACGAGGCGCACATGTCACATGCCTTGACTCATCGTACGGTACGATCCTGCTGCTGCTGATGATGATCATTGATTTGCATGCCTTTTGAGACGGGGCAGTGAGAAATAGTCACCTAGCCTGTTTGAATTGCCCGGTCCAGATACATTAACTGCTACATGCAACTGCTACATGTCGGGACACTTGGTGGAATACAATGTAACTGCAATGCAAAATTTGCACGTACCGACACTACGCAGCGCGCAGGTAGAGTTGTGACAAGTGGCACGATATGACTGTAAGGATTATCATGATAATGAATTATTGGGATCTCTTTTGAAACGGGGTGGCACCAAACAGTCCCCTAGCCTGCTTGATTTATTCAGCTATGTAGACATTGTTTTCATTCCAGAATTTTTGTGTACATCTCCGTAATCTTCGTTTTCGTCCTCAAATCTCTATCTACCTTGTACCAGTAACTTTGAACTGCGATATGGCGTGCCACATAGTGTAACCATGTGCAGCTGCAATGCAAACGTGCACATATAGACGCTAGTCGGCGCGCATATCATATCGCGTGTCTCCTGGCGCGCTAGGACGCCTGTATAGGGCGTTTTTTCGCTACAACCAAGCGCTGGCGTGGTTCAGGGGCGCAGTAGCTGTTTCGCGCGCAGCAGGACCGGGTTGGATCCCGGCGGGAACTGGGAATATTTTTTCTCATTTCCCGCAATAGCTGCGACGAACACCACGACCAACCGAAATGGCTAATAGAGTGAGCCCGTAAGAGCTTACACTGTGAAATGAAAACCAGAACAAAGATTGCGACAAGAAAGCCATGAATCACAGTAATAAAAGACCAATAGCTAAAGAGGAATATAGGGATTCAAAAGAAATGGAACAATATCCAAGATCATAAAGCTAAGTGAAGATAAGCAAAATGTCTTCTCTGCGAGAGGCACGCGCCATACGTGGACGCACATGTTTGCCAAGTGGGCGATACATCTGCGCAGCAGGGTTGCTCGTATCTTCAGCGTACCGTTTCTTCTTTTTTTTTATTTCATTCTTCATTTTCGCATTGCCCACACACTATAGATATATTTTCTTTCTATCCGCGGTGACGCTCGAGGTAGGCGGCAAGGTAATTACTTGTACTTTTTTTTTTTCTTGCGACGTTCATTTCCTGCACCAGCAGTTTCGCCTGGAGCTTCCGCTCATTTCCGCTTTTTGCACTGCATGCTACGAGCTTTCCGAAGAAGACGGAAGGGGAGGGCTCTCAAATCACTTCTAAAGGGATAGTTTTCTGTCCGCAATCGAACGTCGCAGCCTCGGGCCTCAAACTTGTTTCCGGTTGTCGTTCAAAACACGCGTCAATGGCGCCAACGACGGTCGCATGCCTGGCCGCTCGTTCACAGCGCTGCCGTTACGCACGGGCTAGGCTTACAACACTTTCGCATAGGCGCCGCTATCACCGAACTGTCCTCGCTTTTAGGAACCGGAATTCATGCCTAAGCCGCATACTGTCCCACGTGGGACAGCTCTCTTCAGCGCCGCTCACTGGCTGAATATTTTCCTTTCGTTTTTCATTGCGTTATTCGCCAAAATGTCCACGAGATACTTGTAGTGCCTAGACAGCCATTTCCGTTCTTGTAGTGACATAGATATTCAACGTAACATCGTTTTCTGCAAGAGTCCGCACAAACTGCTTCTCTTTACCGTTAGCCATCTTTAGAGCTCGTGCGCGGTGGCTACTGTAAGCTATGGGTGCACTGAAGCACGACACTTCGTTTGCTGCGGCCTCTCGCTTTTCTTTTTCTCAAAAGAAGCACAGCATTACACACACACGTACATTATATATATATATATATATATATATATATATATATATATATATATATATATATCATTAAAGGCCATTAGCCGAACGCTTTCAGAGTGCCATTCGCTTTATCAGATGAATGATGCGTTTGAAGCTGTCTATTTGTTGCAGTGAGGTCATTTTGGCAGCGTTTGTTGTTTTATTGCGTAATGCCCAGAGAATATCATTGTTGACCAGTACATCTGTAGGAGTGTCACGAACAGCTCTCCTGCAGCTGCCACAGGGGAAAAGGCCGCGTTAGAAGTGGTAGGGCAATTCTTATTGAGCATCTCGATACAAAATCTAAGCCTTCAGACACTCTCCTCTTCGCCCCCCTCCCCCGGTGCTCGCTAGCGCCAGCGCATCAGCACGTTCGGAGATGCCCGTCTGTTAGCGACAACGGTGTTCCGTTGACATGTCTGCAACGTAGAAAAGTCGTACCTTCGCATCGTCCCTATTGCCTGCCTATCTTCCCAACCAACAGAATAACCCTGGATGAATAATGAAATTTAGCGAAATGTGCCATATTTATAACTCATAAGGATGTGTCATCTATACGTTCGCATCAAGGGTGCTTTAATCTTCTGTATTTAGTGCTGTTCTCTTCTACAATAGGTAGTGAGGCCCTGGAAGTGGTAAGGGAATACATTTACTTAGGACAGGTAGTGACTGCAGATCCGGATCATGATTCTGAAATAATAAGAAGAATAAGAATGGGCTGGGGTGCATTTGGCAGGCATTCTCAGATCATGAACAGCAGATTGCCATTATCCCCCAAGAAAAAAGTTTATAACAGCTGTGTCTTACCAGTACTCACGTGCGGGGCAGAAACCTGGAGGCTTACGAAAAGGGTTCTACTTAAATTGAGGACGACGCAACGAGCTATGGAAAGAAGAATGATAGGTGTAACGTTAAGGGATAAGAAAAGGGCAGATTGGGTGAGGGAACAAACGCGAGTTAATGATATCTTAGTTGAAATCAAGAAAAAGAAATGGGCGTGGGCAGGACACGTAATGAGGAGGGAAGGTAACGGACGGTCATTAAGAATTACGGAATGGATTCCAAGGGAAGGGAAGCGTAGCAGAGGGCGGCAGAAAGTTAGGCGGGCAGGTGAGATTAAGAAGTTTGCAGGGACAACATGGCCACAATTAGTACATGACCGGGGTAGTTGGAGAAGTATGGGAGAGGCCTTTGCCCTGCAGTGGGCGTAACCAGGCTGATGATGATGATGATTTAGTGCTGGATGCATGAGAGCACGCCACCCTTTGCATCGGAGATAAAAATCCAACTGGAAGCTACCCAGCATGAGCCACAAAAACGGGCGAAAGAGCCAAAGCAAGCTATTAGGTTTAAAAATAGGGTAACGCGAGGTGTACTTAGATATGTCTCATATGTGGGGGTTGTATAGAGAGTTTCAGGCTTTGTTTCTACCTCTATAGCATTACTTAACAAAAGATGTAGATTTATGTGGATCAAAGTTGCCATTATTATTGTTGACCTTACGACTGCTACTTCATGCTCAGAAATAGCGTAAATATAGAGGGCCTTTACAGCTAGGTTGCGTGAGCTGCGTTTTTGCCAACGTAATTTACAGATTGCGTTCGGGATCCTATTTTGGTTTCGCCTTTGCCCGAAATAGTGTCACGCAGCAGTTTCCCACCTCAGAACTTTCAATTATGCAGGCCCGTGAAGAAAATAACCGTACGTTTTTGTAGCTGCCCTGAAAAAGTCTGTGACAAAAGATCACATACTTATACTGTCGAGTAAATTTTTCGTCCATGGCGTTTGCGATATCAAATATGTTTATGTACACCCAAGAAAAAAGTTGCGCTGCAAGAGTTCGGCTTCACCGTTTCACGTCATGAAAGCTAGCCGACAAAGATAGGCACAGAAAAAGTTCAGTTTCTCCCTCAGAACATAAGGAATAGAGAAAAATGTGTTTGTTTATAATGATTAGATTTTCTACACGACATCTCATGAATGTTAACCTGGTTTCACTTTCAGGCATAAGAAAAAATAAGCTCACGCTGCCGGTTGTAACTTGTAGCTTGCTTATAGAAAAACACTGTTGCAGTAAAGACAGCACTGCGGCTGGTAATGGGCGTATTTAGCTGCATATCCTTTCTTTAGATACTTCATAGTGTAATGGCTTTTTTTTTCCTCTATGTTTTATTGACATTGTTGTACCCAAAAGTAGCTGTGGAAGCCATAATGTAGGTTTTCGCACTAAAAGCAGCGCATGAGGGCTGCACAAAATACTCGCGCATGGTTATCTCGCATTTGCCAGAAAATGATGTTAATATGACAGTATTATTCTACTGCACTGACGCCGAATTCCTATTTCTGCAGAGAATAGAGACGCAGTTTTGGTATTTAACATCAAAATCTACCAGATTCTCTAAACTCCAGAGGCTAACATAATTTTCCTCATACTTTGTTCGCATATCCCAGGGTTCAAATAACATCGAGAGCCTGAAAGAGGCTACCGGTGTGACGATACTTCTACGTGCCAGTATCATCAAGGTAATGTACCTTTTCCTCCTAGTTCAGTAATCTAAACCTCCTTCTTCTTGGAGCAAAAGAAAAAAAGCAAGGGTGTTCTTTGTATAAGCGGTGCAGAGCAAAAGCCCTTTCCGAATAGTTGCCGTAGAGTCCAGTGTAGCATCGCGGGGATTGCCACTTAGGGCCCCGCTACTGCTGACATAAATTTGCCTTGGTAGATAGGAGCTCGAGATCGCTGCTGCTCGAGGAACTCGGCGAATGTTAGCGAGCCCGCCTGCTTGTTCCTAGTTGTCTGTGACAATTTAAGTCACACTTTTTGTGAGTCACGAATGCCTTGCCTTTTCTACTTATTCCCCTTACAACATAGCGTAGGCCCGACGAGTTGTTTCTCCCAGAGCACCTTCTTTTCCCGCAGCGTTCCCAAAGCTGCTCGCACTCATCGTTCCCGTCCACCGCCGTGTGCTTTGTAAGAGCAAGCACGTAAGTGTTCGCTTTAACGCTCCCTAGCACGGAGGTGGGTTTCCCATGCGTCGGTATATCGCGCACCTCTTCTCTACGAATACCGTATAGTGGCGACGAAATGAAGCCTTTCCGAGTTGTTGACCCTAATGTGCGAAGACGCTTTTCAACGCTTCTTGCCCTTCCACTGTCTGTGCTTGCTGAATCTGCGCGACGGCCTTCTCAGCACCGAAAGCTTTAGTGCACTGTAATTAAAGAGGATTCCGGGCTTCTAGCTGCTGCGCGCTTGAGTGGCAATATAACTGCGTTCTCGTTTTTTTTTCTTCCTTGTGCATGAAAATGAGCAAGGATAAACTAAGGACTTCCTACGCTTGCATTTGCGAGTAGCGCTGTTTGTGCAAGCATCTCTGAGGCACTCATGTTCCAAGTTAGGCCACCTTGAGCTGTCCATGAGTATATAAAAGAAATTGCTAGTCTTTTTATCTCTATCACTAATTCAAATGTACACTTTCATTTCTTTCTCTCACCAGTCAAATTATCCTTTTTTTGCGTTTGATCTACCACGAAAATTTTGGAGGAACATTAAGCTTCGCATTGAAGAGGAGAACGCGATAGCATTCAAAGATCCCTGACTGCTTCTCACGCTTCTCGCAACTGCAGCTTATGTAACTGTAATGTTTATCGGGAAACATTGGCGGCGAAAGCTATCCACGGAGGTTCCTGGTAGAAACGCGGCCCCTTGCGTGGGCCGCCATGGATGGATGGATGGAAGGTAGGAGCGTCCCCTTTGAAACGATGTGATGGCAGTCGCCACCATGGTCAGCTCTTTGTTTAACTGTGTTGTAGGTTATTAAATTCGCCATTTTCTTTAAATGCGTCTCCTTACACATTTAACCTTATGTCACCTCTCTGCTTTTGAACCACCAATCTTCCAATCACTTTTTGCTAATTTCCACCGCATATTTATTTACATGACTATTGTTATGTCTAAACCCTAGGGCCTCAGGAAGCGTGACTGTGCCCGCATCAACACCGGGATGAATACCATTACATTCTGTTATGAGGTGTTCTATTGTTTCTACAGATTTACCACACACAGTACATGTGTCTTCTTCTTCGTTAAATTTCTTTTTATAGCTTCGCGTTCTAAGACATCCTGACCTAGCTTCAAAGAGTAGGGCACTGCCTCTTGAGTTATCATAAAACGCTTCCTTCTTGATCTGCTGTTTCCAGTATCGATATAGTTCAACACTATGCTTCTTTCCCATTGAATTTATCCAATTTTTACCTTCCGCGTTTTTAACCTGTAGTTTAATGCTCTTTCTCCGTGCTCGTATCTGGCATACTTACTGGTTAGCTTCCTACTTGTTTTCCGCCATTGTGAGTCAATGCCCTTTCTGTATAGATATTTAAATACCTTAGCTGCCCGCCTGTTATCGTCCAATTTCCTCAGGCGTTTCTCGCATAGGACTTTACTCTGAGCTCCCCGTGGTTAGAACGATGCCCAGCCCATATCCCCCTGGACTGTCTCGTTCTTGGTTTTTACGCGGGCACCTAGTGCTAACCTTCCAAGAGTTCTCTGATTCACTTCTAGTCTAGACTGAACTTCTTCCCTTAAGCACAGGACCGTATTCCCGAAAGTAAGCCCCGGCACCATTATTCCTTTCCAAGTAGCTCTCAGTACTTCATACCTGTTGTGCCCCCACAATGCTCTATGTTTCATTATCCCGGCATCTCTTCGCCCTTTTGCTATGAGAGGCTGTTCGTGCGTTTCCGGGTACATCTGCCATTTGTTTATCCATACCCCGAGATATTTGTATTCGGCCACTCGAGGTATTTCATGGCCTTGTATTGTAAGCTCCTGATCAGTTGTATCAATGAAAAACATCCCACCGGATTTAGCTGCGCTACAACTGAAATCTAGACTGTCTCCTTCGTCTCCCGAATAATTAACCAGAGTTTGCAAATCTTTCTGGCTATCTGCTAACAGTGCAATATCTTCCGCATACATTAAACCTAGTAGTCGTTGCTCAACCACCTTTCCGCCTAATCTGTACGACAGATTATACCCTAGATTGCTTCCTTGTAGCCTTCTCTTCATACTTATCATATAAAGTATGAACAGCAGCGGTGATAGAGGACAACCTTGCTTTAATACTTTGCGTACATCGACAGTTGTCGTACTCTTGTCGTACTCAGAATGCAGTCCCATGCCGGGGAGGCGAGTGCCATCTGAATGTGTTGCAAGGAACCAGGCGCGCCACTCCGTAACGTCTCGGATTTGCGATCGCCGGCGCGCAGAAACCTCGGAAGCAGCTGCCGGTCTATGAATATTAGGAACGCTGGAAAAGGGGTTTGTGATTGAGTTTCCGCGTAACAGAATTGTGTTTTCTCGTATATTCAAATTACAATCAGCAGGTATCATGTCCGTAGGTTGTGTGTAAGTTGTAGTTCTAAATTTGTCTAACATATTTTATTTTGATAAATTCAATTAGTTCAGCAACTTCTTTCAGCTAGACGGAGGGTCTGATTGGTTGGGTATGCGTGGTTGGGCTGCAATGGTTCGGAATGATTTTTGCCGAAACGACGGTTGACGTGGGACGTCGAATTTTCTGCGACACGTGACCCTTAACGGATATCGCGTTAAATACCGAGGACTATCGTGCCGGTGCATAGGACCCCTTCGGCACGTGGCATTGAAAGAGGCTGCAATTACAAGACGGCATGCGACATGACACAACTTTCGGAAGTGCTGTACTCGCGGACAACTTCCTGGGACAATGAAGCGAAAGCTACAGGCGCATGACAGCTGCACATGTTTTACGGCGCCAAGTAGTCCGCCAGCGTCTGAGAGTGCTTTTGGTTGCTCAGAACAGACGCATTATCGATATCAGCTTCACGTGTGATGGTTTCGGCCAGTTTTGGGATAAGGTTATTCTAGTATAGAATAGGATAAGTAAGAAATGATATCGTGATTCGCGGTAACAATCAGTCGAAATGAATGGCGGAAAAGCAGCTGGCAGAAAATACGGTCTGCACAGCTAAGTTCAATTTAGCAGGATAATTAAGTGACAGAGTACTAGTTGTCCTCTCACTCCTTGAGTATATTACAGATGTTTTCTTCTTTTGGGAATGCCTAACGTAAACACATTGGAAAAATTTCACATTAAAGAGAACGTTGTGAACACTGTTAATGAGGATTCAAAAGTATACACAATAGAAATAGCTGGAGAATAGCAATGAAAACAAAAACATATTTATCATGCAAACAAAAACAAATCTCTTCAACTGATTTCTTTGGTTCTTATCAACTGCAGTATGCATGCGCTAACTTTTTAAAAATTCTGCTAGGGGACAAAATTATGTCATAAGGGTTTAATAATTTCAACTAGATGGGTGCTTGAATAGCAGCGGTTGTATTACCACAAAAACATAATGCTTCAATGATTCCCTTTTCGGTCGCTGCCCTTGACGTCCGACCAATCATTCACAGTATTGTTAAGTTGTAGAAGTCACATATAAAGATGTACTTACAATATTTACACGAGAGACAACGACGCATAAACAAGATGGCTGTTGAGAGCGATATTAGCTAGCGCCGATACGGGGCCTTGTGAGGCGAGGGTAATGTTACGGCGCAACCAAGAGTGGCGCCAGTAGCAAGAAGGCGATGTGACGTGAAGAGGTGGGACTCCTATCGACAGCCATGTTGTTTATGCGTCGATGTCTCTCGTGTAAATTTTACATATTTATATGCGTTTTTTGCAACTTAACAGTATTACCCCCCACAAAATGCGAAAAACTGTGCTTTTTTTCTTTTGTTGGTCATCTATATATCCGTCTATTTGCCTGCCTGTCTATCTTAATTGCAAACTATAAATGTGATTTATCGTGCATTTGGACAGTATATATAAAGAAGAACATTTCACAGAAGCCTACGGAAGGCTCCTTATACATTAAATCTTGTTGCTGTCTTACCGAGCGCCCGTTTATAAGCACTTCGCGACTGAATACAGATAGAAAGCATGATTTGCGTTATGTATTGCACATGCTCGTCTTATATAAAACGTTGTAAATTGCACTGATTCCCGAAATTAGGCCTCACTTTCTCAATCTGAAATCAAGTGACGAAAATGGTAAATAAAATATTCTAATAAAATAAATAATTACTAAAGGATACGTCCGTAAATATGACAAATGCCATATTCTCGCGCTTCTAACTTTTTTACCCGTTGGAAGTGAGAATCTCGAGAATAACCTGTCTGGCAGGAAAAGAAATTACGACCCTTAAGAGGAAGCTTTAGCTTGGGTACCCTTATATAAATAAATACGTGTAAATGGAGAATTCGTTTTTCTCAACAACTGCTCCACCAAACTTGACGAGGTTTGTTGCATTTAAACACTCTAAAAACTAAGGGAGTGCCGGGCACTCTCTTTGAGGGAGTAGATGCTTGTCCCATATTTCACTCTCTTTTCGAGAGTAGATCGACCCTCTTTGAGAGAGAGTAGGTCAACTCCTCCTGACAGAGTTTTGTTACTCCACCGCAAGGGATTGCTAGTACCCTTCCGCAGAGTGATAATACTCTTCCCACAGGGAGTGCTAGTGCTCTTCCGCAGAGTGCTAATACTCTCCCCACAGGGTTAATAGTACACCGCCAGACCGAGTACTTCTACTCCCCCAAACAGAGTGCTTGTACTCCTTCAGAACAGAGTGCTAGTACTCTTCCCAATACCCTCTTAGACAAGTCCTGGTCACGCATGCAGGCAGGAAATCAGATCAAATTAGGGCCGCTGATATACTGTTCCCTAGGCGGCTCCTCAGAGACACAGGCCCGATTCCAAGCGGCCTTCAGAATAGGCGTGAGCAAAGTTATGCAGGATTTTAAAGTCATTTTTTCCTGGCTATTTGCTGCCTACCGTGAGGCGTGACTGCTCTGAAGCGGCCTATGCGTATGTGTCACGAACGCCACTGAGGAGAAAAAAAAGCGAATGAACACTTAATCTGCAAATATCTTCGCAAATTTCACAATCAGGAGTCACACAATCTAATTAGAATACAATTGCCAAGGGAATCACATACTTATCAAGAATCACAATGCTCTATACATCATGTGGATTCGAACCCGCGTACACTCACATTTGTACAATTCAAAACACACATCATAACCATTACACCACAGCGCCGCCACGCCCAGTCGTGTTCTTTTAGAGCTTATATATATACCAAACGTATTTGATGAATCTGCTGTGGTGGGTGGGGTTTCTCTGCAGTGTGCTGTGCTGTTGTGTGCTAGAATACGTGTGCGTTTGCATCATTTCCATTCCTTGCTACGACTAACGAAGGAAGACAACGTAGACGACAACGTGAGAACTATTCACGGCTTGTCGTCACCGCAGGAAAATAACAAATGTGCCGTTCAGCTCATGATCGAGTGCTTCTCCAGTCCATGTTCTCCAAAATACGCGGATACAAAGTATTGCGCCAACCATCCACGTATGTGAATTTAATTCACGCGTATACTGGTGAGCAACTGCGACGCCAGTACCAGGCATTTCGACGTGCCTCACGCTGCCAAGTGCATTAGTTTAGAGTTTGGTTCAGTCCGCTGTGAGCTGTTGTCCTGCATTAGCAGCGGATCGTTAGCGTTTTGAAGCGCATGCATTCCAGCATTTGGAGACTGCTTATGCCGATAGCCGCGTCAAATGCATTGGCACGCATGTTTAAATGACTAATGTGTCCACTTGTTACGCGTGCACTGCTCGTATCCTGTGGCAGTGCTCGTTCTAAAAGCTTCGAAGACCATCTACACTCATGCGTGTGTTCAATTTATATATGCACAGGATGGACTTGCCGGCTAGTTGGTTGAGCATTTTAGAAGAAACAGCGCAACACAAGGACGACGCAAAAACATGCCACACCACGAAGCGCTGGTGTGGTTGATGCTTTTTTTCGTCCTTGTGTTTGCACTGTTTCTTCTTCCACGATTCACGCACACCACAGGTACGCGAAAGCTTAGGAGCATAAGTGGTTAACTCTGTTTTCCCCGTTTTCTCTCAGTGTCAATGGCACAGTGCGTTGCCCGGAATTGTGCACGCTTACCCCCATATGCAGAAATGCATCATAAATTGAAGCCCATGCTTGACTTGATCTAAACGACGCAAGTCGTGAACGCCCCAAAAGAAAGGCAGTGAGCGTCTTGGGGGACGTTCGCACCAGGCGTCGTTTATATCAAGTCAAGCATGAGCTTTGTATTAAGATACATTTCTGAATACGGGGGCTAGACATCTGCTTCTTCCAGAAAATGTCGAAGAAACGCCCGCCAAAACCAGGCACATTCGTAAACTTAACTAGGCAATACGAAGCTCCATAGAAAAAAAGAAGAGTGGTATTAAAAGCTTTCAGTATTTTTCTTTACTCCAAAATAGTTGCGCTCTCGTGGCTTCACTGTACAGAGATAGTGCAGCGTTAGCTAGAAAGCATGAATTTCCTAACTCCATGCCAAAATAAGCTTGTAAAATTTAGGTGCTAGAATCCAGGGTTTGTAGCGATCCTTGAAAATCCTTTATTTCTAAAATTCCATTTTCAAGGCGTTGAAAACCCTTGAATTTTTAGAAGTACTGCAAAGTCCTGTACACTTGGCTAGACTTAGCAGACATTGCCAAGCGCTTTTTTTCCCTTCTGTGACACTCTTTCGCATGTCACAGAAAATTGTCTCTGGAGGTAATAGAAGGAAAGCGACATCCTTAAAGTTGAAATTACAAAGGAGCTGCAGATACCAGTTTTATGCACATGGAACCGGCGACAAATGTGCTTGGAGGAGCAGAAGCAGGAAGCTCAACAGTTGAGGCATTCGAAGAGAAGCCGTGAAGAGTAAATTGAGAGCGACAGACACAATAAAAAGAAATTCGAAATGATTATTGCTTATTTGATGGTGAAAAAAGCTGAGGCAACAGATGACATCACGTACACTGTCAAACCAAACCAAACAGTATTCAAAAACTGCAAATGTTGCAGGTCCAAGTAGTTAATTGTGCTATTGCAGAAAAAATTTGAGCGCTTTCTTGAAATGCTTCCTTGTGTGCGTTTAGTGGTGGGCGGTGAAAGGCAAATTAGCAGTCTTTCAAATGTTTGAAATCACTGAAATGCGATTTGTTTTGTTTTCTTTTGTTTGCATTAAAGTTAACCGTGTTCTTGAACAAGTTATTGCCTGTCCAAACTACTACACACATTGCACGAGGTCCTTGAAGTTACTGTGTCGGGGCCTCGAAAGTCCTTGAAAACCATTGAATTTTTTTCTTCAATATTGCTACAAACCCAGTAGAACAACTGTCATGGAGTAAAAACCTTGGCTGAACAGGGGCTTATACGCAGAGCACAGGAAGACTAGAA
Source organism: Dermacentor andersoni (assembly GCF_023375885.2). NCBI lineage: Eukaryota > Metazoa > Arthropoda > Arachnida > Ixodida > Ixodidae > Dermacentor > Dermacentor andersoni. Next base: position 118,432,791 of record NC_092818.1, read on the forward strand.
ATGCAGTAGTAGGCATGGAGGGCCCTGAAAAAAATGTGCCACATCCGCTCGGCTGCCTTATGTTTCTGCACCGACTGTCGCATTTTTAATAGAAGTGCACTTTCTGTTCTACTCCAATAAACGCAACATTACGATCTCCATTGTGGGGCAGTCCTTCAGCCAGTGCAGAACTTTTTCTGTACATCCAAGTCAGCTCTGTTATTTTTCCAGCATTGTAGTACAAGATTTGTTAAACTGGTTAAGCAGAATATGAGCAGTATACTCTTTAATTAGCTGTTTATTTGTATGCACAAGTTCAGGTCCTCAGTTTGGTTGCATGACAAATTGCCATACCTCAATAGATACAAGAAACAATTTTATTACAGTTTAATAAAATCCAAACAGTAATAATCACAACAATATAATGACATACATTTCTTTTGGTACGTATACAGCCCATGTCTTGGCAGTGTATAAATTCAACTATACACCGCAAGTACTGTGTCCTGACCACTATTATTCACATGTGTAAAACCATCACAGCAATTCAACAAATATCACAGTAATTAGTGACATACACTTTGTAACTGCTTTACATGAGCATAATGTATACAAATGGTCCCTGTGTACCTACACATGACTAGTGCCACCCGAGTACTATTACTCACAGGTGTAAAACCAACAAAGCAGTTCTTTAAAAAATATCACAGCGCTTAGTGACGTACATGCTGTAACTCCCTTGTAGAAACTTAATACAAACACGTGAGGACACAGAAAGCTAGCAGTGGGCATACATGGGAATACCACCGCCTCAATACTAATTCGCAAGTGTAAAACCAACCAAGCAGTTCTTTAAAGAATATCACAATGCTTAGTGACATACATTTTCTAACTAGCTTATATAAGCTTTATATAAACATGAGAACATACACAAAGCTAGCGGTGCACCCGCATAGAAGTGCGGCCATCTGAACACGATTATTTGCAAGTGTAAGCTCAACAGAACAGTTTGTTATAGTGACGCACATTTTGTAACTGCCTTATACAAGCTTAGTGCAAGCACAAGAATGCAGAAAAATATAAATTTAAAACTTGCTCTATGCATACACAAACAGATCAACACAAATGGTAAACACCGCTTGGAAGACAAATGTGACTGTGGCAAAGCGCAGTGCTGTGCCGGTTGAAATTGCCACCCACAAAAGTATTGAGCAATGCTTAAACCACAGGCAATAAAGTGCTGAAAGACTGCGTCTCTAACGTAACTATTTTAATTCAAATTTCCTGAATATAGGGCTCGCTTGCAGATAAGGCATCTGATCCAACTGACCCGATTTTACACCTGCTACATGCATACAATGCCCTCAGATATAACTGGTAATAATAATTATAAAAGGCATTTAAAAACTTGATAGTATGATGAAGATGCATGACTAGAAAAGTTCTGTCCCCCTCGTACTTGTTAAAAAGGTGTAAGTACGACACATGTTCTTTTTTTCCGCAATTTTTGCATTAATGGACAGCCGGGAACCTCGAACCGACACACACAAAAAAATAAGATACTGCTATGTTAATAGTGTTATGAATAATTTTTTGTGAAAGCTTTTTTACAGACAAGTTGCAGTCTCGTTTCTGGAGGTTGAGCTGTATCTTGCAAAATAACTTGAAAAGTGGTCACATGGGAGCATGATATCATAATGTTAGTTTCAGTTGACTCTCTTGCCCTACAAGTCGCTGCTCACTGTGGCCAGTGATGCAACAGCAGTGTCTTTGTGATTTTCATCACACTTCTGTCCTATGCCATTCTTACCAGAGTTGGCGGCACATAGATACCCAAATTTCGATAGTGTTGCTTTCTCAGGTGGTTGCTTTTGATTTGCTCAATATCAGTTGGCACTTCAGCTGCATCAAACTTCTTTTTTACCTCTTCAACAACAATCTTATGACACCTGTGTTGTCCTTCTAGTTGCCTACAAAGACCAGTCAATCTAGCAACAACACTGACAGTCTCTACTATCTTGTAATGGGGGAGAGGTGTGTCCCACCATGTGTTCCACATTGTTGTCACTATGTGGGCTGGCTGGGGAGGCAACAACTGTAATATGTTTGCATTTGCATATATTAAAGTGATGCTTGTACTGTGTTATAACACCTAACTTAGTCTTGCACTTGCTGCACAATAACACTGGCTCACAGTCGTGGTGAAAAGCTTTTGTATGTTGAGCAAATGAGTTGTATCCACTACAAAAAAAGTCAGTGATAGCACACATGTTGCTCTACCAGGCCTGGTGTGGTTCCTTCTGACACTGCTGCTGATGCTGACGCACTGCTGCTTGCCTCGTACACTGTTGCAGCTGCAGTAGACATGGCAGTCTCTGTATCTATTGCTGCCGTGTCATCTGTCATGGTAACTTCCAAGTGGTATCGGGCTCACTTCTGCAACAGAGATGTTGTTTGCCCCTTGAGGGCTCTCATGATCAGGGCCAATAATTTCGTAGGCATTGTTTCCTGCATCAAAGAACCAATAAGAACAGCATGAATTAATAAACATAGCTCTAAAAAGTACGGACATCAAGACTTAATCACAAGCTTTGCACATAAGTGACCGGGCTTAATGAATAATACTTGCAGGAGGAGTTACACAATTGTTTGTGTATATTACAGTAAAGCCTCATCAGAAGATATTCAAGAGGCACGGGAAACATGTCTCTCGAAACCAAAAATTTTGAGACACTGAGGAGCCAGACTAGATCACTTTATTATGCATCATCACTAAAGTATGTTTTGATATATCTGAAGGAATAAATGCTCAGGGTGGCTTAAAGGGCCCCTAAACCACTTCTCGACATTTTTTGAACATTTCAAGTAAACACGCGTATCGAAATCAGAATGCCGTCACGATCGACGAAGCCAAATGCCAGAGTGCGTAGCACTGCCGGAGCACCACAATATGAAGAAAATGACCCCGTGCGCCTCTCTGGACCTATCCTGCACCCCCCAGTTTGTCCTGACGTCACCAGGCTGTCTCTGATGATGTCACCAGTTTCCGGTGCTGTCGATTGGTCGAACGAAAGTGTACGACTGCCGGCAAGGCCTGCAAGCAAATACACACACTCCTTCTTCCTCGTCGTGTTGCGCGCGATGCCATTGTGGGCAGCCAATGGGGGCAAAGAACAGAAACGCCAACAGAAGGGTCTCCCTATGAGGCTCTTCAACACGAGTCACCATACAGTTCCGTTGTATTAGCGCCACCCCTCGCAGGACGACGGGCCAGCGCAACAGCAACAGAGCTCGTTGGTGTTGGCCTGTCCCGTAACATTTGGAGGTGTACTAGGCAAGGAAAAGACGATACTGTCCATATGGCGTGTACCAGATGAAAGAGTAAAATGAGTGGGGACTACTTTTCGATAATCAAACACACGTAGCTCCACTATTACTGCACCGTTTCGAAAAATTGTCGTGGCTACCTGTTCATTGCCTTATTGTGTAGAACTGCAACACCGCAACTAAATTTCAACCTCGGTGGTTTAGGGGCCCTTTAAAGAAGACATTCACAGCTTTTTAGTGACTGTAGATTGTGTTAGCTTCCTTCCCAACTTCTGGAATTTAAACACTTCACTTTGCAAGCCTTGTTGCTCGCAGTACCTTTGAGGTGCTCTTAGACGCTCGTCAGCTTCAACTGCCGACACTTTCTGCCCTGCACTGTCCTCGTTTCCCTCCTTTTCTGGTTCATGCTAAAAGAGACTTGTGTAAGGATTGCGTGATCTTTACGCCCTTCGGAGCACACAAGGTGCACAAAGTGAATGTGTCTGGGTTGTGTCCCTTCGAAGTAGTGAATACTTAAAAAGTCATCCTTAGTAACAAAGGTGTCTCTTGTATACAGTATTGTTAACGTGGCAAACATCGGAAAACCAACCAAACCATTTTCAGATGTCTCTTACAACCAAGTGCATCTTGTAATGAGATTCTACTGTACTGAATATTTTTCAACTATGGATCATCTGCATGTACATATAGTCACAAAGACATGTTGTGTGGAATGGCGAATCAGGAAACAGTTCGTACTCTTACTTTTTGTCCCTAACATAAGCAGCTGATAACAATATGATAAAAAAGCAGGCAATGAGGCTAGAATGGAACATAATCCTTCAGCTCTAAACAGTTTTTTGGGCCCACATCATTCCCTCATATGACATAAGGAAACAACTTGATTGCAGTAATGGCTGCATGTGATCTGAGTTGATTGAAACAAACTATACGTAAGGTTGTCCTGTATGTAATTTTATCAGAGTGCTTTTTAGATGTCCTGCTGGTGATCCTGGCTGCGCGATGCTTCTCATGCTTTTTGGCACGATTCCTTTTTTTCCACTCCACTTTTTTTTCAGATTTTCTCCCCTTTCCCTTCCCCCTTGTGTAAAATAGCACACTTGAAGTATCAAATCTGTTGAACTAACGTGTGTATCAAACCTGTTAACATGTGTGCTTCTCTGTGGTCTGTGTTGTATTTTTGCGCTGCACAATTCAATTCAAGATGAAAGATGGAACGTCCCTGCCTTTAGTTTAATTGTGTGTGTGTGTGTGTGTGTGTGTGTGTGTGTGTATATGTCTCTCTCATGTTTTGAAATATATGTACATTCAGTAGTGCCTGCATGCCCTTCTCTCCTGCTCCAGTGACGAAAAGGAGAGCCTGTTTATGTACCATAGTAAAAAATTCAAAGGTTTTCGCTGTGCCCATAACATCCCTTATCATATGGATCTGTCACAATACAGAGTAGCAGTGGTCCATAATACTAGCCCATCCCAACATAATTATAAATTAACACATACCGACATGCTGCGAAACAGCTGTTGCAAAGCCGCTGGTGAAGGCAATTTCCGCAGCACTGCAGTGGTACAGCCGAGTTCCACCTGTATAGTGACAAATCCATATGCGTGTTAGCAACTCAGTAGTTGCTGATGGTTTCATAAGCTTTACACTACACAATAAAGTAATCTAGACAACTTTGTTGGAACAAATGCACATAATTAGGACACCACTTAAACACTAACACGATTATTTGCCCCCAATCTCTCACTCACTAAGGGATAATACTACTGAAACATCGGTGGAGAGCTCAGATTAACACAGCCCATAAAGGACAAGCGTTCTTTGAGGAAAACAGCTATAACAGCGGTTAGTTTTCTTGATCATTTTATGTGGTAGCTTTGATTTAAATGTCATGCAGTACTATAAGATACGAAGTGCCGCATTTCTAGCAGCAGAAGGCGTCATCAGGCTCATGGTACAACAGATTTTTGCACTGTTTGTCAGTGAGCCGACACATACAAAGAAAACCGAATTCACACATACATATACAGTGCCAAGTGCACTTCTCCTTCTGAAAACGCAGCCACCAGTTCCAATGTTGCTGAAAGGAAAGGTTATATAAAGTGCGAGACTGCATGGAACTGCCACTTATGACTGTAAATGTATGGTCTGCTGATTGCAGAGGTAGTCACATACTATTTCTAGTTTCTTTTAGAAGCATCACTAAAGAATAAATTAAAATCTATTCATAAGTCACGAATTTCATGCACCCACAGTTTGGCTAAATAACCTGTGAGAAAAAGACATGTTTACCTGGAATAGCAACCTTTTTTCCTGCTGCAAAACTTTCCTTCGAATTAATGAAATAACTTCACAGCGTCATAATGCGTTTCTCGCAACTACTTGCCGGCAGTGGCGAGTTAGTGTTTATATCCGACTCATTGGGCGACAATACTGCCAAACACAAATGCTTCACGAACACGAGAACACGTCCCTGGCAGAGAATAGCAACCATATATGCCTCTGTGAGACATGATCGCACCTTTGTGGTCAAAGTGTACGTTAGAACGACATCACCATCTCATTAAAAAAAAAAGCCTCCGTACAAGGCAGCCACCAACTGCATAATGTGAAATTGCAACTGATGTCCACTTACTGGTGGCCTGTGTTTGAGTCACTTTTAGCAGTTTACAGGGTGCTGAGAAATGCACGTCCTGGGTTGTCCCTGCAAAACATACAGGGTTATGTCAAATGTTGAAAATATATATATGCCGGCATTTCAGCAGTCGCAAAACAAACGAGTAAACTAATAAACAACTGTAATGTAAACAGAGTACACATCATAAGATAGGCTGTCAACTGTTAATGCATTACGCAAAAAATCTAATGCATAGGAAAGACTATATGTATACACACGAAGCTGACACACAATTTAATTCGCTCTAGGTGTTTCCGTGCAGTATATTCAAATTATTATGTCTCGTGGTTAAGCAAAATTAGTGTAAATTACGAACTAAATTATCTACCCTGGAAACTTTTCTTCAATATGCACCTGTGCGCGCTTCGAACGAGTAGCGTTGTAAAATTTACGTACATGGCATTTAACATAGTTGCTGAACACGGATTTCCTTTGCCCTGTGTCGTGTACAGTGAGCTACATATATCTGCCCCCCCCCCCCCCCCCCCTTTTTTGTACTAGCCATACTGCGTGCCACTGCACCTATACGCACGTCAATAAACCTCACGACACAGAAATAAAAAAAGCGCCAATCACCCATGCCTGCATGTTGTAGTGAGCCTAACCTAACCAAGCATGGGCTGTTGCTTTTTATAGTAAACACAGGCACCGTGCTCATTGCAAGTATGTATCATGTCGCTAAGCAAATATGCAATTTCATTGTACCACTATTTTTTTATCACATGGATATATCTGTTGAGAGGCAAGACAAAAAGCAGTCACTTCTCAGAATTAATCAGCTTTCTTAAAACACATTTTTAACTTTTCAATGACACTTGCTGCTATGTGTTTGTCTCCAGAGAGCATACTTGATTTGACTTTCCAATCAGAGACATTACATAAATATACCATGTTAAGATGACTGCCTGGAGCACGTGAGAATTTTCATCTTCGTGTAACATACTGTATCTTGATTTTGTTGACATTTGGTCAAATGGTACACCCAATATACCCACATACTAGTTTTCTTGTCCAAATAACATGCCAATGTATTTTGATTTTTTGGCATTGGCTCCTCTGCACTACGTGAAGTCGCGCTGCAGTGGCTCTTTCACATCCTCGTGTCCTTGCAGCTGCCTTCTTGCGTTATATAAAGTGGGTGCCTGAAAAATATCGTATGCAAAAGTCAACACAAGGGCATGGTGCAAAACAACATCAAGACAGTCAAGGCCATGGCAATAAAAAAGTCTTAGCTCTTAGTCTTCCTAGTGAAATGCATGCAAAACATCCAAATGACTGCAACAGTCAACTGCTAAACTAACTTCAATTTTTAGATTTAAGCAAAAAAACAAATAAACCACAGTTAATCCTTGTTTTTCATGAATGTTAGAATACTCCTGCTAATGAATAGAATATTGGTCATTTTCAGACGTCATAGTTCTGTCATGAGTCTGGTGTATCGCAAACACCACTTGTGACACATCCTAAGCACGTGCACAGTGTGCCCCCCCCCCCCCCCCCCCCCCGCACCATCCCTGGTTGTGCCACTGCTGAAGCCATAATTTGAGGATTATAGCTGCAAACATGATGCTCAGTAGGGATGAAAATATTGTCCTTCAGCTCAATGGATATATGGATGTGCCTATAAAAAAGGGCAACAAGGCTTGTTATGGCAAGCTTACCCACATTTCAATACTAACAAGTTCACTGCGGCCTGCATCTAAGCTTACTAAAAGGCATGAACTTATTTTCATGCATGAGGTGCGCAGTGGAGTTCATTTTTGACAGACCCGACTACTGCTGCAGTTTGAAATCTAGCATTTTAGATTCTTGTAGCCATGTAAAAGTTGCAGTTAAACCGCAGTTATTAGTTTATTACACCAACCTATTGTTCTGCGTACGACAGAGTGGTAACACGGAATTAAAGCAACATTTTATTTTGATATTTTATTTCTCTACTAAAAATATTCAAGCGATAAACACATCTTGATCTGCCATGCTATAGCAAAATGCACACATTACGCTTGTAACCCCCAGAGGAAGGCTGATTTAGCTGTTCATATGACATAACTCTGACACGCCAACTCATATTAGCAAATGCACAGGCATGTCCAAAACAATAAGCGCATGCAAAGCGCCCCTGCAATTGTAATTCCACACAGCAGCCGTTATATTCGATGCCGATGCGTAACTAGCTGCTCGACAATTCACCGAGTTCGTAGACATAAGCATCCTTTCAGTTTGGCACCGTGCACGAAAACCGCAACAGGAGACAAAACCAGACCTATAATCACACCATTTCAACATGAGCAAAAACAGTTCAGTCTTAGGGATAAACACTGTGAGAGCGATTTAGTGCGCGACGGCGACGAGCGACGGCTTCGAGCGACAAAACGGGCCGTCGCTTGAACAGATGGCTCGGTTCTGGAAATCTAGAAATCGTCGCTCGTCGCCCAGAAGTGCTATGAGCGACTAGCCAATAGCGCGAAGCCGGAACTGGATGTACATACATCGCTCAAATACTACCGATTGTCGCGCGGAACGAGCAAATGATTCAATTTTTATACGTGCAAGGATAAGAACGTACTGCAAGACCTCCGGAAATATTTTATGCTACTTTTTATAGTAAAATACATCAACGTAAATTACTAAAGCACGCGTCACGCGTGACTGCAGCCCTCATGCCGGCAACACCGGGGAGGCGTCGCTCAAAATCGTCGCTCGCACGGAGTACGACTTGTAGGCGACGAGCGAACGCGACAGCCATCTCCGTCGCGTCGCTTGTAGCTGCCGCGCGCAAGATCGCTTATATGGGGTTTATACTTTTTTCAGCATAAAACATGGATTCCTCATGCGTTTTCAGTAAGTTCAAGATAACGCGCCCAACTGACCTCTTGCAGCATGCAGCTGAATGCCTGCGGCAAAGTTTCTAACTAGCACTGGTGCTGCACGTAACTTCAGTGGTCGCAGATTCCCCCTGCGCGAGACACCGTCAAGCGCGCGGTTTATTTATAAAAAAAAAGCATGCTGCCAGCAAAATGACGCCTTCTGTTATGTGATTCCTTAGTTCAACAGCGTTCCGTACACAGTATACTGCCAAACTGAATAAATTCAAACGCACAAAACGCACGCTAATCACGCTCCGCATAGGCTCGGAATCACAGGCTGGTGAGCGAACCATTTTAAGCGTCCTCTCGCCTGGCGTCTTATTGAACATACCATAGTTCAGGCAGCGTTTGCGATCTTTAAAGCTCTTACGGACAACGGCAAAGTGATAAAATCACATGCAGTTATCGCGACGACTGGCTTTTTCGATTGACATCGAGAGACACAGCGCGTATGCCTAGGCCTTTGTCAATCGCGTCGGCTAAGCGCAGCGACGACTTCCTGGCGATAGCATGACATATACGGACAATGTGCACCTAAGTTAGAATTCACTTACCGTGGAAGATTTGCTGTTATATCCAAGGCATGACGAACGACTGTCGTGTTTTCGTGGCGACGCGAGATGGCTGACATACGATCTCCCTTGGCTGGCCTTTGCTGCTGCTGTGCTGCTCGGCGGAGGGATCACCTTTCGGTGCTGTGTTGTTCCGCGATCTTGAGCGCGCGCGCGCGCGCGGTGGAGCAACTCCGAGTGAAAAAGTAGAGCGCTCGCTACGCGTTCCTTTGAACTGCGGCGGCCTGTTCTCTTAGAAGCAAAACGATGTGTTCTTTGCTCAGCGTGCATGAATGATACATTGCCATGTTAGGGGCCAGCCACCTACAGTTGAAGCAGAAGATTACGCTACGTTTTGTTTTCTATTGCCGCAAGAGTCTCTCTTTTCTATTGTCGCAAGAGTCTTTTCACTCTCTCTCTCTGAAGGGGAGAGTGAAAAGCACATTTCACTCTCTCCTTGGTGACAGAGTGAACAATGCATTTCACTCTCCTCGACATTTTGCGAGAGTAAAACGACGCTTTGAAGAGTGAACCGGCAGCTTCACTCCTGCGATACCCTTCCTAGTTTTTAGAGTGAATGGAGAACTTAAAATCTAGTGACGCTTAGCTTCGAATGTTCCATTTAGATCGTAAATATTTTTACAGAATATTGGCAAAAATCACGAACTCCCAGAAAACAAAACTATCGAGTTTACAGCTATGTAACTCCGCAATGAAAAATGACATCACAGTTCTGTGAATCGCATCTAATAGTACATCTAAAGCGGACAAAATTGATATCTTATAAATGACTCTCATAAAATTTAGTAATATGCAAATAAAGCTTCTGGAGAACCCTTGTCCACAAAGTAAGAAGTTCACGGAATATTTAAACTGAAAAACTAATTTTTTGTCGCTTTGAATGACCTTATGGACGCGGTTTACAGAATGACGATATCTGTTCTTGATGGAGAGCTAATAAATTGTAAACTTCGTGCTTCTATTCTTTTTCGAACTTCCGAATTCTCGAAAGTTCTTTCAACAAAATTCGGCCCTTAAAACAACATTCCGCTTCAACAATCACTAGAACTTGACTTTCCCCCTAAAATGCAACACATTTCATTAAAATTGGTCCAGGGGTTATCTCACAAAAGCGTTTTGACATGTATTTGAATAGGCCGCGTCGGAGTCAGGCCCGAGCTAAGGCTTCCTCTTAAGACCTGAAGGCACGTAAAGTGCAAGTGTTTTCATTTGACACGTCACACAATCATAATAAGATATCTGTAAGCTTTCACACTTCCAGCAATACGAATAATTATGCGTGCATATTGTAAAGACAAGGGCAGGAGCGGTGAAAAGAAGCGATAATTTTTTATCTAACATAGTTCTGACACTTCATCTGTTTGTCCTTTGTAATTGAAAGTTTATGTTACAAGGTATTTAACCAACATGCCCAGCACAAACTAGACATAACGTTAAAAATATCGCTCCAACATTTGTTGCACGAATGTAAGTTAAATATGCTTGGTTAGTAAGACTTACTTGAACGTCAGTTCTTGTGAAAATCTTGATCTAATGAAAGATTTTTCGTATTTATTGGTAAGGTCAGTTTTTGTGCCTTATTACAACCAATGAATTTGAGGGGCCGCTGTTGTTTTTATGTTAAACTTTCTTTGTTTTAAATGTTCGCGAAAAAGAACTTGTGGTATCAGACTGTTATTACATCACAGGACGAACGGTCACTCCGTCGTCGTCTTGTTCGCGCTGTTCCCATTATGAATGTATACCAACTCGCCCAACTTTCCACTTTAAAACTCCCCCTAATAAGCGGTCACATTTCTGCACTTCGTAGTCGTCACCTTTATTCCGTCACGAACATGACAACGTTATTATAGTTGCAAAAGACCCACACTGTTTGTTCGCCGAGCTTTATGACTCAACAATATTGCAATTATCGTACGTTTCTATGGGCATTTTGGTGCAGTAATATATAAAAGGAACCGTCTGCTTACGGTGAACGCGGTGTCTCAGCTTTGATAAAGCCCTGGAATATTCTTTTATAGCTGGCCGCCGCGCAGCTGCTTGACAGAGCAAACGCAAGCGCGGGACTACTGCAGTGAAAAAGCATTGAAATGCGGTATTGTGCACATTAATGAGACAAACGGAAATGACCAAGTGATGCATCGTAGCTGTTCCTTCCCTACGACGAAATGAAAGCTTTATTCTAAATAGTTACAAAAGACACTTTCATCTCGAACGGAAAGTTGGAAATCCGAAATAAAGTTAATCCAGTACATAAAAAAAAGCGTTGTAGCAAATCCTATGAACTGTAGGAATTAGTGTTATGCGAAACATTTTGCCGGTAACTGGTTACCCAGCATAGATTGGAATTACGCAAAGCATTGCCAGTTGGACCAACGTGCTTGTGTAAGAAGAGATGTGTGTCTGACATGAACATGTGCCTGATGAAAGCAACGAGATATCGGTGACTACGATCGTGTGACACCGACGACATTATTTCTACTCGGGCCGTTCGGCTCGAGCTTACCACATGCCTATTGTTGGGTTGTATATGTAGGTATTGGGCGACAGTAAGCGAGCGAAACACAGATTTTAACGTCATCGGTGGCAACGCGTTATGCAATCGCACAGACCCATAGTTATGTCATGTGGCGTATGCTGATGACGATGACATTTCCATTGCAGCGGTGGAACGTGAGCACGTGTTTGACCTAAGCCGATAATGACGCTGGCACAGCGTCGCACAGTTTCTACCTAGCGTTAGCTGCTACCAGGAAAGTACTGGGGCAATGCAGGCTGATCCTTCAGATGAGTTTACCCTATCACGGCGTCTCAATGAAGGAGCTGTCACGAGAAAAGAGCACGAGAAACTGCCGCATGACACACGCACCAAACGCCTCAAAAAGCTAATCGGCTTTGGCACGAGAGAAGTATGCGTGCGGTCGTGGACTAGTAGTTAGAGCATTGGATCGCTGTGCTTCATGGTAGAGGTTCGATTTCACTGTCGGTCATGCAGGTCTCTTTACCAACGATATCCGATGTGTGGAGAGACAGAGAGTGAGAAAGAGAGGAAAGGTAGGGAGGCTAATCAGAGGCAAGTTTCTGGTTTCCGGGCTGCGGCAAAGCGCCGGAATGAGGTAAAGAATTATTTGCAGTAGAACCACCTATATTTGACAATGAAGTACTAAAGGACATGCCGTATCACGATAAAATCCACAGACTAAAATCACAAGATAACACCAATTGTAGAGCGCAGTTATTACGTCGGACTAACTCGGCCGATGCAACGGTGATGCATATTGTTTCTTTCTCCTTTTCATGTAGGCTGGGTTTTCCTAGCACCACAATGCCTGCATTCATAGTCAACGAGAAATAATGGAAAGAGTTGAAATCGTGCCAGCGGGACCACATTGTAAGATTAGGTAATATACTTCAAAGAAAGTAGGCCTCTGATGCGCTTTCGGTAAAAAGAGCGCTGTCAAATAAAACACGCTAACACAGGGTCTATGTATTGCTAATAGCTCAAACGAATCAGCCTACATTATGTCACAGCTACAAATGTGATTTGGAGATCAGCAGTGCCCTCAATCTCAACTGCCCCTTGACATAATTTAGCTCAAGTTCAAAGACTCCGTGGTAAATGTGGTACGATCGGCACGTTTCATAAATAGGGATTTGAGAGTGGTATACTGTCCACACGTGGAATTGACGTCAATTGCCGAAAAAAAAAACTTTAGTTAAGGAAAGGTTCACAGTGCACCCTTGGTGAAAGTGCACTTGTGAAAAGGTGCTAACACGCCACCTATGTGGCCTCAGCCTCACGGTGCTGAGCTACGACAGCAACAACGTTTTTACTTGACTTTGCATGCTTTTCTTTCTGAGCTTGTTTAGTGGCAGATTTATAATTGAAAAGCAAGGCGCTTCGAGTGACCGAGGAAGCAGAAATTTACAGGTCGCTGGGAACGTACTACATCGCAGGTACAGGCGTACGTGCTCCTTGATTTCATGGGCCGAATCTCTGACTTCGTCGCACGTATACGTATGCAGACGATGCACGTTCAGATGCAACTAGGAGAATGTGGGATGTTCGAATTGCAAGAATGAGAATGAATCACAAGGTTGAGAGCAATAGCTATATGAGCGCTGATGCAATTGAGCTCAATAACTTGCTCGGTTAAGACGAATAACTTTATAGTAACGCTCAAATATTCGAGAAGCTTAAGGATAACGAAAGCTCGGGTTCGGAGAAGTGCTAAACAGGCACTAAGGACCAACTTGTAAAGTTCATGACGTAAGACAGCCTAGCATAAATAAAAAGGTTTCGACCACAATAACTTTGATCTAGAATACCTTTATCTTTAGTCGCATTCGTAAAACACCGACAGGTACGTTTTGATTTGTTTCGTATTGTAACATTGTATTTAAATGTTTGTTGCCTCATGTTCAAACTATATGTCGAAATTTTTTTTGCATGTCGTGGTATTTCTCTTGCCAATGCGATCCTGTTCTCAGCCAGGGGAAGGAATTTACTTGGTATCTCGCGGGGATAATAATTATTATTACTTATGAGCCTTTACCTACTGTACCAGCAACCGTTCCCAATCACTCTTATAAACACTCTGGCCGGTCACGTGATTGCGTAATAATAAAAAAGACGATTACCTAAAGCCTCATCGTTAAGGTTACAACGAGATACAGCTGTTCTGCAACGGAATAATATTATCAGCCCCATGTTAAGCACGTCCGGTCGGATAGCTCCGTTAGGAAAAGCGATCTTACGACCTGCTAGTAACAGCGCAAAATGTAGACAAGGGACGAGACAAGAAGACACCACAAGCGCTGACTTTCAACAACGTTTATTCCAAAAGAAACACGGCTTCTTATAAACATTGCCCTCACGTGTCGCAGTCACGTGATCACACATCAAGTGAAACAAGCACTTTTTGCTGAAGAGAATGCTGAAGAGCCGACAAACCAGGAAGGGTGCACGACTAATCACCAGAATCGTTTTGTGGAGTGCACGGAAGCCGTTGTGTATTCAATACCTCTGAAACGTGGAAAAAGGTATGTAGGGCAAACTTCTAGATGCACAAATGAGAGGCTGAAGGAACACAAACTTAGCGTCGAGCAGGCTAACAGGAATCTTGGCATACATATCAGGGATTGCCCCTCAAAAGATTGCGCCGCAGAATTTAGACGCTGTAAAGTGCTGAAGAAACACAATGACCAGCTGGTCCGGGAGATAATTGAGGCGGCCGAGATTACTAGACTTCGTGACCAATGCGTTAGCACGCCGTCCTTGTTACTGACAAAAAAATAACTTGAGCTTTTGCACGTGCAACCGCTATCTTGAGTATATAAAAGAAAAAAAAGTGCTTGTTTCACTTGATGTGTGATCACGTGACTGCGACACGTGAGGGCAATGTTTATAAGAAGCCGTGTTTCTTTTGGAATAAACGTTGTTGAAAGTCAGCGCTTGTGGTGTCTTCTTGTCTCGTCCCTTGTCTACATTTTGCGCTGTTACTAGCAGGATGGAAAACCAACAAGCCCAAGCTGCTATTCTAGCGATCTTACGAGCGGCGAAAATCTCGCAGTGCTAACTGCTCTATAAAAGAGCCGACCAGTCATTAGACGACTCAGCGAAGTGTTCAGAAGAGCGAAGACAGGTGAGAAAGCCTGATGCATTTCAGAGGATCGGGCCGAAAGTGCTGCCGCAGCGGCAGTAAGCTCTTGATCAAAAGCACACATACCAGACAGCCATTACCTCCGGCAAATATCGGGGTTCTGGCTGCACTACTGACTACAGTCTCGCCCTTGCGAACCCAGGCACTCTAGTGCCTGGGCCATGCTACAAACACCTAGGAATTACATAAACACAGAAAGTATTCTGGAGAAACTATGAACCAGGAATGAAGTAAGTTAGACGCTGAACGGCAAAAGATCAGGCGGTAGGGCATGGATGATCCCAGCACACGAAGGAAGGAGATGGGGTAATTAACGTCGGTGAATAAGGATGAGATCGGGGTCAAATACACCCGAAGCATGTTCCAACGGCCGAGCACCATAGCAATGCTTTTTTTTTCTTCCTTTCAAACACGTAAAGCAGTCCTTGCAGCAAGGTGTCGATTCAGCATCACTTTAGTTCGAGCCGTAAAGGCATAGCTGCTATAACCGACGTGCATTTGCTTAACGCTGCTTCTCATCAAAGGTTTTCGCTCGTATATTGTGCGCTCTATTTCACTTTATCAGGGAAGAAACCGCTGAGTAAATCATCGAGGTAAAGTGCACAACACACCGTGCAAAAAATACAAAAGCCTGGTAATTTAGTATAAGAAAACATCTCAAAACCTTATAGGTGATAATAACGACGGGCTACAAGATTGTATAAAGCTATAAGGAAACGAAAAATTATTTCAAAATAGAGAGATACTCAAAGAGAGGCTCGTTCCATTTCTAGAATGTAAAACCAAAATTCTTTTCCATTATTTTCTTCATGTTCTGTTTTTATGCAGCAAGGATTCTCTGTTTGAACATAAGGGTCGCACATCCTGATTAAGCAAGAAGGCAAAATCAGAAGTGTTGCGCCGTGGTTGCTTGTACAGCTCAAGAGCCGCGTTGACTTAACGTCACAGTGGGATGTTTTTTACGGGTTTGCAGTCCTTATGACCCTATGCATCTATAACGGTGTGACGGACCTTGAGCCAATCCATTACATATTGCACCAGCACATCACAAAATAAATTAGAAACGCACTCTGATTCATTCAACAAATGCAGAAAGCATTGAAAGTCGTCTGTAATATATAAAATATTGAAAGAGAGACAGTGGTACTAAGAAGCTGGCAGATTCTAACTTTGCATTGACGGATTGCATGGACAGACAGTACAGACTGTAAATTTAGCGCGGAAGTAAAGTTACTGATTATAGTAAATTACTGATGATGATTACATATTTCCATCGTTTTTAATTGGGAGGTTTAACTGACACTAGCGGTGTCCTGTGCAACTGAGAATATTTATTTCGGACAAGAGGAACGTGTTGCAATCAGATAATTTTGTAAGCAGCAATACTTCAACATAACAAAGGGATCTGATATATGAAGAAAATTGACGGTGTTAGCCACGGCATTTCTTTAAAAGCCAGAGACTAAACAGCCATGGTAATGCAGGGACTGTAACACAACATCGCAGAAGCTCGTAGAACATATGTTTCCACAACGGTACGCCCGATAAGGAGAATACTTTACCATTTTGTGACAAAGAAAGACGTCTACGGCCGAGGTAACGCCTGCAATTTTTCTTACTGTGCCAAGGGAAAACACAGATGCTCATGCTTCAAGGCACGTACCACTCGAATTCATCCTCCGCAGCTTCGCCGTCAAATTAGTGTAACTCATTTACAGCTCCATGCAGCTAGAAATCTTGCACGCCCTCGCCAATTTCGCTGACGTCCTTGACCAGCTCCATGATTTGCCGGTTATGATCACGTGGCCCTACTGCCATTGGTGAGACATTGTAATGAACAGGAACTAACCGTACATGAATTTGTCTTTCGAAATGGAATGGATCAAAGACAAAGGGCCATCTATGAAGCACTTAGAATTCTCTTAGGGACATTTTACTTCTTTTTAGGATTAGTCGGGAATCACTTTATTTCGAGCAATCTGTTCTAAAATGCGAGCACTGCAACCGGAAGCATATAAGTGTCGAATGAAACAATAATTTGAATAAAGTGATTTTGTGGTAACGAGAGCTTTAGTTAGTCTTGAGTATCACTGATAATATATTCTGTTCGAGATATCATTTACTTACAGGTAACAGAATAACATACGGCTGGTTAACTCGAATAACATGTATGGGCGAAACTTTGAATGACTCAAAATCTTAAGTCGAATGAAATATAGTGCATAAAACGTAACAATCTTCTTCTTGAAATTACAGAAAATTGACTGCGAACGTTTTGGTCACATTCTTTAATGAGCAGGTAAAACGCGAGTTCACATGCGAGGTACGTTTTCAACGTTACATCATTATCGAGCGTCCTTCGACGCCGCAAGGGATATAGCCAACATCACGACTACGGTACGACGAGCTCCAGTAATCGCCACGAGAACGTAAAGTAATCTTCTGTTGGATTAAATAAATGTCACTGGTGAAAAGATAATTAAAACGTGGATAGGAAATGAATGTTGAAGAATTGCTTTCACTACGCTCAGTACAACTCGAACACCGTAATGAATATTATAAAGACAGCCACAAAGTGTAATAAGCGTTTCTTCTTGATCCACATGTCTGGTATCATAGGTATGTCATTTTAGTTTAGGTTTTTTTACGTATAAGTAGTTACACCGAATATTATAGTTTAATATATGCACGGGGGCCTGCTTTTCCGCGAAACTTGAGACATTGCAGCGGGGAATTTGCTTTCGATGAGCAAGCTCACTTCCTCACATGTTTTATATCCGCTGACATTTTGCAGGGTAGACATTTTTCAGAGGACAGAAAGGTGAACTCATTTCCCCGAGTTTGCAAAAAATTGTAGCGCACGCACTACCTGTGATGTGTACGAACGTGTTGAGCTCCTGCGAATTCACCTACGCATTTCATTAACGCGCTCAATTTCTTTCTGTGATCGCCCCTGCCAATGACCAACTGACACTGCGAATCACTAGCACGGTGGAGTCCGGTACAGGGTCCTTCCAATATGCAAAGTGCGTGTGCGGCAATATAAGCGACATATTCTTGCTACTATATTCTGGCTCAAGTTGACTTTCACTTAGTGAGCTGCTCAGAATGGCCTGCAGTGGCCATGGTGATGTCACGGAGACGCCCTGCGCTCAGCGTTGGAAATCACGACGCACCTATATATTTTTTATTCATTTATTTGGTTAACAATACATAATTGTCAGGATGCTTGAGGCAAAAAGTGACATTATGAACACCCTTGTCTACGAAAGTGCATTGAAGGACGGTGCTTGTTCAAACTGCCGCCGAAAACGCACGTGGGTGTTAATGCACGTAGGTGACGCTGCAGCCGATGAATCTGCTTTGTCGATGGTGACCCCCTGTCGTGGACTCTCCCCGTACTCTCCGTGCAGATCGATGGACTCCCTTCACCTAGCGGAAGCGTTGTGAAACGAGGGTGCCCCGAACACGCGGCCAGTCTGACTCCTCACTCGGGGCGACGGAGGTTGCCGGAGCGAGTCGTCACGACCAAGGACTCACGCTAAAGTAGCATATGCGGCTTTTCGTGAGTTCGTAACAGTGTCTACAGGGAATCGAAACTAGTGTTTTTTACTACTACGCGTTCTCTGTCAACTTCACTGACCACGCGTGGGGGCAGCGATTCGGAGCGAGCCCTTGCAATACGTCGGTTTGTATCTGTATTCCATTCATCTTTGTTTTAGACACGCATGTGCCAGTGTCATCATTGAACGGCGTTAAGCATTACAAGGGTATCCTGGCATTCTACACTATTCGCTTGCAGTGGCATTCTTTCAGCTGTTCTTTTGCGACAGGATTGGTGAGTGTACACAACACCAATTTCCATCAACAATGGGGGTTCTACTCGAGACCTGATTCTCTTCCGCACAGTTGGCTGTTCGTACAGGGCTCCAAGTGGTCCACACCATGACAGCTTGAAAACTTGCGCTATGCATAAAAATAAGAATCTGAACGTTGTTGCAGCATTGGCTGCAGTAAACATTACCGGCACAACTATTACCAGTGTATGGAAGGCCATTCCGCTTGGCTTACGCGTCTCTAGCTTTTGACGATCGTCGTGTACAGCTCTACAAGCGGTACTGGTCCTTTCAACTTCAAAGAGCGGTACTCCACCTCGCTTAGTAGAAGACGGACTGAAACTTGCGTATGCTGACTATGCGTATGCTGACTTTCTAAAGGCAGGACAAGTTGGACTATAGCACGTTCTACGCCGATACGTAACAGTCCTTCATGGGAAGGCATCGAAGCTATCACAGATGTAGACGTGACAATGAAACAGGTTTCGCTTCAGCCAGAGGCGCCCGACAAGAAGCGTCCTGCGTCCAGCATAACCAAAGCATTTGCCTCTACCAACAACTTAGCGGAATACCCCGAGGATACGAAATTGTATTGCGCTCGCGTAGAGCAGGCTGTTTCACGTAGGCTAGAAAGAGAAAGAAAAACGGGGGTATAAGCCACAGAAAAGTATTAAAGTGACGCTTTCTTAGGCTCGCTCCCGCTCTTTGGTAACCGTTTTTTGTAACGGCTCTCGACTGCACTGTCAGACGTTGGCATCAAAACGCCGTTCTTCGGCAGCTCTTGAAAATCATGCCATAAGATTGCACATAGAAAGTGTTGTGTGTCAGTACATGTACTCAGACAGTCAAAAAGCTTCGATTATGTGGACAGACATAAAATGAACTATCGGCATAATTTTTCTCTGCAAATCTTTACAATTTTTTGCACAACAGGAATTTTGCAGCTTTCTCAACGCGTTGAAATAAAATAACCTTTAATTTGTACGTGAAGGTAAGATTATTCATGTGCATTTTGTTTTGTGCATTGAATAAACAGATTTTAGAGTGGCCCTCTGTCGGTTGGTTTCCTATTTGCGTGATTGTTTCTCCTGTTCGTTTTTTAGGTGATGCCTCTGGCAGCACTGATGTTCTTTTGAGCAAGGACGAACAGGTGAAGGAGTGCTAACGAGCACTTAGCGCTAAACTATAAATCCTGGGGTATTATGTGCCAGAACCATTATCTGATTATGAGGCACGCCGTAGTGGGCGGCTTCGGATCAATTTTTCCCACCTCGGTTTCTTTAACGTGCATCCAATGCGGGCGACACCGGCATTATTGCATGTCGTCCCCATCGAACTGCGGCCACCACAGCCGGGATTTGATCCCACCTGAGCGTGCTTCGCAGCACACGGTAAAAGCCGGTAAGCAACCACGGCTGCTTTACCTGTAGGCTGTAGTTCGTTCTAGCAATGTTCTTCTTTAGATCTCTATAGTAGTCAAAACATGAGCTGTAAAAAATGTCCAACAAGATGAGGTTGCCTTCAAGTACCACTGTATTCAAGTATACTCAAGGTTACCATGTGCAGTAATCGCGGCATTAAAAAAGTTCATGAGGAACTGTTTCTTAATTTTGCTTTTCATTATTCGAATAAAGTGGTGCCTACCGAAACGCATCAACTACCTGCACAAGAAGCATTGACGCAGCTCGCATGGCTATTTTAGTAAAAGTGCTCGTAGTTTAACATTTCAGGACCCTATGTACAACCACATATAAAGGAAAAGAAATGATGTTTTCTGTAGAAGAAAGGAAACTACGTCTGTCTTCTCCTCAGAAAGAAGGCGAAAGAAAAATAGAAATGGAAGAAGGGGCCGTGCATACTAATGTACGTTGAAAAACAGGGGCGCTGCAACAGGAACGCTGGACCCGAAATGAGGAACTGCTATCTGCGTTATACTGTGCGATACGCAGTTCCAATATAACAGACGTTCCTGCAGCGTTCCGCCTTCGAACTGTCCTCTCAACATGAGCCTTAAATGAGCGCACTCCACTAACTTTCACGTAAACTGTGCCAAGTCGCAGCTGGGCTTGAAGCGCCAACACCGTAAAGGTTTTCAAGTGGAAGGACGGTACTGCCATTCAAAAGAAAGATCTCTTTCGAAATGACTTCTTTTATCATCTTTTAGTGCTGCTCAGATTGAAATATGGTTCAACGTGCCTGACTATCTCGCGCCGGCATCGCATCAACAGGATTCATTTGCGAGCGTAGTTTTCGCAGGCAAGCATTTCGCTACTCCTTTCAGGAAATGAAAACATTCGTTTCTCCTAAGAGCCAGCTCCTGCCTTTTTGCGCTTGTAAATAAAACAAATAAACTATAATATTTATGTCACACATTCCATTTGCGATATTCAAAACTTTATGTCCACAATATGATAAAATTATCCTGACTTTTCATTCGTCATCTTAAAACACCCTGAGAACATTTTGTCTTTGGCAGCTGGCAAGACCGTAGCGATTTCATTCACTTATAAAGTAACAATATACTGTGCAGAAATTAACTTACTTTAAATTAAGATCTCCTGATTTCTTTTTTTTTTCAAACTGAAGCAATAGGAAAGAAGAATGACGGAAGGAAAGCAAGATGTGGACCTTTCTATGCTCATGCAAAACGCATGTTTGCAATAGCAAAATTCGGATGCCTCTGAAGGTAACGAGCACAAAGAGAGGAAAGCTCAACACGGGAGAAGGAAATATAGAATTTATCGAGTTTCGACGACACTATGAGAAATAGGAACTGGTGCGAAAGAAAAAAGCGAAATTGGGCTTTTTCTTAATATTGAGAATTTTGATGTTACGGACATGGATTACGCTTCCTGCAGTAGGATATTAAATCGTCAGTAAGGTTAAAATATCCTTGTCCAATGTTGTGCGACCGGTGAATTCAATTTCAGAGCTTAATTAAACCTTAGGGGCGGAATTCACACTGCTTTTTTTTCGTAATTGACATTGTCCAGCCACCTGCGTTAATAATATGGCCTCGCATATCACAGCTACAAAAGGCCACAAAAGCGCTGCTGCGATATTTGAAAGCGACCGGATTGAGTCAGCGTCTGTGATCCCGACTGAGTGACCGACTGATATCTCCAGTGGACTTTCTCTCTCTTTTTTTAATCTTTCCGTCCCCCTTTCCCTTTCCCCAGTGTAGGGTAGCCAACCGGGCTCAGTCCTGGTTAACCTCCCTACCTTTCATTTATCATTTTCTCTCTCTCTATCTCTCCTGCGCGAGGATTAGCTGGAATTTTATGTTACGAACCATCCTAGCCTAACAGCTTTTTGTGAATACGGGCCCGGTTCTTTTGTGGGACATGCTAGTCATTGTTTCAGCTATACCTTCATACTTTTGAAACATAGTGGTCTTTCAGTATACTGACTTTAAACAATTCAAAGGTTCACATAAGCCACCGTAAATTTGTCTGCATATATTTCGTTTCGATATGAGTTCGTTGAAAGGGGAAAAAGTTATTTCAAAAAAGGCTTAAAAAGTATTCACACATGAATCGCAAGTTTTGTTCATGAATAAGGTTAGATTTTAGTACGTTTTCCGACTCAGACCCCACGGGTGTATTCCTACTGAAATGACGCCCTTTACCTGTCTAAGAGACATGTGACTCGATCATGTTTTGCTACTGGGTGGTACAAGCTGGGAGCGCAGTTTTTCAGGTTTCTCAGTGTTAATTGTAGAAATTTTACCAAAGAACAAAATATGTGTGATTACGGCCGTCCCTATGTCTCGAATAAAACCGATCACAATACATGTACTTTTCGTCAATGTTATCAATGCAGAATAAAACACTCATTGTGTTTTGCCTTGGTTAATTATTTTCAAAAGTTATCAATTAAGCTGTGTAAGAATTGAGTGCCGATGCCAGAATTACACTACCTCCCACAAACGAAATGGCATGCCTCTATAGGAAAACTGTTAAACATAGTGTCACAACCATTCACAACCCATTGAAAGAGAGCGATGTGTCCCAGTAGCATGTCGTTGTTGACACTGTCTTTGACAGAAATAAAAGTAATAAAAATAATCAAAAGAAGCAGACAATTTTAGGAAGGCTGACGGACAAAAAAATAAGTCTTGCAGTGCAACTTACATCACGAACACCAGAGGTGCACTGCAATGCGGCAAACATACCTGCTTTGCGAAACCCATGTATTGCGTTCAGGTAGGTGTGCGAAAGGATAGTTCGAACTTGTGATAGAAAAAAAGACGCAAAGAATAAGTGGGGCTCGTGCTGCATCCTCCGGACACGACAGCGCGGCCTGAGAGCTCAGCGAGGGGGCCTCGAAATTCCTGTACCCTATTTCAGCTCCAGATGCGGGAATTGCTTGTAGCCGCAACGCTCGGTCGTGTTCGCACCAGCAGCGCACGCTAGGCAAAAGCTTAGCGCTGTTCGCAGCATGAGTGACGCTCGTTTCTTTGTTCTTCCGTTTTTCTTCCCCGCCTGAAACGCACTCTCCTCTCTTATTTTCTTTTTGCTTATTGTCTTTATTTTTTGCCATGTTCGCGTCTCGGCAGTCTGCTTCGAATCATTCTGCACAGAACAGGATACGCATTAACTTAGGGAACGTAAGTAAAATACAATCGTCGAATGGCGAAACCTGCAGAGATGTTCTCCCGTTGTTCTGAACTCCTGCCTACCCGACATCAGTCCGGAGTGCGGTGGACACGATGCTATGCTACGGGCGTCCCTCAGCGTGACTTTGTGGAAAACGACCAAAAGACACCGAGACTCTGCTGTTAGTTGGGCGGCTCTTGTTTAATACTTTTCTGCAATGAACAGTGTGCGGCCGCTTGCTTTCTGGGGAAACTTTTTTTCCTGGCACGCCCTAATACTGGCGAGTACGCTCGCGTCGCTGGTGCGTTACGGAGTGACTCCAAAATAGCACGCTTCAGTGGCCTTTACAGCAGAGTTTGCAGCACAGCAAAATCTTTTTTTCAGAGGAGCATCGAGTTCTAACATTTCTGATGTCTGGGTTGATGATGTAGCTCCTGAAATGCATGGTTCTTTCTGCGACGAGAACCGTTGTATTACCATGAGAGAGACAGGTTGTATTAAAGTAAAAAAAAAATAGGTTCTCTCGTTACTAGCTTTGGAAAATTATATATATACATATATATATATATATATATATATATATATATATATATATGCACGGTGGGAGACAAATGGTTAAAGAAGAAAATACGGCGGGAAACACGAAGAAGTGAAAGGAAAATGACATGGCTGTTGAGAATAATGCTTTTCTCAGAATCACCAAGAAATCACAGGGATCGCCTACGAAGACGCACCCTCTCTATTGGGTACGATGAGGATAAAATGACGTAGCAAAAGAGCGGAGAGAGTGCAGAACTATACTAATAAAACAGGTGCCTTGCAACGGATAGAACTTCGCTTGTGAACCTGACAAAGGAAGTAGTGACAGCTGCTCGTATTGGTTTGAGAAGACTGAGTAAAGTGAAAAGAAAAGATAAGAATATGGCAAAGAAGGTACTAAGTTCCGGAGCGACAGCCCTAAATCTTTTGCCACTGAGGATGGGAGCTTGCTGCCTTTGGTGAGCAGATATATGCGTGGAGTGTGGTAAAGAGAAGGGCACGTGAGCAGAAATGAAAGCACGAAAAAAAAAAAGACAACAGCGAGAGTAAGAACAAATGGAAAGAAGTCGCAAAGTTGCCAGTAATGCGGGATTTGCTTTCCCTTATAGCAAGAGGTGGCATCGTGCTCAAGGCTATGTATTTTATGGCTGCACCTCTCCTATTTCTGCCTTCCAACTTTCTGTTTCGCTTAGGAGAAGAGGGAAGGGGGAAGGGAGGGTGTTCCTCTATCTCTTCTCTCTTATCTGAATGTTCTCTTTCTTTCATGCGAAGGCGACCAAGGTGACATCCTTTTTTTCTCTTCGCGGCGAGCAGCGGCAGTAGTTTTGAAGAAAACAGAAAAGCGCAAATTTGTAGCGTCAAGTCTCTAAAAGAACTAGCTAGATACCTTAATATCACGATATGATGTTTCCGAATTTCTTTTCCGCCTTCAGCAACTGTGTTTTCGTGGTCGCTCATTTCAATTCCAGCCTCGGCAGCCACATTCCAGTCCGTCTATTAGTTTTTTATGCACCGAAGATAACAGTCACGCGTCACGCGTTTGCGAATATACGGACAACGATATCCATTCGGTTATGGAAAGGTTGAAAGAATTCCTAGATTTTCTTTTGTAGTCTTTTTTTGCTCTCTTTTCGTCAATGATTTGGACAAAGCCGAACAACTGTAATCAGCCACTTATTTGAAGGAAATGAAATAGATCGCTACAATATACTGCCGTGTAACATCGGGGTATCACAGTCCACAGATGACTAACGCGATAAAAAGGAAAACGAAACGCAAATGATCAAGGTGGGCTCAGCCAGACGATGCAGTGTTAGCTTTAGTTCTGCATTCTATATAGGTACTTACTCAGCTTTTTCTATGTTTTATTTCTGCCAGAAACATTATTTCACTGGCCGCCTCCTTCACTAATGATACGCTCGTTGCTGTTATTGGCCGCCTACTATTTTTTTTTCTTTTTTCTTATGAGGTGCACTCAAGGGGTGCGAACTTATTTGTGAACAAAGATCCTGGACTTCAAAGGATTGAAACCACAGCGATGTTTCCGGCGAGCACGTGATAACATCGTGAACGTCTGCTACACGCTACCACCTCGTTGTAGATAAAAGAACATGAAAAACTACCCATACAGCTTTCTGCTGTTGAATACGTGCTACATAAAAGTGTTTTTCCAAGTATGAAAGGAGTCCGCGAATACTCGCAAAATTGCCGTTGACTGGCAATTGCCGCTTGGGGCACTTTGCGTGTATTCGCGGGCTTCTTTCACGCTCGGAGAAACACTTTTATGTAGCACGTATTGAAGAGCAGAAAGTTGTATCGGGTGTTTTTCACCTTGCTCTACAATTTTTTCATTGAACCTTTGCATCTAATTATAACATTCGAGAAGTTGATTTATTTATTAAGACTAATTATGCAATTAGGTCGAATGAAGAAAGTAATCTGAGTATCTCCAAGCGACGGCAAACAACATTCCCTTCGTTCTGTCCATCTACGTGGCAGTCGCATATTGTGAAGTCTCGGTACATGATAGTTGAAATACCTTGTTATGTGACCAGGGCGGCTAGTCTGTAAAACTTCACCTAGTGCACTGTCCTTTCGGCCGCTCCTGATTGGATGAAGCTGTACGAGAGAGGAGGAGACGAGTGGCCCTAGCCAATCAGCAGCGGCCGAAATGCACAGTCCACTAGGTGGACTCTTACAGAATACCCCCCCCCCCCCAATCCACGGAGTGAACTGCTCGTCACCGTCGGACATGGTGCTGGAGCCAGTGTTGTGTCCGCTGCCCAGGTCCAGCATCGCGTTCTCCGTTCTCGCGAGCTGAACCCATTACGTCCACCGAAAATGTTACGGAGCGATTATATTG